>NC_088987.1:7243590-7568090 GCF_963932015.1 Anas acuta
TTCAAGGGTCTTCTACCCCAAGCAACCACTTTCCTGCTGCGAGCTGCAGGGCTTTCAGCTGATGACAAGTCTAAGTAGCACTGAGGGCTGGGCAGGAGTAATGGGATTGTCAGTGAATTCCAGATGTGCACAAAAAAATCCCCACCCAGATGTGGAGCAGCCACAGTCTATTTGCTCAATTCAGTATTTTTGCTACATCATACTGTGCCAACAGGTGGTAGAAAGAACCCAAGCATACCCTCACTTTTGTGGATGCATTCCTCCTCTTTCCACAAATAACCTTCTATATCATGTCTCAAAAAGGCTGCTTTGCCAGTTAGACCATCACTGTTTTGCTGAATCTGTTGCAATTGCAGGACAGCTAAGCAGTGTTACATTCATTATGTCATTAACAGGTGCAAGACACTCGGTGTACAAAAGAAGTTGTCTTGATGGAGGAACATTCAGAACAGAAATCCAGCTAGGATATAAGAGATACTATGGCATTTCCCACGCCCCATCACAGCCTTGTTGGCATCTTCCTCACCTGGCTACAACCTCAGCGCAGACTTACACACCTGTAAAGTGTCATAAAAGACACAACAGGGAGCAGGTAACACCAGTGCTAAGTCATAACTGCTCTTGAATGCCATAGCTGGCAGTAACAGGCTGAAAAATAATATAGAGTTCAATTCACAGCACTCTACAGACTACTACAAACAGGTAGTGGGAAATAGTTTCCTACTTCATTCCCTTTCCCTCAAGGCATTTCTTATCTGCCTTCACTGGGGTGACCATCTATCACATCTCTTCCCACGTGCCAGAGGAACAGGCATGTTGCATCCGATTATGCAGTTTTATCTCTACTGGGGGTTTTAGGAACCGTTCCCTCTTTGATTATGCTAATCTGATAACATTATTTCTGAGCAAGATGCCACAGCAGAGGGACAACGAGCTGCTTAGTGGCAGCCAAATCAAATGCAATCAGATATGCTGCTTCTGTTTCTCAGGTGCTGATTTCAGAGGGTGGGAGTGCACCCTGTCTCACTGATGTCAGGGGGAAAGCAAAATTTGAACTTAAAGAAGAAATTTAAAAGAGGTGATATGTATACATCAGGGGAGGTGGCGAGCATCCCGTGTTGTGCAAAATGAGTATGGGATCAGGGAGGAAAGCACACAGAGATGCAGCAGCAAACATAGCCAAACATAGCCTTCAGAACAGACCAAGACAGCATACACCCAGAAACACACGTACATGGCTAAATGGCTCCGGATGCTGAGGCTGAGTAATCTGGAGTCTCATGTTTCAGCAATAAAAGCAAGAACATTGAGGGAGTCATCCTTTGACATCCACATTGCAACCACAAGCATCAGAGCACTCAGGCTCTGCTTCCTGTGCTTCAGAGCTGCTCTGTCAGGGAATATGATGTGGTTGGGCACTCAAGCATCACGCCTCTGCACCCCAAAACCTGGCAGGGGTTTCCTGGTGCAAACACTTCAAGAAGCAGCCCCCAGTTTCCACTTGCCAAGTGTCTGATATCTCTTGTAGAGTTGGGCAAATACTGGAGTTTCCAGTCTGATGGCTGAAGCAGGCCAGAGAGGAAAAATTTGGTTGAAGTTGATCCAAAAAAGACATTTTTCATTTAAATAATAAAACCCACATTTCTTTTCAAGTCTACTTTAAATATTTTAGAGCCTAGCTTTTTTAAAATTTAGGAACATTTTCAAACTAGAAACCATTTCAAGGCAGAGTCCAAGAGATTCATTGTAAAAGTATTGAAACAGCACTTTGTCAGCTTCAAAACAGAGGGAATGACAGTTTCAGAAGCCCTCCTCCTCCCCCTCTCTGCAGCCAAAACTATTCCCCTAATTGGCCTAAATTGTCCATTTTTGTGAAAAGTTTGAGCACTCTGAAGCAGAAAAATTCCACTGAGATCATTCAACCCTGTTGTTGGAGATATCAAAGTCATAGTTTTCCACAGTCCGCACATCCACCTGATGTGAAGCAGCTTTCAGAAGGTGGCGAATCCATTTGTTCATGGTCCAAGTGGATAATTTTCCAGCAAATAATCCTCGATTGGTCAAATTACCTGTGGCTGCAGCTGTTTTCACCCAGATGTACATCTGAGAGAGATCCCCACCACCAGCCCCAGGCTCCTAGTTACAACCAAGACAAGCAGACAGGAACGGGGATGTTGACTTATTCTGGACTCAGCTCATCCCAACAGCCCACAGCTCCAGCCACATCCCACACTGGTGCCCACAAAAACACCCCGGTTGCACGAGCCGTGGAAGCAATTAGGCCATACCACAGAGCAGAGACCCAAGCCTGGGCATCCCCAAGGATGCTGCTTTCTCTGCTATTCGTAAACTATTGAACTAGAGCAGAGGAGGTGTGGATTGCCCATGCCGGTGTCTCCAGGCCTAAATTCAGCAAGGGGCAGTTCAGCAGCACCACCTCTCCCCGTGACACAGCAGTGGTGTGCTGGAGCTGGCCTCAGCTGTGTGCTCACTGCTTTTGGGGGCTCTGAGGGAACCACTGGGGCCTTGGTGCTCTGCCAGATCATGTATTGCATCCCGAGCATCTGCAGCGAGGAAGAGAGGTCACTGGGAGGTACTCGGGAAGTGACAGTGACAGCTTCTGCAACCTGCTACCCGTCCTTCCCCTCTCTACGCTTCCTCACACAAAAACATGCCTAGGAGGGTCGACAGCAGAAATGTGCCATCTACTCCGTCTGCAGGGATTAGAAAACTGATGTAAATTATCCTTTTCCTTAATTACTTGATCCTACCTAATCCTCAGTGGACAACGTTGACCTTGATAGTCTAAATCTAGGCTTCTTAGCCCGCACGGGCTCTGCTCGCTGTTCCCAAGCACTTGCAGGGCGCACCCCGGCTCCCCTATGCCGTGGCTCAGCAGAACCAGGGCAGCAGGCCCAGCACCATCCTGCACCACTCCCTGAGTCCCCTGAGGGGGTCTGTCACGCTGCCCAAACATGCTGCAAGTGCTCCGAAAAGGACAGAGAGTGCTGGAGATGTCCCCCAGGGAGGTTCACAGCCTCCTGGATGTAAAATACCGTAGGCCTGCTGCTGTTGGACTTCACAGGCAACCCTAACAGCATAGAACAAAAAAACACAGCACAACGGAGGCAGCACTGTGGATAAGCCCGAGCAAGTTCAAGGGATATCAGAACTATGACACGTACAAATTGATTTTTCAGCCTAAGCTCAATGGCTACTTATCTCCAATAGCAAAATTAACATTCAATTAGATTTGCTAAATAATTCATGGCAATACATTTGATGTAGTAGTGGATTCCAGCAGTGAATCATCAGGGTTTTGTATTATTGCACTGGCAGTAACCAGAACTATTTCCTAAAAGAAAACATTTCGTTTCCACCATCCACACCCAGATTCTTCTGGGGCACGAAGCCTTTCCATTTCATATTGCCTAGGGCTAAATTTGAAGGGATAAAAAGAACTGTTGCTATTGAGATTCTTAATTTAAAGCAATTTAACCATACACAGCAGTTTTATTTACTGCTTTTTTTTTTTTTTTTCCCAGCAATGAAACACATTTGGATCTGCAAATCTTTTGTAATGAAGCAATGCAGAACCACTGTTTAGTCATGCAAATGAAACGAGAGTTAACTGAAAAGCATTCTGGGGAGCATGAATCTTTTGCCAAAACTCAAAGTGAAAAATTCTATTGTCAATCAAAATTCACAAACATTTCCAAATTGGCTTTTATGCATGTGCATTGTTGAGAGAAGGACAAGCAAGACAGAGCAAATATTTCCTGCAGTCTCCGAGATAACCACTGTACCAAGTATTTGGGAGGGACAAAAACATTATTCTGTGAAACCTCTGAAAATACACACAGAATTATTACTACGAGTTGAGAATGAAGAAAACAGTTTTCCATCCACCACCACCACACACCAACCTCCACTGAATCCATCCTTTTTCATTATCGTATGTGAGACCAGGGTGGACTCTCAAAGAGCACAACTTTTGCAAGCCAACTACAAAATCCACCCCGTTTTGCTTTGCTTTTTCTCCTGACAGCCAGGCAGGCTGTTCTCCCAGGGCAAACCCACCACCACTCCACCGCAGCCTGACGAGCTGCCCAGCCTTGGCCTGAGATAGCTTCATCGCTGCTTTCCCTGGCTCCTGGCTTCGGTGGCTCTCTGCTTTTGCAAACGAGATCCTTCTTTCCCCAAATCTGGTGCCACATCACCTCCTGCACCCTGCCTGGCACTGCCATCCCAGGACAGGTGAGGCAGAGCCCACTCCACACAGTACCCACCCTAGCTCCAGCTCCTCAAAATGCCCACACCTGCAGTGCTGGGCTTCAGCTGGGCACCAGACCCAGCTCAGACCTTCAATGGCACAGGGAAGGAGAGGAGATGCAATATCTGCACCCACTCTGCATGCTGCCCAGCTTTCCTCTTGGAACCGAAGCATTTTGCAGACAGGGTCTAGCAGGCTGTAGATAAAATTTGAGCTCTTTCTAACCCCACTCTTAGAGATTACTTGAGACTCCCGCACTGCTGAGGGATCAAAGATGAATAGCCATTTTAGCCTGTGCTTCCACAGCGGCTTTTACTACATTAGAGGTAATGACCAGGTGCTCAGCTGGTATAAACTGCTTCAGCTTTATTTTCTCTGCTAGCAATAAGAGCCAGTTCACATCATCCAAGGACTTCTCCAAAGTCAGTATTAGATACACAGCTGATACACAGCTCTCGCTCATCTGTATGACATTTCCTCATTTTTCTCTTTCTGCTGAGATCTCCTCAAATGCTAACCCACTCGTCAAGATATTGTCTCTGCTGCATACATTGGAGTTTGTTGGCATGTAAGATCAGCAACAGAGACTTTAAAAGAATTTTAAACCAAACAAACCTCCCACCACTTCTCACAGAGAGGCTCACACAGTGGGACACGGATCCACTCATCCTGCACAGCACAGAGCAAGGAATATACACGTAAGCTCATGTCCCAGGTACCAAGCACAGGGTAGCAGTTTCCAAATTCCCTGCTTATCCCAGTTAGCAGGGTCCTCCCCCTGTGTTAGACAGTGGTAAACTCAGTCCCAGCCAGGAAAACAAGGTCATTGTCATCGCGATAGCAAGCAGCCATCACAGCCACAGGCTCACAGCCCCAGGCTGTGGGTGTCTGGGTGAGACACGAAATGGGCTGGCACAAGCACAGCATCGCTCGTAATGAATTAGCTTGCTGTAAAACACTATTCACAAGAAATACAGAGCACGGTTTATTTCTTAGACCTCATTTCAATCCACGGCTACACCTGGCTGTGAAAGCCAGGGAAGAAATCTGATTCAAAAGCTTCTGAAAGGGAAAGGACACAGAACAGACCATACAGGTGCTCTAACAAAGCGTTAATCCTGCCTACACTCCTCTGGCAAGGCAGCCAGGTGAAGTGCAGCATGTCGATCACATCCTGCAGGGAGAGCAGGCAGCATCAGTCACAGGGGGCTGAGCAGCAGAGGTGGAGAGACACATGGAGGCAACCTCTCTCGCATTAGAAAAAAGTTAGTGAATTAGTCACAGAGAGATTAGTAAAAGACAGGAAGGGCTGGAGAACACTCGAGCGTGGTGCCAAAACCCACGAGCCACTGAACAGCTCTGCTGTTTTGCGAGCTAAAAGGCTATTCACGCCATTAAGACCAAGAGTGACAGCACTGACAAGATTTATCAGAGAACATTTACTCTGGACTCAATGAAAAATTGCCCCAGTAAAAACCCTGCCAGCTCTGCTGACGTACATTATCTTTATTAGAAAGGCTTCTCTGATAACCAAATTCATTAGGAATTCCAGCAATTCATTTCTTCATATAGACTTCTGCGTATGAATTCAGCACAGACAGATGCCATGGGAGCTTTGGAAAAATATCATTAATCAGGGCTACATTTCTCTGTGTGTGTAGCAAAGAGAAAGGCGCCAAGTAAGTTTTTTTTTTTTGTAAAACGTATCTATATGTGCCATGGTGTGCGATGAACTCACGTGCTGGTGCTGCCACAAGGGCTTGTGTTTACTCCTCAGGGTAGAGCAGGGACCTACAGACCTGTTGTTCTAACAAAGTTGATCACGGTCTCTGTGGAAATGAGGTGCCCTTTCCTGCACAGCCTGGCAAACACAAAAAAGCAAGCTGAGCAGATAGACTGGGATGTCCATTACATGGCACAGGGTTGGATAACGAGGGCACCACACTTAACCATCCTCCAGCCCTTCAAAACCCCTAAGAGGCAGCTTTAAACAAAGGCTAAGGCTCAAATTTCACTGTATTTCTGACAACTTGCTTGCTGGAAAAGAACAAAGAATTTCCCACAGTAGCCTCTGAAAGATTAGGCTCGTTACTGTTAACACTGTATAAGAAGTGGACATTAATTAATGCTGAATTGCAAAGGAATTCCAGGAGTACAACATATTTCACCCCTGCTGCTGCAGAGAAGAACTCATTATGAATAAAGAAATTAAAAACATATATCAGAAGGCAAAGTTAATGATTTTCCACTTACTATTAAGTGTGGGCAAAATGTACCGCTGGACTAAAATGAAAGAGGAGGAACATATCCCAGCTTTAGTTATAGGATAAGATCACAGCCCAAAGCATGTCCTTTGGTGGGAATTAAGAGTTTATCAAGCAATTTCAAAGATATGCATCATGACCTTGAATCGAGCACTTAACATCACCCAGCAAGTTTTCTACATCCACAGGAAGAGCAGCACTCACCTCCTGCAGATCCAGGACAAGCTGAGGGCTGTGGGGACCACGTCGCTGCCCTGTCCTCGCACAGCGGCTGCCACAAATCGAGAGCATCTTCGGGGCTCCTCCAGCCCCAGCAAGGAGGCTGTGGGACCAGCACCCAGGGAAGCAAGGCGGGTGTTCGGGTGCCTGGAGGCGGAGGAGCTGGGGGGAAGCAGAGGCACTGGGGCAGGGTGGCAAGCAGGAGGGCTGGGAAGCCCAGTAAGAGGTGGTTGCAGCCAGCCAAGGCAGGACAGGGCTCAGAGGAAGAGCCAGAGGGGAGATCAGACCAGCTGCAGCACATCAAGCACTGCAGGGTCAGTCAGTCAAAACTGCATTAGTGCTGGGGGTCCAGGCTTTGTGCGCTGCCAAAGATGAAAGAAGGTCCAGGCTTGCATAACCATCCTTAACCACAAACTCCAAGGCCACAGCTGCAGTAAATCAGGGATGCTCCAAGGACACCTGAGAGTGGCTCGGCTCTGTGGGCAGACCTGGCCCAGGGACACCAGATTTTTCTTCAGCACATGCCCGTTCCCAAACCATCCGTCACCTTGCAAATTAACCCGAGCTGACACTCAGCTGGGTGCATCTGCAGCTGCACTGAACCCTTCCTGCAGGTTCCCAGCTCAGATATTTATTTCAGTGGTTCTTGCTTTCATATCTTTCCCATTTTTACTACTTCCATTAGTCTTTTGGACTTGAAACGACCAGTTTGCCTTCACATTATTTCCATCGCTGCTCTGCCCGTGCCCGATACATGTGTCAGAGGCTGCAAAATTCCACAAAGCTTAGCTAAATCCATGTTGTCGTGTAAATAATAGCAGCACGTCCCCCTGTTCAAGGAAAATAATGAGAGGTTTATTAACGTGGCATCAGATGAATTTCTGTTTCATATAATTATGCATTGAATTTAAAAAAAGAGATGTCATGCAGGAAATCTGTACAGTCATAACAGACAATCTGCACGAAAGAACAAAGGAAAATAATGTTAATAAAGCATTTTGCCCTAAGCAAGAAATATGCTTTATGCATGATACGTGGGAATAGATAGTTATGTGATATAAAACAGAATTGTGACCTTGCTGCAGGAGTGCTCATTACCTAACACTGCAACAAGCAAATTAATGGATTTTGGAATGGTGCAAATAACAGCAATAATAATCATTTTGCTTCTTGGCATTTGCTTGCTGACAGCCAAATTTAGCAGCAAGTGTTTGTGTTATTATTTATAAAAGAGATTGCAAATAGAATTCCACATGACCTTAAAGACATCACACAGAAGCCTGCGTCTAGTGAAAAGGTATTCATTACAGCCGGTAATCAACGTTTGGTGAGCTCTTATAAGCCTGGCAGTGGAAGTCTAGAATCAAAAGGGTGGCTGCCAGAAGTGTACAGGTTTGTGCTAGGACATGTGTGTGTGGTACTGCCCAGGATGTGTCAGTCTGGCATTTAAATCCCTGCACGGGAAGTCTGTGGCTGTGGTTACTATGGCAATTACACGTGCAGCTCCATGTGCATTTGGCACACAATAAATGGTGGTGTGATGATAAACCTCCCGAGGTTGTTTAAGGGAACTGGAACCCTCCTGGGAAATACTGAATTGTCAGGTCTGGACAGCACCCTCTGCATTAAGGGACGTCTGAACCATCCCCTGCAGTAGGTCCCGGTTCAGTTCTTGGTCTTTCTGGAGCTGGGACAGCCCCTCAGACCTGCCTGCGGCCCCCAGCACTGGTGATGGGACTGGCAGCACCTTTACCTCGCACAGCAGCCCCAAAACACCAGCGCCAGATCTGCTTTTAGGTGGCTGACTGACAAAGCTCACCCTTCCCACCCAAGTCAGCCTGTCTGCAGCGCACCAAGAGTGGGCTGCGAGAATGATAGATGATATTTGGGGCGAAAATTTACTGCAAGAGTGACTGCTGCTCCCGGAGGTGTTGGACTGATGAGGAGAGGCTGCTGGTCTCACGGTGACAGAGCACCGACGTGCTCTGCTCTGGCTGAGGGATGGGCTGCCAAAAATTAAGAAGGGGAGCAGGAAGCGCTGTGTGGACTTTTACCCAATTAAACCTGCACAAAACATAAATCAGACCTTAGAAGCAGCTCGCAACGGAGCTGTATTCTGCATGGAGATTTTCAGCAAAGACAACAAACACGGTTCAGTGTGGCTCAAACAGAAAAGTTATTAGGCAAGAAGGTACAATAACAGAAACATCTCTGCAAATGGAGCCCCCCGGCATATACGCCTTCAAAACACTACTGGAATTTTAAATCATGATAATTGCATTGTAACATAAGCAGCTTTGTTATAAGTGTGAGCACGGCACAGCGCACTGCCGGAGCCGTCCCTCCAGCTCTGACCCCAGCCAGCTCCCTGAGCAAAGCACCCTCTGACTGCAGCACACGTGTGTGAAACTCATTGCACAGCTGACTGAATGTGTTAAAGTGAGTTAATTCGATGGTCAGACCTGCTCTGTAGCTACTTGTGTAAGACTGCAGGAGGGAGAAGCCCCAGTGGTGCAGGCTGTGGGGCAGCACCCGTGGAGCAGAGCCGCCGTAGCTCTCCCCACGCAATGCATACCACACGGGCTGCTCACTGAGGCTGTGATTTATTAGGCCACCACCAGAACAAGGCAACTTTTTAGCAGAGAAAATTTCCCTCCTTGAAGTGAAACAAATTAAAACGGAGAGGGCTGAGAAGAAACCTGACGGCATCCTTGCAAGCTGTCTTTTCTTTCAGGTTTGCTCTGAACCTAGCAGCTTTGGAGACTGCACCTGCAACATACTTGGTGTTCCTGGGCCCCTGGCATTTCTCCTTGCCCAAATCCACCCAGGCTGGTGTTGGGGCAGCCCCACGCTCAGGCTGCCCACCCCAGGTGTCCCTTCCTGCCCAAGGAAGCAGGGCAGAGCAAAGGAGCATCCTTCCTCCCTGTCACTTGTGCCACAGCCTAAAGCACACAGTAAATCACTGACAAATGGCAGGGCTTGCTCCTGGGGAGAGACAGTCATGGCAAACCCAGAAGGACAAAGCCCCAGAGCCCCATGGCAGTGTCATGCTGGGCTCCTCCTGTGCTAGGAGCACATCGGGGTCAGGGCTGCAGGAATCCCCCTGCACGTTCCCATCTTCACCTGTGCAGCCCCCCAGGCCTCCCAGCAGCTGTAGTCCTTATCACCTGCGAGCGCGCTGCAATTTTCTGTATTTTCAGTTCCTCAATTACATTGATTACCACATTAAACATTCCTGGTGCTAGAGGAACAGACTACAAATAATAAGCTTGTATCTTCCTAATACAAATGAAACCCATTTGTACTACTGGAAGCATAGCAGGCTCATTGTTTCACTGTAACGAAGCTTTCATCTCAGGAGATCCAATTCATAAAAAATACTTGCCGAGGCCATGCACAATTCTTTTTTACTGCCACTCCTGTAATTTCGTATCTGCCCCATGATTAGGCCAGCCACTGAAATGAAGTGGAGGAGCCACAGCAAAACCAGAACTCACGAACCCACACAACTTCCCCTGCTCCAAGTAACCACGGCCACCTTTGCTTGGTTTCCCAAAACACCAACACATTGCAAAGGAGATAGCAACAGGGAGACACTGCACCCAAGATCTTTTCAGTTTGGTTGGTTTTCAGAATAAATACCAGTTTGCAAACAAACCACAACAAGGCAGCGCAGGAATTGCCCCGATGCCCAGCCCGGTGCTGCAGGAAGGAGCCACGGCCCCCATCCTGCTGCCTCCCCCAGGCCGTGCCCTGCAGACACCCGGCCCCTCAGGGCTCCTCCACTTCTCCACCTCCCTTTCCACCACCTCCCTCCCACCAGGAGATGCAGGTGTGAGATCTGACAGCAGCGAGGCTTTGCTCTCCCTTTTAAGCTCTGTAAAGAAAGCGAAAAGGCAGGATGGAGGCGGAGGAGAGGCTTCCCCTGTGATTCCCTTTGGGCCTGAAGCAGCCGTTCCCAGCCAGGGGACAAGCTGGGGACACAGCAGGACGCCTGCCCTCCCATGTCACCACAGCCACATGGGAGGAGGACAAGGAGGTGTTCACCTCCCTCCCCTTGCCCCCGACCCGGGGGCTCTGCCACACAGGGGGAGTCAGCCCTCCGTTATCACAGCTTTGATTATCTGCAAAGACCTCAATTATCCGGAATGAGGTCGTGTTCCTGACATGGATTAATTGCATTGAAAATGAGCCTGATTGTCTGAACCCTCATTTATCAGCAGCCGTTCATTGCCACCCCTATCACTCGATGAATCGAGGTTTGAGCTCTTCAGGCTGTGCCAGTAGGGGTAAATAACATTATAGCCAAACTTTTGGCCAGGTCTGAGTAGGGCTGGGCTGGAGGACATGAACCTGAGTCTTCTGCTCAGACATTAGAGATGACACAATGCTTAACGGGAACGGATTTTGCCCCAAAATGCTCACGGTGCATGCCCGCACTGCAGGCAGAGGTGGTCAACTTCCAGTGCTGAGCCCAAAAGCCCCTCGCTTTGATAGAAGTGATAGATAAAGAGAAAGCACCTGACACCCAGGGATGTGTTGCTGTTTGTTGTGTTTGTTCAGAAGGATTAGTGCTGCAGGACTCAAAGGGCATAATGTCCCTGAGGAAACGGGGAGGGAGGTGGCCCCTCATTACATACCAAAACCATCACCTCCTCTGGGGTTGTTAGCCCTGCAGATGGGGGTCCCAAAAATAAGGGCTTCTGGTAGAGACAGGGCAGCCCCTTCCCCACCTGTGCCACTGCATGGAGAGGCTGCTTCCCACACACGTTAGAAAATATCCTGTACAACCACATGCACACAAGGCATCTGTCTGTGTATGAGGTGTCTGTATGGCACAGCTCCTCTTGCTGCTCTTGCTGTATTTCATCTTTAAGTTGGGAGAGCATTTTTGTACCAAACCATCAGAGAGGAACAGCTAGTTACCAAGGAGACTCTCTGATGAATCAGAGACTGGTATAAGATCTAGATGGGTTGTAGCTCCTTAATTCATTAGACCTCACATTTTAAACAGGGAGAAAAGATCCTATCGCAGCCATGGATCATGCATTTCTCCTGCCAGGAAAAGCAGCTTTTATTTTGGCCATAGGAGCAAACAACAAGTGTACAGTGTAGGACAGCAGCGAGCAGACTGAGGTGAGCAAATCCCTCCGGGACACTCTCCGCTCAGAAAAGCAAACACCACCCAAGGACAGAGCGGTCTGGATGGAGGTGACAGAGGGAAGGGCTGGAAAGCCCCTGTCATCACACCGCCAAGGAGGCACAGGGTCGAGCGAGCGCCGTAGTAGCAGCCACACAGCTACTCCATCACAGCCCTGGCACTTCTCAAAGTAAAGATCGCAAGCGAGGAGTAACCACGGGAGCAGCTCAGGGCAGGAGCAGGGCTGCCCCACCACCAGACACTGCTGCGAGTCCCCTTTTCTGCTCAAGTCCTGCAGTTTTCTTCCAAGGAGCAAGCAAGAGCAAGGCACCGCTGCAGCAAGCACCCTGCCCTGGCAAGCACCATGCCCTGGGGCCACGCAAGGAGCCAGGGCAGAGCAGGTGGGAAGAGGGGCTTCTGCAGGCAGAAGTGCACCAAGGAGCTCCAGGGAGTAACATCCAGAGAGAGGAAACCTGGCTTTTCTAGGCTGACTTTATTTAGAGGGTCTTCTTACCCACTTCCTTCTGGCAACTCATATCCAAGAAGTCGCTGAACAACGTGTTTTTGGTTTTTTGTTTTTTTTTCCACATCTACTTGAATACAAAGCAATTAAAACAACCCAGGAACTGTGAGAGCAGCGAGAAATATTTGGAGACACGTTGAGAACTCCAGCTTGCACACAGGCTGCTTTCCCAAAGGTGGAAAGCACTGAAGTAGATGATGGGAAAAACCTTCCTGTCCCACTGAATTCTCTGCTTTGGGCACTGCTGCTGCCAAGGTAAAGCTGGTCATTGTGGGGTGGTGGCTGTGGGGCATGGAGAGGTGGTAGACATGGGGACAGAGCCAGGGAATGGTGATTATAGCATGTGTTAGAGCAAATTCGGGCTCGGCAGCTCAGCACACCTTGGAAAAGGATTTCCTAGAGCACACCTATCTGACAAGCAGCAGGTGCGAGCCAGGCTGCAAGTCAAGGAGTGGAGAGAAGGACATGCTGCAGGCAAACAGGTTCACGTGCTGGTTTAGGATATGAATTACAATAGCTCATCTGAAGAATTAGCTGTTGGTAGCATTTGTGGGTTGAAGTTAAAGGTTTAGGGTAATATTTTAGCCATGTATATTGTAATACTCTATGGGGGGGACCTGCTAGAACACCCTATGGACCTCTAATGTGGAAAGCAAAATAGCCCTGAATGCACTGAGGCTGAAAACAGCCTGTGGGATAGGGAAGTGGCACAAACAAAACTTTGTGGGCAGAAAGTTGCTTTTGGCACTAAGACAAAAGTCATCAGGAAATCTCTGGCTGTAGCTGGCAGGGCAAGCGCATGGCAAGCCCCCCCCCAGCTGTGCTTCTCAGCTGGCCCAGGGCAATCACAGGGGTAGCAGCAGCAGCAGCAAATGAAGACAGGCTGCCAGCTCCCAGCTTTCACAGGCTTCATGTGCTGTTGAAGCTTGTTTAACCTCATATTGATCTTCATTTATTTTAAGCTGAAAATGAGCACATTTACTTACTCGCATTTAAAATGAGGAAGGGCTGAGGGAACAGCAGCTGCACACAAACTTCCCAGGGGCAGAGCACAAACTTCCACACACACCTCAGCCTGCAAGCATCAGGCTGCACCACGACAGTGCTGCTATCCCAGTCACAGGCTGATCTGGCTATCCATACTCCACAGAAAGCATTGAGTTCATTTCTTTTGTTGTTTTTTTGAATTCATACAAATTCAAAAACAGCTGCTAGGACAAACAATATCTTACACAGGGCTTTTAGTGCAAGAACAACAAGTGGGCCAACTAGGGACTTTCAGGTGGGGAAACTGAGGCACTGAGCATTGAAATAAATTGAATAAAAGCCTACAGCTGAGCAGAAAGAGCAACCAGACAGGAACATAAGCATTGATTTCCATTGTTTTGCAGTGGTATATATGTGGAGTGCCTGGGAATTCATTGCTCCGGTGACCATTGTTTTGCCCCAAAGCTTCTACCTTGGAGTTAGATTTGTCACCACTGGCATTCATCTGCTGTGTAAATACCTAGAGTAAGGTAAAGCTTGCTTCCACCAAACTGTGGTGCTTGGCACAGCATCAGATCCCATGGTACTAAACCAGCATTAAAACAGGAGAGATGTTGCATCAGTTTCTTTGTATTTTATCTGCAATTTGCTCTTGACCTCTGCATGTGCATATTCTTGCACAGCATTTCTGAAATCAGTTATTCTTTGCACATTTAGTTTCTGATGCTGAGCACCGAGCCCATACACTAGGGAAATGTATGAAGCAGCCACACAGATTAGCTCCCAGCAGTAATCCACTCAACCCCACTTCAAGAAAAGCAGTCTTGTGCCAGGAGGGGGTCATTGCCTTGCTAGAAATCCCCCTGCTCACCTGCAGCCCCTGGGCATAGCCACGAAGTGCTAACTTCAGCCATTGACTTGTCCCTACGTAAAAAAGTGCTTAGATGGATCTCACAGGACAATTTCCCCGTGTCCCCAGTGCAGTGCCACTGTGTCCTTGTCCTTCTCAGCTGGCCCCTCAAGGGATACTTTGCGAGTCCAGAGGCTACAGCACATTGAGTGAGTTGGGTTCAGGATGGGGACTGGGGACCAGCCCAGCCCCTCTCACACCAGGAAGGCAAATCCGAGCCCCAGCACAGCAGGGAGGTGCAGAATCCTTCCTGACAACCTTCTCTGAATGACCCAGATTGCACCAACAGGCTCTGGAGAGAGCCTGCAGCTGGAGCTCTTCAGATGGGAGAATAGGACTTGCACCATGGGGCCCCAGAGAGAAAAGCAGCACAACCATGGGAACGGAGAGCAGAAGGCCTCAGCATCCTTCCCACCTTCACAGATGGTAAATGTCTCTTATTTCCTTTTGTTTTTTACTCTTTCCTTTTAAATGAGCCAGAGAAATCAGCCCCTCTCTGTGCCGCTTTGCATGCCAAGCACCAGGGTGCCAGAGAGCACTGAACCTTGCCTTGCAGGCTGCTCCTGAAAAACTCAGAGGCAACTGAGTAGGCTGGAATATTGCATGTGTCCAGAGTGACCCAACATTTACTTCCTTTATATTTAAGGATCATTTGGTATAGAAGTATACTGGTAACCAGATGATGCACGTTGTGCCAGCAAAAGGGCAGTGGTAAGAAGGAGCCTCCTGAGTTTTGCATGTTCATCCAGAGGTTACAAGCATGATGCTTGTGACACCCTCCAGGACAGCAGGCAGCAATACCCCTTGGTATTGCTGGTGAAGGGGTCCATGTGAGTCCCCAGAAATGACACAGGGGGGCACGCCAAAAGTTCCCACTCCAATTCGGAGCCTCCCTTCAGAACAAGGCAGCCCTGCAGCGCCTCTCAGGCTGAGCAGTGCCTTTTGGCTCCTGTCTTGTTGAAATGCAACAAGCATCCTTCTCTGTGCAGGTGCAAGCCTTGAGCACCGTTAAGCTGGGCACACAAACCACTTACAGCAACATTGCCTCTTAATAGAAGAGGCATCACAGTAGCAGCCACACTACAGACCATTAATTTACTGCCAGGTGCCTTGACCCTAGACTTTAACGCGCATTTAGCTAGAGGTCCACAGCAGAGATTACAGCACAGTGGTAGAAATGCACTTTTACAGGAATTATTTTAATGCTAGTTGAACTCTGACAGAACTCCCTCTGGCTCCCACGTGGCCAGAGATGCACTCATTTGTGCCCACTTACAGGTAAATGCTTCTGGGTGTAACGTTTGGGTGTTTACACAAGCAGGCAGTGATTTCAGTAGGTATTTCACCAGGAATGAAGCCGGGAAAGCACAGTTAGAAAGGAAGTTAATTGTCATTTAGGTAAAGCTTCTGTTTTAATACTTAACTGCAGATGTCTGAGCTCCTGGTGCAGCTACACAGGCACTTTAATCCCTGAGCTTTGGGCACACACTGGTACCTTGGGCTGGATCCGAATCACGCTGACTTCCCTTAGCACTGCACTCACCACTGAGCGCAGGCACAAGCCTGACACGTTGTGCTCAGAGATATTCCCCAGCCACACTGCCAGGGGTGCAGGAGGGATAATGGGCCAAATTTCCACTCAGTGTTAGTCAATTTAACTTCCAATTTGCTCAGCAGAGCCATGCCCATCTCTGGAAGAGGCCATCTGCACCATCATTGATAAGGTGGTCTTGCAGCCTCACTGTGCTGGAAAGGTACCAGTGAGCATGCTCTTGCTACTATCAGTAGAGATGGAAAATCACCTTTAATTAGAGCTTTGAACTACCCCACTGTTCTCAGCAATTAGCTCTTGTACTGGGTTTGTGAATTGAACAGCAGCCCTGCACACTGGAGGTGTGGCAAGCCTTGAGAATTGCCCTTTTTCACTCTGTTTCTAATTCTTAACTCCACTGCTGGTGTGTAAAGACTGAAGGGGAGAGAAAATGTCTTGCATGAAGGAAGAATAAAAAACTCAAATAGAATAAACGCAATCATGAGCATGTAGGTAGGGTGTTGTTTTTCTTTCTGCTTAAAACTGGTCTGTCTCTGCAAATACTCAGCTTAATTAGCTCCAAGGTGTGTGGTGCTGACAAGCACTGGACATTTCAGCTGCAGGGAAGGGTAACAGAGCATCCCCTTGCTACCAGCAGGTCTACCAGGTCCCTGCACTGCCAGCTGCCTGCCAGCAATTAGCAGGTCAGCATGAGGCAGCAAAGGTTGCTCCCATGGGATTTACCACCAGCACAAGGGCTCAGTGTAGGAAGAACAGACCTTTCTTTCCCTCACCATCTCCAGCCATTCCCTCTCACTCCCACCCATCCTCCAGTGTCTCAGAGCTCTACCATCCTTTTTACATCTCCCATTACCCCAGGTGTTGTTCTCCCTCCCCAGCCATCTGAGACACCCCACCTGGCCCTGCCTCACTCCCCCCCATCCCTCTGCCCTCCACTGCAGGGCTCCTGCCCCCACATTGCCCCACAGCAGCTCCAGAGCTGGCCCCATGCTTCAGCACCTTCCAGCACACCTCCAGCCAGGGCATGAAAACCATTTAATACCGCTTGTCCAGCTGGTGCAGGAAGTTACACCACTTAAAAATAATTGCATTTCCCACTAGTTACAGATAAAGCAGACCCCTCTTAATCATTAAGATATGGCCTGATGTGCATTATGAGTTATTAACAGCCCCCTAAGTGAAACAACAGATACAAGACCAAAAGCTAAGTCATAAGTGTTCTCAGATGCCTGCAGATTAATCATGTTATATCTCTGTAGTAGCATCCAAAGCTTCCCATCCCTGCACAGCCTTAAAGCCACAGGACACCTCCTCAGCTGCAGCTCTGCCCTGCCTGCAGGCAGGAAAGCCAGGAAGGAAGGCAGCTGATTTCTTCCAAACACAAGGCAATGGAAAAACTGAAAACCACTCAGAATTTGACTCCTTGTTCTCTGCTGCACTGGGTGGAAGAAAACCTGCCTTCTTATGACAGTCCTTCGCAGCAATTATAAGATTGATACTTTTTTAAAGCAATTTCTCCTAAGTACACATCCACTTCTGATCTGACTAATGGGCTAAAACTGTACTGTTGGTATTTTTGGAATTGATTGCAACCTCCTGATCCATGAAGATAAGCACCAAGCCCAGCAAAACAAGAACACAGGTGCTGCTGAGATGGCAGTCACTCCTCAGGGCCTGAGCTTGCAGTTACATGGCCCAAGGCAAACCCACTGCTCCTCCACACAGCACAGATGCCAATTCCTCCCACTCAGGGATTAAGTAGATGGCCACAGAGCAGTTACTGACCTGTCTGCATCCCCATCAAGTGCTCAAGCCACAGCAGGGGCAGCACAGCTTCACCTTAATTGCATAAGCACACAGCTTGTTCAAACTCCACTTGGGGTGAGATGGTTTATGCAGGCCCACACTCAAGGATTTAAAGTAGTCTTTAGCCTAGTCACTCTCAGCTGCATCAGTCTCCTTTGCATACATAAGAAGCTTGCCAGCTTCAGCTCCTTTCTTACACACCTACAGTCCAAGTCACATCTGGTCTGTGTTATGCCACTGAGCCAGAGAGACCAGCAAGTGACAGAGCCAGAGGAAATAAGGCAGAATGTCTGGGCAGAAAACTTTACTAGAAACTAACACAAAGGATCAGAGAAGTTTAGCCTGTCCCCTTTGATTCTTACAAAGAGACAACCCAGAAGTGGCAAATTCCTTCAGGGCATGAGAAAGACACAGCTGTTTGGGAGCCTTGCTCCTAGGAGGAAGCATCACTTCACACCAGCAAGCAGCCAGCTCAGATGGGCACTTCCTACAGAAAGTACTGGAGAGAGTATCAGCCAGACACACCAGTCCACAGCTTCCACATGCAAGCTCATCATGTGACACAAATGCATCACTTATCACCATCATTAATGGCCATGAACCTGAAGGCTGAAATTTCCATTTGCACACTGGTCAATAACAGACACAGCCTGCAAATAACCAGAGAAGTTCTGACCTGTGCAATGGACCAGTGGTATAAAGACAACTAATTTATTTCTCAGTGGCTTGTATCACCTCCAAAACTAGCAAAATTGGCTCCCTTGGAGTTATGCTAAATGCTAACTGCTGTAGTTTGTCCCAGAACTGATCTGGCAATGTCATTATACCTGCTGCCTGGTACTACAGACGGCTGCTCCAATGCAGTAAAGCTGATTAGCACACACTTGCTCTGGTAGAAAAGGTGCCTTCGTGGTTTGAAGCTCAAGCTGAGACCACCAAGATGCTCAGGCTGGGCAGCTGACATCCCTAAACACTGCCTTCTAAACATCCTGGACATAGAGCATTTGATGTAAGGAATGGTTGTTAAGTTGGGGGAGGGAGGTACTGGGTAGAAGTCCCTCACCCCAGCTGCTGACCATAAGCACCACAGACTGGGGCTCATTGCAGGGCCATAGCCCAGCTACTGCCTCATCAAGAAGCTGGCTGCAGTCCAGCCCTCAGAAGCGGTGTCAATGGTACATTGTTAGGTGTGCTGAGATGATGTTACAGAAATATGGGCTATCATTCATCACAGCTGTCAGTTTTACAGGACAAATGTCAGCATAGCACAGCTGGAGTCTGGTGCTTCCAGGGCTAGCAGGCTCTGGGAAAGGAGGTCAGGTAGCCTTGTGCTGGCCCCAGCTGGGAACAAGGTCATCACCAAGTGCTGCCGGGGACAAGCCCCCCAGCAGCTCACATCGCCACCATTTCACATCTTCTCCAAGCTGGCTTTTTCTTCCTCCACTTGTTAACTGGAGCCCATGGCTATGCCCTCCTCACCCTCCGTGACCAGGTGTGCATCCCCTCCCACCAGGCACACAGCCCCACTCAGCCCCTGCCCCACCTTGTAACTACAGCTCTGTTCCCATGTTCCAGTTTCCCAGTTTTATTTTCCCAGTTTCAGACCCTCTGTGTCCCACCAGCCTTTCCTCTCCTGCTGCTCATGGTGCTGAGCTGCCCTCACCACAGGCAGCACCAAGCAGCCTCCCTCAGGCAAGATCTTTTTACCAAGAGTGGAACTTTCCAAATATTGACTTATTTTAGCCTAAATAATATCATTCTATTGTTATTGCCTATAAAGCCAGCCTAAAGCTGGCTCTTTTTCACATTCTAAAATACTTCCAAAGCAACTTGATTGCATCAGAGATAACCCATAAACAAGAGCAGCAGAGCCAGGCTGCATTTAGTACAGTCCATCAGCTGAACTAAAACCCTGAACCCACCACCTGCTCTCGTCAAAGAGTGATAGGTATAAATCAGTACGTGTTTTTCTGCGCTTTTCACCCATACCTGCATGCCTACGCAAGGAGGAAAGCATATACAGTCAGCCTGACTTGAACTGAATGTTCAAAGAAGCAATGAACAGATATAAAGGGAATAGTTTCAGAGTACTAGATGCAGTACCTTGGACGTACAAATGGTGCTTTCCCCCTTGCTTGCAAACACCTTCCCCCATATCACACAGCTCCTCCTCCTCCTGGCCAACACTCCCAAAAGCTGTTTCCTTCAAAGCACCTCAGCAAGAAGCTCTCCAAAACTGCTCCCAGCAAACCAACTCTTATGTCTCCTGGGTGAGCATTTTATCTGTTCCCAATCTGGCTGGGATGGAGAGCACCTGGAGCCAGCAAGCACACAGCAGCTGATGGCTCTACCTTGTCATGCTTCAACTAACTTTAACAGATCCCTAATGACAATTTGTATCATCTGAGCACCTGGCATTGGCTCCATGTATTAGTTTATGACCTCAGGTCATGTTTAGAGCCAACACAGTAGAAAAAAAAATGGTATTTTTACAAGTCTGAAGTCAGTATAGTACCAAAAGTTAGCTTGTTTGCAAGCCGACCGTTCTGCTTTGTGATTGATACATAGGTTGTACCTCTGCCCTTCAGGTAAGAGGCTTAGCACCCACTTTAGCAAAAACACCAAGGGACAGCGAGCAGGAGGCAGATGTTTTGGGTGTTTCATCTGGCTGCAGTTGCTGAGGAGATGGCCTGGGGGACATCCATGTGTGCCCCAGCTGGGTCAGCGGGGCTGCGCTCTGAGCAAGGCACGGCTGGGGAGTAAAAGGCACAGGCTTGCTAGGGAATGCCCTCAGCACATGCTTCTGCTTACAGGTGAAAATATATGTTATTAGTATTGTTTAATAATAAAGAGCACTGGTACTGGGAGATCTATGTTAATGCTATCACTAGTAGCAGCATGCTGTGCGTTAACAACCATAAATCCTGCTGTTACAGCTCCCAGCAGTGTTGGGGTATAGCTGTAACATTCAGGTATATCACGTCAAAAATGTCCTGATGATGCATCTCCAAGTATCAGTGCTTCCTAGTTCCTCACTTGACGCAGCCACGATGTGAACTGAACCCTGTGTTTCTGAAAGCGCTACCAAAAAGAGATGTCTGTAGGAGCAGTGTGTTGTGCGAGCCTGCTGCCAGCAGCAGCCTGCAGTCTGTGCAGGCTTCAGTCTGCAGCCGAGGGGCTGAAAAAGAAGCAAGGTTTAGTTGTTTGGTTCTACCCCACCAGTTCTGTGTGCTTATGTGCAGAAAGGTAACGGTACGTGAGTGTGATACCCATATGGTAGGTGCGTGTATTCCTGACCTGTAAATTATGTAGTCGCTCTATACCCTTAGGCACCTCGTCTCCGAGAACCACTAAGGAAGTCTCTCTCATTTCATTGCTTTATGTTTGTTTCAGGTTTTTTTATGTGTTGATTTTCTTTCTGCAAATAGCGATGAGTTTGATACAGGACGAGGTGGTTTTAGGCTATCATAAAGTATGAATATTACAGAGAGGCCCATCAGAAGGCTTTCATTACTGCTGGCAGATGCTGTACATTTGTACTTAAAGCTCTGTTGTGATAACCATCTGAAAGCTTAGCTGAACTTTCAGAGACTTGTGGGTCTCCAGCATGGCCTGGAGATCTGATTGATCGGGGGAAGATTCGGTGACCAGGAGTCTGAATGGGGATCGCTTCTGCTCCTCAAAATTCATGTCAAACCTTTGAGCTAGGCAGTAGCAGCTGCTGCTTCTAACCCCGGTGTTTTTCTTTGGCAGCCTCACAGGCCCCTTGGTTCAGGCACTAGCTGTTCAGTGTTGCCCTGGAATAAACCTGGAACTGATCCCATGGAGCTGGTAGAGTTTGTGCTGAAACAAATGTTAAACCAAGGAATGAACATTCAATGACTTGTGTAATGCTGCGTGCCTTCCTGTAATGTACTTTCACTACGCTTTCAGACTTTCAGATTTTCAGTCTGGTATTAATAGAAGAAAGTATCTCAGGGTCAGGCCTGCATTACCGTCAGGCTTTTAGCACCCTCTGGGCCCCTTTCCCTCTTCTCACTCCTGCAGCAGCCACAGCCAGCCAGGCCACCGGGATGTGGTTAGCAGCAGATTGCAGTGAGTGCAGCGGGTGTCCTAAACCCCATTGCTTGGTCTCAATGGTCTGCCAAGGGTGTGTTGAATTTACCAACAATTTCTTCTTGTATTTACCATATTCCCTGGCTGTCTATTGTGTAACTGTTGTGTTCCTTTAGGCAGCACCTGCCATGTATCTTTTACCTTCAGTTTTATAGGCCTTGCCAAGAAGATTGCTATATGCTACGTTAGGTTCTTCTCTTTATTCATCTAAGCTGCCATTTTTCCAAGTATCAAAATATTACTAGGTCCCTATATAAATGTCTCTTGTATGTAGAGGAATGAGATTTAATGTTGCTTCTTACTTGTCTAATGGGAGGTTTGTTCCTTTTTATGGTAAAATCATTGCTGTTGCAATTTATCAGCCACACATATATAACAAGCTTTCTATGTCTTGGATAGAAAACTTCCCTGTAAAACCTCACTAGGTGAGCTGTAATACTGCTTCCAGGTATGACTGCTGCTTTATGTGCTCTCAAGTTTGGGGTATTTGGCCTCAGGATTCCCATTTATGCTCCGAATTCTCTCTCAGTCCAAAGCTTGGAAGCTAAGATGAGTTTAATACCCAAAACTACTTCCACGCTTGAGGCTGCAATAGTCCAATATTCCCTCTAAGCAGAATGCAATTCCATCTGGTGAACCTTGGCTCAGATGACTGATAAATTTATCTGTCGCTGCCAGCTGTGAAGCAGCAGGGTGCCTGAGATGAGCATCCGCAGCAGCCACCCACGCAGGGCCAACATGACGTCCTCTGTTTCTGGATCTAGATAAAATTTCATCGGTCTTTTGGGGAGAAGGGGGGTGTAAGGGTTAATATCACAACAGTGCCGTGAGCTGTTTCCTGGCCATTCTGCCTGACATGATAGGAACCTTGTGGGAACACTGCATTTGTGGGATTTCTGTTATTATTCTTGGAGCAATCTGCAAGAGGAAGGCTAATCTTATGAGATGTCAACCACGTATTCTCAGCCAAGGGCATGTAGAAATGGTTTATTTCATATCCATCCAACAACCAGAACATGCTGAGTAGCTTTGGATGCAAGGATTCAAAGCCAATTCCTCAAAGCACTTCCCAAGATTTTACCCAAGAGCCTCAAATGAACATTTGACCTTATATCCATTGATAATCTTTTTAAGCATTTATCCAAAAAAAAAAAAAAAAGGGACAAATTTCTGAACCAGGATTTACTGAAGATTAACAGCTTGGTATTTGAGCATGAGTGACTTTGAGTGAATTTTCCCTTAACTAGAAATTATCTCCCAACACACAGCCCCAGGGCCAGCATTGTATCACGAAGGGCCAACGGGCAGCATGTGGTGACACATTGGAAAGGCGTCAAAACATTCTTGAGACTGCTTGAGACTGCAGGTGACTGTGGCTCAGAGAGGAGCCCCTTGGAGCAACCCCTGCCTTACCAATACTGCAGCATCGGTGCCACACATCCTGGGCTGCCTCCAGAACAGCCCAACAGCTGAACCCAAAAAGCAACCTAAAATCACTTGTAGGCTGTGTGCTTCTATTCCCTGTAAGCAGTCTGGTTCTAAAGGGAATTTGTTTTGTTTCCAGCCTGCCTTAAAAAGACCCTTCACCTAGCTCTGACCTCAAATCCTTGTGCTCCAGACAGGGATGATTGTTCCTTGGGACTTCAGCACTTGTTAATTCTCTTAAAGAGATTACTCAAATCTCCTAAAAAAATATCTGACTAGGTTTTGGATTAAGCACTGGTGCTAAAATGACCTTGTTGATGAAATCAGCATGCTCTAACCTTGCAAATTGGAGAGGGAAGCCTTGGATCTAACTGTGGCTCAGTAGGTACGACCATGGAAAGTAGCCAGACTGCTCCGCATCTCCGTTCTCCTAATGCTAACACCCTTACAATGTTCCTTGAGAGCAAATACAATGTCAGGTTTTCCATGTCCTTGTTGGAAAGACAGCGCAGTGACGAAGTCATCGTGGTAATGCCCAACCTGCTCTTCTCTAACGCTTGTTGCTTTCTCCATGTTTGAGCTTTCTGGCTCATTCCAGCATCAGCATGAGGCTTCTTTACCCCAACTCCTGTGTTAATCAACGTGCCATTGCTGGGAAGTGGATTTAGCTTAGCAGATTTGGCAGGGAGCTTAGTGCAGGTGCTGGGGCACGTTGCACACCCCAGGGGTCTGCCACAGGTGTCCCCTGCCTGCCACCACTGGGTCACATCCCCACTGTGCAGTCAATTGCCAGAGTTATTTGTCCTGCCTGTATTGTGCAGTTTTCTTTGTGTCTTGCCTAGGTCTCAGAGATAATTAACCCTGCAAAGTCAGATTTGGGGTTAGACTGTTACAAACATTTTCTTGGGATCCGGAAGCAGCTCAGCAAGGTCTGCATGGAGTATTTTTGCCTTTGTGTTGTGGCCAGGAGTGAAGCCCAGGAATTGTTTGTGTGCTGAGAGTTTCACAAAAGCAAGATCATTAAATCAAAATGGAAGCACTTTCAGCCTACATCTCTTCTGGTGGTGTTCTTGTTACTGTTCTTCCATAATACCAGCTGATTTCCCTGCAAAATCTCTAGTGTCTGTAATGGAAACAATTTCAAATCCAGTACGAATTCATAGACTGTTTTCAAAGGAAAAAAAAAAATCATTGGAAGGCAAAGCCCATGATGGCTGAAGCACTTAAATCTACTTTCCTATCTCTTTGCCCAAATTTCAGTTTAATTTACTCATTTGCTAATCCTAATTTTCCAGTCCTGTGCTTACAAGCCTCACTCATGTGGAAACACATTAGACTTCTGCAATTAGCTGCAACTTAGGGCTTCAAAACTCTCGTCAGCTTTGCTTCTCAGCCTGCAATGTGTAATGGTGGGTTTGCCTTCCTCACCTCAAAAATGTTTTAGATAGATGTGCTTGCTGTTTCCTACCTGAGCACTGTGCTCCATTTCGCTCTCACTGGTGCTCATTAGGGCAGAAGTACCCCACTTCCACTGAACGTCAATGATACTTGATGCAGGAATTTAGACTTTTCTCAAAGATTTCTTCAGATGCTATGATTTACTTTTCATTCAGTTTTAATGATATCATAGATGAAATATATTTAATACATTTTTAGAAACAGTTTTGTCACTGTGATGTGCTGCACATAGAAAGAGCAAGTAAATGTGATGGAATCATGTTTCATGATGGAATCATGAGGTGGAATCATGTTTGAGGCCCTCTTTACTTCTGAGAAACGGGATGACCTGGTCATGTCCCAAGAGCACAGGCTGCTGCTAGAGCAGGTGGCTCTGAGGGCTACATCCCCACTGCTGCCCCCATCCATCTTCTGCACAGGGAAAACCAGCCAGGGAGGCACGGTGGGGCCCAATCTTCCCTGATCCCAGCTCGGCTCCACAGCTTTCTCCTCCGTTTCCCTCAGGGGGCTGTATTTCTCTGTGCTAATGTAAGGAGAAAAGCCTTTTTAATCCAGTATCATACAGGCTCAAAGTATGGATATTTTTCATTTCGAATAAAATATGACTATTAAGTTCTTTGGGCAGGGACTTTGTCCTCCACCACCTTTACAAGGCACTTAGCGCTCTGCTGGTATTATAGATGTAAATACTACAAATAATATATCACAGTTCACATCTCAGAGATCTGTTTCATTGGAAATGTGCTCACAAAGTGTATCTGTATGTTGTGATAGAAAAGGCTCAGCTATGAGAAGCTGAGGACCACTTCCCCAGAAGGCGGTGCTGAGCCCCACCCTGGAAAAGTTTGGGGTCAAAACCTGTTCTGATGTAGGCTTCCCATTAACTCTTGAAGGTCTTCTTGGTTTGGTTGCAGCAGTAAAACAGTGACATCCTGCACAAGGGACAAGAAGTTTAGCATGCAGAGTACTCATCTGAGAAGCGGACAAGAGCTGTTTCCTCCTGCAGGGTAGCTCTGTGTAATAGTTTGAAACAGAAAGACAGAATGAATTCCCTAACCAGTTGAAGGCAAACAGGTAAAAAGGACTTAAAAAAAAAATCCTTGTAGAAAAGAATTTATTATTAACTGAAAAAGTAATTTAACGGCATAGTAATGTTCTCATACCACTGAGCAAATCTAATACCAGCTCTGCAAATCTAATAAGATCTCTGCAAAAGCAGAGAAGTTCAATCTGAAGTGCACTCTTTTGAGTCTGAGGCCAGTGTCCATTAAGTACAATAGAAATATTACTTCAGTTTCAATACAAGCTGGATCAGGCCTCCGCTGAATTTGGACTGTCAGTGGTTGTTATTGTCTCTGCAGAATATTCCACTTAAACTCACCACAGTGATTAAAGTAGCTTATAATTTCCACAACAATACAAGTAAATTCTCAGTGTGTGCTGTCCTTGCAAGCGGAACGTAGGAGGCACTGCCATGCTTGCACCAGAGCCGTCTCCTGCATTAAGCAAGAGCCAAATTGGCCCAGAAATATCACAAGTAGACGGGATGTAACCACCAGACCTTCTTAAATGAGGTGTAATCGATAGGCAGAGCCTTCCACCATGGTAACAAATTGTGCATGAATCCTCACCCCACCCTCCAAAGGATCCTTGAACAGCCAACAGGAGACACAGCACCCATCCTGCAATGATTATGCTACTGCATTGCCAGCTGTTGTATTTCTAATTTTGCTAATGGCCAAATCATTTTGCTTCAGCCACTTCTTTATTACGTACATCAGCTGGAAATTATCAGCTTCATTACCCAGAGCTCCAAAAGACTCCATGTCATCAGCCATGTAGAATTCAATGTACATGGAAAAGGCTGGATGTGCAATGGTGTTTCACAAGGAGCAACTGCTGTGCACTAAGACAAGCTATCTTGGTCTATCATTTTTTTTGCAGGTCCCAGCAACATCTCCCAGTTGAGCATTCCATTAACTTTTTCACCCCCTGTTTCTCAAAAAAGCCCAGAGGTAATCTTAATCCCCCTTATCTTGCAACACTATTATCTTGCTGTGTTTCTGCTGGCTTCACACTGAGATTTTGTAGAACTATGTTTTCTTATTTAGCCCAAAATTGGCTTGGAGAAAGACAGCGCAAAGAGGTCTTTTCTGAGCAAGCTAGAAATAAAAATGGAAAGTCTTGTTCTGTGCCTGACTTCAATTCAGTATCAGCTTAGAGGGGGAGTTGTTTTGCTGCAGTTTAAGAGAAAGGAGCATCTCCTATCTGAGATGGGAGATTGATTCCTCTTAGATTAATCCTGTTAGTTCCTAAGGGACTAGATTAGTCCCTTTGAGCAGCCCAGGATGCTCCACACACCCTTTGACTGCTGGGACCTGCAATTATCCCAACCCTGTCAACTCCAGAAAGAACTTCATCATGACCCTGTTAGTACCCTTTCCGCTGTTGAACTTTACTTTGAGTCTTTAAAGTAAGAAGGTGTTACTAAACTTAGGCAACTGCAAAATACAACTAGCCAGGAAGAAGATGTACAAAATTCAGTTATTTTTAAACGAGGTTGAAGTCATTTTATGGATCACACATTTGTAATGGCTGGCTATATTAATAAATTCAGTACATAAGCTTTCAAGTTTGAAGCAAGCCTCTCAGTCTGTTGCTTCAGAAAGTGCAATCCAAAAGCTATTGATCTATTTATACAGATAAGAACCCAACAGAGTTATCAGGATCAATGCAAACACTCAGAAGAAGACTCAGTATAACTAATAATAAATAAGTAAAGACCTAGGAAATAGAAATGTACAATTTAAAACTAACTGAAATGCTGACCTGAAGAATAGGTGTTTATGTACATTTCTGCAAATGCAATTCTGAGAAAGGAAAAGAGAGTGCAAAAAGTAAGTGGGTAATTTCAGAGGTGGCAGACAAGATAATAGACAAGCAGCATCCAACTCAAAGGAGATGGGCAGGGGCTAAAAAGTGGTGGAAGCAACATAAGATTTTTGATTTGATTTGATTTTTCTACAGAACTTCCAAATTAATTTATACAAAGCAAGGTCTGAGTACTGTAATTGAAATCAAGCCAGGAGAGAGTACAGGAGCAGCATGGGTATCTGCATACACATTTTGCAGGTTCAGGCAGTCTAATTTTGCATCCACCTTCTTGTTTCCCAAGGTCAGGAGTTTTGACACGGGCCCTGTCTGTTGTTTTTTTGAGCTGTTTTCCATCTGTCTTTCTTGTCTCTGAGGATGGGATGGGATGGGATGGGATGGGATGGGATGGGATGGGATGGGATGGGATGGGATGGGATGGGATGGGATGGGATGGGATGGCCACCAACACTTGCATTTCAAAGTACTTATCAGCCAGTTCATCGATCCAGGATTTGGATGGATGACCATGGGATAGGCATTGGGTCATGCCTATCCTCCACAGTAGTGTGGACAGCCTATCTTGAAAACATTCTTATTCAAATTTTTCTTTAAGGCTTGATGAAGACCAAAACCCCCCAGGTGCTTGGTGCTGGGTGTAGCAGCAATGAAAGGCCAGCCCCAGCCCTGGACAGCTCACAACATGCTCTAGTTTTGTTTCAAGTGCTGCCCAACCAAAAACATCAAGGCAGGTTCAGACCAAGAGCTGCCCCACCTGTTTTAGTGCATTAGATCTTACCCCCAAAAATAAAGGCCAGTCGTGGGAATAGCCATCCTTTGTTTAGCTTTAAATGAGGAACTGAAACAGGCCAGTAATCAGGGGAGAAAAGATCACAAGACATGTACAATTTCATCTCATCCATGTTAGTGTACCTGAAAATACAATGAGCTTGCAAAAAATTACAATAATTATGAGCTGGGAAAAGAAATAGCCTGGGAGGCTGGGTCCTTCAGTAAAAGTTCACTGAGTTTTGCTAGCAAGATTCAAACTTTTCCTAAAATAAGGAAATTGGATCCACTGCAGCCCCAATGCAGTAAGACAGACGTGTATCTAATGTTTTGTTTCAGTGAACATCTGATGTGAATCAGCACTGTTTGTACATCAGTTGTCTTATCCCAGAAATCAAGCACCTCCTTCCCCCACAGGCAGCCTGAGCACACCAGGAAGGCTGGCAGCAGCCCGAAGCTCAGAGCTGCCTCAATACGGCCATGTAGGCACAGACGTTGCACACGAGAGCATCTGCAGTGTCTGCAGAGGTCACAGGACAGCTGCTTTGCTGGTACGAGGCAGTGCAGCCCCACCAAAGGCAGTGTGAGAGGCTCTGAGCTGCCCCAGCCCACACCAGGTGGTGAGGAAGATTGGAGAGTGGGAAGAAAAAGTGCTAGAGAAATAGGGGAGGAGAAGATCAGGGAGTGACCCTAGGTTAAAGAGCACTACATTTCAAAGAAGTCAAAATTTCCTTCTGTAAGATTTGAAGAAGGAAAAAAGTACTTTCACTGAGAAAGTAATTACATCGTGGAGCTGCTTTGGCAGAGAAGCTGGTGCAGGTGACAATGGGAGATGGCTTGGGCCAGAGGACAAACCAGCTCCAGCTTGGTCCCTGCCAACAACAGGGACCCAGAAGGGTGCGTGAGGTCCCACCAGTTGGTCACAGCACCTCCACAGCTCAGCACAGGTCCATCCATACCTTCTGTTCCTCAGGGCCACCCCTGAGCACCATCAGCAGGCACTAGCCAGGGCCTAGCACTGAGTGGGGTGGACCTGGGCTCTCACCTTGCACCATTACTCCTTAAATACCTTCTGGGAGGGAGAAACAGAGGGCAGGTCATAGGCTGATGTGATTCAGCTCCACTGAAATCAAAAGAGATGTCAGCATGCAGCTGAAGGACTGCTGAACTCCAGGCTGCAGGGAGGGGAACACCACTGGGCTTCAGGAGTGGTCCACAGAACATCAGGAAGGAGGGAGAGAGAAAGAAAGGTTAAAAGTTTAAACAATATTTAGATAGGGAACAAAAATATTGTCAAAAAGTCAATCAGAAGTCTAGATTTAGGCAGATCTGCTCTTATTTAACCTTCAGCATGAGATCAGGTCTCAGCCTTTCTATTCTTGGTAACAGCTGATGAATGCAGTGTAACAAGGTATTAATAAACATCTGCCCAGCTCTTAGATTAGTATGGGGAAGAATTAATGGAGGTCTTAGCACGTTCATATTTTCTGATTATGGCATGACTTTATTTATAGAAATAATAGGGGGAATGGAAATCGTCAGTGACACCCTGTCAATATACGTAATGAAATCCACTCATTTAATTGCATTACACTTGGCTACGGAGTCGTATCAATAAAAGGTCCTCCTTAGACCAGCTCAGTGGTCACTATGTACTTCATGTAAGAAAGATATTAAGATTAATATTTTTTCAATGAACCATTGGGAAAATAAGTCCTCTCTGACATACCCATTCGCGTGCCTCTGACCCTGAGAGGGACGATGCTGCTGGCTGTGCTGGGGCAAAGCTTTCCATCAGGCAAGGTGAAGTCCACTGCCCCTCAGCAGCAGTCCAGCTTTCACGCCACTTTTCCAGCCACTCCCTTCTTCCAGTCCCTAAAAAGTCCCAAAATTTAAAATAAGCCCAGCCTGAACCCTGTGCTATATTTTGTTTGTTGCCAGCGATGGCTAAACCAACCCATGCATCAGCTCTGCTTCATGCCATGCCCTCCTATCCACCTCAATAAAGTATCAACAGTGCTTATTGTGCCATACCACTGAGATAAATAAAGCACAATTTGAAACCTTGGTATGTTCAGGCCTCCTAAAAGAGAGGGAAAGGCCTATAAAACCCCCATTGAAGGAGTCATGGCTGTTCAGATCATTTGCAGCTTGTTAGGTAAACCCTGAAGCCAGTTTTAATCAGGAGGTGCCAACGTTAGTGGAGAACTGCTGGGGTTTAAGCAGGCTTTGGACTGACTGTGGCTGTTTCTCAAGGTTTTAAAATACATTTCATAATGTTCAGTGCAGACAGGCAGCTGGGGAAGTTTAAGTCTTTTCTCCCAGAAGCATGGGAAAAACAAAACAAAGCTACAATTATGGTGACAGATGGTCTGTTACAAACAACAGGGCATTGCTAGTAATTTTGCTCCTTGCACAATGAAGGAGATCAGGACTGATGCAAAAAAGCCAAGAAAGTCCTGTGGTTCTATCCTGTTCTTCCAAAAAAAAAATAAAAAAGCAATTCCTAATCCAATCCAATCTTCCAAAGCTATCAGTCTGAATTAATGGAAGCAGAGCAAGAAAATGTTACTATTTCTATTAATTATAGAGGCAGGTTTGTGCAATAAACAGAATTCATATCCCTACTGTGCTGTGTAAGTACCTATAATTCAGCTGCTCCACTCACAACTGCAGCATGTTCTTCACATTGTTTTACAAATTAGCAAACCTGAAATCAGCAGCCACGTACGGTGTGATGACATTTAGTTTAACTACGGGGAATCTGATCTGCTGAAATCCACGGGCGGTCTTCCAGTGCTGCTTTTCACCGTGATTGTGTTACAGCTCCCCAGTTAAGTCCTCCTAGATCAGCTCTGTGTTTTCCATGGAAGTGACAGTACAGATGCTGTAGGAAATACTATCAGTTATTTATTGCACTTGCTGGCACTCCCCCCAGTACTGCCAAGGTGACGTTTGGGGTGATGCTTTTTTAGAGGTGACCAGAAAGGTGGGCCAGGGCACTCCTGGAGCCAAATGGACTTTCCGTGTCATTTGACTGGTTTGTATTTACTGCAAGGGGCATGGAGTCAGAGCAGGGCCACAGATAAGAACACACACATGGATACCTTTGCTCAGTAGGCAATGCCCAGTACCTGCATACCTCACAGGAATTTATTTTGTGCATCAAAACCTACAGAAGCAGAACCAGCTGTGCTGTCTCAGAGTGAGTCCTTCACCTTAACACTGGTGGTGCATCCTCTGGGAGGACTGGTGGTAGCAATGGCTTGGACAAGCATCTTCTGTCACCCTGTGGAGACCTTCATGTCCTGCCTAGCCTGGGACCAGAAGCCCCCAGAGGAGCTGGCTACCAAAAGCAGAGCTGCCCCAGCAGCCATGAGCGAGGCAGGAGCTTTTAAGGCAGTGGTGAAGAAAAACATTCCTGGGGGTATAAAGGGAAGCTGTGGAAAGGTGCTGGGCAATGATCTTTCTAAGTCTGCTCCAGCTTTCTACCTTCTAGATTAAATAAATACTGCCTTTCTCTGCACCTGAGAAAGAGGAAGCAAATTGCCTGTTACCAGTCAGAAAACATTTAATAGCAAGGCTCCTGCCACCAGCCAGAACATCCCACCTGCAGACTGGTGTGACCGGGAGCACTCTAGCAGCCAAAATTACTCAAGTAGCAATGTTTTCCAATAGCTGTATGGTGTCAGTTGCAGATCACTTTTGATAGTGGCAAGGTCTGATAGCAAATGGCTTCACCAAGGTAAAGAAAAGAAGAAAACGTTCCCTGAGATACAGCACAAAAGGTTGATTTACCTGTTCTTTATCCATCCACTACTTACAGAGCTGCTGGTGTTACTTTTTAAGCATCTGACTCAGACATCAGAGCAGAAAGGTGATAAAATGCTCACCTTTGATTGAATATTTGACTTAAGTTGCCATTGTGGCAAAAGGTAAAAATAAATACATATACTATGAGGAATTCAAGTTACTACTGGACAAAATGGTCCACATCAATTTTAAATCCTTACAGACACTGAAAATCTCTTTTTTTGGTTTGCATGAAGGTCAAAATTGAGTTTTTGAGTGTTCTTTCAGCAGGGATTTTATTTAAACACTGGAACTTCCTTCCAATTTAAGGAGAATGTTTCTTAAACATCTGACACTGGTCCAGCTGGGGACTGGACTAACCTGGTCCCAAGGGAACATAACAAACTGAAAAGTGTTCACTGTGGCACTGAGTTCTGTGCCATTGCCCTACCCTTTGTTTGCTTCTGCATTTCACTCCTGACCTGGCTGTAAATAGGAAGAGAATCCAGTATCCAATCTCTTCTGAAGTGCATATCAAAGAGCATTGAAATGATAGACTTCATTAAGCTTATATATCAGCTTTCAAAAAAAACTGCTGAGATGAGGAATTCACAACAGCATTTCCAATGTAAGGGAGAGAAGCAGGAGGGGGGTGAAAGTTAACATTTTGCAACGTATAAAATAAAAATGCAATCCGTGTTACAACAACTTCTGATGATGTTTTCTGTAATTGGATTACTGCTATCAAATTAATATAGGAGAAAAGCCTTCTGAGCACATTAAGAAGAATACAATCAGCTTTTATTTACCTGCTACGCTGTATTACAGTGAGGCACACAAGTGTTGCAGCGGGGGCAGCTCAGGTCACCTGCAGTGTGTTAGCTGATAGCTTAGCAACCTTTCCCCCAGGCATTTTTGCTTAAATTGATCTAAATAAATTTAGGAATTCAAATACTAGCTTTTAGTAGCAAACAGGATCTTTAGAATAGCCATTTATGAGAAACATTTTTGGTTAAACTTACAAAAAAAAAAAAAGTGCTATACTATGCAATTATAGTGAGATACATACCAGCTGTATCCCACAGGAGATGGGAATGACCTACAAGATTTCAAGGTCAATTTGTAAATACAGCTTTTCTTCATTTTGATTGAACAAAATTCACTTGATTACTGGGGCTTGGGGATTCTTAGGAAAGGTAGAAGCAGTAAATTTCATCAAAAATGGTGAAAATTGAGAGACAATTGTCAAGTTTCCCTAAAAGTAGAAAATACAGACATATCCCACATACTCTGAAAATCCCACAACTGAAAATCCTGATTATTTCAATGTGGTGCCAGAGCCTGGTCTTGCTACCACCAGTTCCTTAGGGCAGTTTTGCCCAGCACTGTTGAAAAGGAAAACATTCCCCATGCCCTAGGGGAAATGAAGCATGGAAACCCCGTTATCACTGACAGAAGTTTTGCCTCTAATTCCCCATCTGCTCTTCTGAATGTTAACCTACAGCATTGGCACATAAGCTTAAATGATAGAGAGGGATTCCAAATAGAAAGCAACACAGTATTAGTCAGCTAGGCTGGTGGTGTCTGCAGAAATGTGGTGTGGGCGCTCATGTTTCAAGAGAGGGAAATTATAGGAGAAAATAATAGAGTTATGTTACGTTGATTGAGGGGAAATGCTGGCATAGAATGGGGAAGTAATGGGTCAAAACCAGATTTATTTATTTTTCAATCTTTAATCCATATGGAATTCTGCACAGCTCCTCCTTCCTATTCTTATTGTTATTTGTGTTTAGCAGCTGCATAAAAAAGCATACAAGGCAAGAAATCTGAAAAGAGAGTAATAATGTGATGCATAGTGTTAACTTACTGGTTTTGGAAATATCCATTTATCTTGGTTAAATAAAAGCTTAGCCCAAGTACTAAGCCAAGTAATCACGATTAGGGAGAGAAAAAGACATTCACCTCCTTAGAAACTCAATACTCTTCAACATTAATAGCACTGCAGTGACATAGCTCGAAGCTGGATGCTTGCTGTAATTAATATAGATTATTGGCAGATGAGGAATGAAAGTATCTGTGCCTGCTCCTGACATTGTTTTCATTCTAGACCAGTTATGAGACCAAAATACATTGGGCTTTTGTTTTGGAGACATGGCCCTTTCACTGTTCAGAGTGCTCTGCTGGCCTCAGAGGACTGCAGAGATTTTGTTCCCTTTGTTGTCTCAAAACTGCATAGAAGGCATATGCATTGTTCTCCCTTATAGAGACTTTGCTTTTGTTCTTTCTCATTATCTTTTTTCCTGACTCTCAAGAAAAATTGGTTTTATGCTAAAAAGTATATTACAAGAACACGTCTACATAGAGATTCATAAGCTCTCAAGGTATTAGTTTGTTAGGGAGGCTAAGTCTGCATTTGTACCATCCAGTGTATCGTGTGCTGAACTCATCCACAAAGCTGGTGATTTAGTGCTTAGACTGATTTTTACCTAAGAGACTGGTGCTGCATTGCACTAAGCCCAGCTCATCAGCCTCGTCTCTGTAGTCATTTGACTCACTTGACTCCCCCAGATTTCCCATCCACTTCATACAACTATTTTGGTAGATATTGTGACTGCTTTTCTGCAAAATGACGCTGTTCCTATTCTCTCTTGTCTGAGCACATCATTATTATCTTTTATGTTGTGTTTCCTAACTTTCTAATCCTCTGCCTTATTGTAGCCCATTTCATTTCTAACTTTCCAGCAGGCTTGCTCCCCAGGCTGGATTTGATCTCTGCACATGAATCTATCAGAAATGTTGATTGCAACTGCTGATCATATTCAAATACCAAAGGGCTACAGATAATGATGTCTAGGTTCTGAAAGGGTGAGAAATCACCACAGGGTATTTACACTGCAGAATTTTGTACTAAGACAAACAGGAAACATGCTCATGAGCTCTGAACTGTGTTCTTTGATTTACCGCAGAGGTGCCTACTTCACATCTTCATGTCTCATTTCTGTAGGATGGGGTTATTAAATCTGCCTTTCCCCACCAAGATCATTTCTTAGTCTTAAGGAAGACAAGTCATTTCTACTCGGTGTATGTGATAACCAGGTTTACACACTAATGTGGTCGGTACTATTCCCAGCCTGATTGAACATCTGTCTGTGTCCAGAGGTCCTCCAGCAGGTCCAAGACACCACTAGTGTGGGCAGGGGGATTGAGCTCACATTCCTCTTGTTCCTCCCATCTGGCAATCCCAGACATTTAGATTCAGCTAACTGGTCTTTGCATATGCCAGCAGATTTAATACATCTTTCAGTGACAGCCAGGGAAAATCAGGCAGCGCAGAGTTAAATAGCATGCTTGAATTGCTGGGTCACATTGGCAGTGCTGGTCCAGCACTCCTGGTCCTCTTCTCTGGCCACTGTTTTGGATCCGATTTTTCTTGACATACCTGCACAAACCCAGTGCAATAGCAGCTGCCTACAAAGGTGAAACAGCACAACTACATCTAAAGCAGGAAGCCAACCTGCTCACCAGGGAGGCAGCATGGTCTGGTAGGCTTGTGCACTGCTCTGAGGCAGGGACAAGTCAATTAAGTGCTTGTGCAAATCATCCCCTTTGCCTGTATATCCCCTGCATCTTTGTTTCACGCCTGCACTTTTGCAATAATAAAAACATCTCTTGGTAATGGTCTTTAGTAAGACGTGACATGTGAAACCTCGGTGGTGGTCTGGTATTCACACTGACTGCCCACCCGTCAGCAGCGAACACGTTCAGCCCACTGCAGGCTGCTAGAGCCTAGTAAAAATTAACAAGCTACTAAATGCAGACTGCTGCATTTTGCCACAGAAAATAAAGTCAAACAACAGCTAAAATAGAGGAGGAGAGGGGGGGAAAGGAGAGCAGAGAAGGCAGACCAAAGGAGGCATAAGAGTTGTATTTATTTTTTAATCCCATCTCTTTTAGCGTCTGCGATGAACGCTGTAACTAAAGGAATCTAACTGAATTAGAATTTCAATATGTCCTGAGCAGATTGGAGCCGTTTCCATTCATGAGCAGCACGTCCCAGCTGTAATTGCCTGCTTGCTTATCCACACAGCTCTTTACAGCTAATCCAAATGTGGACTCAAAAATAAATAGTGCCAGAGCATTCAGTTCCCGATGGGCAGCCGTTTCAGCATCGCCTCTGCCTTTGCTTTGTTCCGGCCGGTGCTCTCGATGGCACGGGGACTGGCTTAAAGGAGATAAAAGATGATTGACCCTCTCAGGGAATTAGGTGGGAGAAAAACCGCTCCTGCCATAGCTGCCCTGCCTGTTTGTGCTGTTCCTCTGGGTGCTGCCTTGCGGCTGTTTATCTCCCTCTGTCCTCACCTCTCTCCCCAGCCACGTTGCTCCTCTGATCCCGTTCTCTGTTGTGGTTTTCTGAGGGCAGTTGGTGCCCTCCCTGTTCCCCTCTGTGTGCTCCTACCCACACACACCGTCAGGGTTTTAGCACTGCTTTCCTCAAATGAAACATCTCTTCAGGGATATTTAAAAGCCATGCACTTCTCAGATCAGGTCTTTTTGGAAGCGTGTGAAGCTGAGGCACTGCTGCACATAGCTGGAGCTGGAAGGGACGACCCTGATGATGGGACTTGGCACTGCACAAAGCAGGGCTCTGCCTTTGCTCTCTGACATGGGGATCTGCACGTGTCCACCCTCCTCACCAGGGGAGAGGTGACTGCCCACCCTCTTTCAGGCTATTTTCTCCCCTAAGCCCACCACAGAGTTCCTGGGAGACTTTGGACCAGTCTCAGCAGCCTCTGTGCCATAAGTTAAAAGAAATTTTGCCTTTAAAAACAAAACCAAATGCACCTGTATTTTGCCCACAGCTGAGCTGCATCCCCATGTGATGACTTGTCACTGGCAGCCTCATTCTTCTCCTCTTTTGGACACGGAGCCGCCTTTAGTCTGTCCTCTGGGAGCCCAGGAAGACCACCCTGGGTCCTGGACATTAACCTTCAGCTCAAAACCTAGGTGGAGAGCTCAGCTCCAAGCTCAGGGGAGATTTAGAAAAAGGTCTAGAAATAGAGGTGCATTCATTAATGCAGCATCATTAGCGATCAGTCTTCCTAAACGTTTGTCAGTACATTAACACCAGCTCCCCAATGTCCATTTTTCCCCTTCCAATAACAAGGAACCCAAATTCAAGGTCACCTGCCAGTTGGATTAGTCAGGTAGTGGAGCCAGAGCTCCGGAGATGCTCCAGCAAGAAGGGTTATTTATGTCCCTCTGTCCTGCACCGTGCCATTAGCTTGCGGTACATCAAGGTCTGGTCACGGGGCAGAAATACACTGTTTGATATTGCTGTTGCTGCTTCACAATTTACTGTTGTTGCTGCCAGGGCGTTAAATGTTCCCTAAGTGGTAACTGTCGTCCGCTAATGTAGATACATTTCTTTTATGAGTTAGCTTATTGCTGTCTCTCTTAGTCTACTTTATTCTTCTGCTATGGCCACAGACAAGTGGAATTAGGGCAAGCAGATCACAATATAATACCCAAAGCACCTGCTAAGGATTTTGAGATTCACCCTCAGAATTACGTCTCTTTCGGAGCAATTTGAAGCAGGCCCTCACCAGCAGGTTCTCTTCACACCACGGGCCTCAGGTGTTTGCTGCTGGTGGTGGGAGGCATGCTGATACTCCTTAGTGGAAACTTTGTCAGGTTTTCTAGTGAGGTCCATAAAATTCACCGGAAGATAATGTTCAAGAAGAAGACAAGACTGGGAGAAGATGAGAGAAGATGGGTCAGCCCTGGCAGAGTTGTTGATGTCACAGGCTCTTAGAGGTGCTCTCAAGCCAGCCCAGAGCAGTGAAGTGCCCTGGGCATGGGTGTAAATGTGTTCATAGGAGTTGTGCAGTTTGTACTCTGAGCCTCTCCCTTAAGCATTGTACATTTATTCAGGACAGATCCCCGGTGCCAAGAACAAGGTGTGTTTTGTAAAATCCAAAGCTTGGCCTTCTTGACTGTCTCTGTGGCAACAATGCCAAGAGGCAAATGTGTTGAGGCCACATGGGGTAAATAATGAAGGAAACAACCTTGTTCAGGCAAAACTGAGCAGAAAGCCCAGGGTCCAACCCAGTATCCTGACTCTGACTGTACAAAAGAGAAGTTACACCAGGTACAGCAGCTTGCTGGTAAGCTGCCCCATGGGAGTATTCTCCAGGAGGAGATGGTTGTGTAGGCTGTAGCCATTATATTTTAGAAGTCTTACAAAGGTCTTCAAAGGAGGGCCTTGGAGGGGGGATCTTAACATTACTGGTCTGCAGAAGGCTTTTACCTCAGAGCTAACCCTCAGCTAAAGGAAGCTCAGACCTCAGTCACTTGTGGCCTCTGGAGTGGCTGATGTAAAGCCATCAGTGTTAGGATTTTACACAAGATTAGGGATGCAATTGCGTGCTAAACAGTGACCGTTAGCTTGGATTGCCCAGCTAATGAAGCAGGCAGCATTAACGCAATCACATAGGGACTGCTGCAAGGCACTGGCACTATGAGGAGTGTCTGAAATCACGCTGACCCCATGGGGGAGAAGGACAGCCCCCTTCCTCCGCTGGCACCCCCTTGGTGGGACAGGCCCTCTGCTGTGATTTGCTCTGGAGTTTGTGAATCTGCTCCCTCCCTGCTGAGGAAGCTCAGCCAGTTCAGGCAGGCAGCAGAAGCTGCTGGTTACTTCTAATGCATGCCCAAGTTTTGCTCAAAGAACAGACTCTCTGGTAGAGTTCACCACCACCTCTGGCTGGCTCCAGGAGAACTCAGGCTGTGGGAGCACAGCCAGTCGGGCTTTCCTCCGGGCAGTTCACATATGACACCCTCAAGGGAGCAGTGATAAATATATAATTTTATTTCCCACCACTAGGGAGCCTGGGGGCTTAGCCTGGGAGAGGTCTTGGTCCAACATCCAATGTGGCTTCCAGCCATCGGACAGCTGCTCTGCACCCTCCTGCTCAGTGCAGAAACACCAGCGTGAGGATTAGACCCAAGGACACACAACACATTTCTGGCTGTGATCACCATAAAAACACTTTTTAGCTGGTGGCTGATAGATGCTATTTCACCTTCTAAACTACAGTTATTACAGGAAGGAAGGGCTTGCAAGATTTGTCCTTCATTTCCACCACTGCTCTGCCATCCCCATTATTTTACATCTCACCTCACGTTAACGAATGGTCCATCTTCAAAGCACGCTGGGCACAGCCACAGGGGATTTGGCACACTGGAAGTAACTTGGACTGCTGCTTTGCATGGGCAGTGACAAAAACTATCCCTCTTCCCCCAGGTCCTTCCATCGTCCCACTGCAGCAAGCAAAAACAACACTGGGCAACCCTCTAAAATGTTTATTTGGACCAGTGGCCGGAGCTCTACATCTTACAGACATGATGAGAAAAGGTAAATGGCATCGATGCTGGTTGTCTCGGATGGGTTTTGAATTTCTAGGAGTGTGCCCTGTCACTGCTCCTCAGTGGGGGCATAGGGAGAGGGAGGGGGGATGCAAAGGGTGCATCCTCTTATCCCTTGCTCCCCCCGGCTCCTCTCTGAGGTCCATCCCTGAGGCTGGCATGCACGCATTGCACATTTTATGGCACACCAATCCCCAGGTGTAGTTTTGCAGCCACAGCTCTATGCCTTTCACAGGTGTCCTGCTTCCAGCCAGGAGCCCAGAGCACACCCACCCCCCTCCTTACGCTGCTCACAGCCCCCTTTCTCCAAACCATGTCTAACTGTTCCACATCTGGGCGATGTGTCCAGCTCTCAGAGATGTTTCCTGTTCCTGTGCACATGCGTGAGGGCAAGCATGCGTGCAAGGCACTGCACAGCAGATGGGTGGTGACAAGCAGGTGGAAAGGGAGGTGGCTACTGGGAGAGTGCCAGCCCGCTTCAGTGGTGTTGCTGGATGAAATAGGCTGACGAGACAGAGGAATAAACGAATTCCTGGGTCTCCCGGGGGGCAGAGAATCGCACAGAGGAGAAGGAAAGGGAAGGAGAGGTTTTAAGTCCTCAGACAAAGCAGCACTCAGTTGGGAATGAAAGAAGTTAAATATCGCTGATGAAAGAACAATTGTCAGTAATACTCAGACTCATCCTTCCAAAATCTCTCTCCTTTGTAGTAAGATTTGCTGGACAGCTTGTCTTGTCACAACCGGACGCATTTCCCTTTCTTTTCTTTCCCCCTTCTCCCTTGCCTCCTCTCCTTCAGTTCTCCTTGCAGTCACTGCTAAATGCAATCACAAAAAATCAGACTCCAGTGAAACAAAAGCAGAGGTCAGTACATCTACAGTGCCAATTAGCAAAACACACTCCTCAGATATTCTAATGAGACATTACTGCTGGCATCTGCTTGGGAAAATGGGCTGGTGAGTTCAGACCCCAGAGATGCCCCCAGGATGCAGGGTTTCTTTGGAGAATTAACCAGTCTGCTGAACTCTGCTGCAAAGACCATGTAGGTGCTCAGCTTTGGATACTCTGATCCCAAAGAGATATTTGGAGGACCTCAGCTTGGCAGCAGGTTTCCATGGACTTTTGGTTGGAGCTGGCTCTCGGCCTCTTGCATTTCTGCAGGTCTCCTCTGCAACTGCATTTTCCCCAGGCTAATGTTCTGTGTGAATACACAGACATGGACGGGATGGTCCAAGGCTAGGCACTTGCAGGAGATATCTGCCCACAGGACGGGCTGGCCAGGAGCCACGTGCTCCTGATTTGCACAGCCTTCAGCTCCTAGCATGTCTTCCTGCAGGGCTGGCTGACTTGGGCTGGGCGCTGCGCTAAGCAGGGCTGGCCAGCATCCTGTCTGCTCAGACCTGGGCAGAGCTCACCCCATCTGCCTGCAGAGGTGGGAGCAGCACCCCTGTACCTACACGCTGGCCTTGGCAATTTTAGGTGCCTTGTCAAGCCATCAGGAAGGATCGTTCATACCCTATGAGTGATAAATAAATGCAGGACAGAAGGGGGAGAAGAGAAAATGGGAACAGGAGAGTGCTGACCGCAGCCTCAGGGCTGCAGAAGAGAGGTGTGAATGTGGAGCAAGTGTTGCTGACGGGAGGGATTCATTTGCTAGTGTCTGGCAGCAATTTTAACACATGTAAGGTCACTGGCAGCATCACTGTACCAAACAGGCAGTGAATTTTAGACAAATAACATCCCCTAAGCCATCCTTTCCTAGGAATTCTGTGCTCTTTAAGCTTCAGATGGGAAATTGTCAGCTGGGGCAGCAAACTTTCGTAGCAGCAAACCTTAATAATAGCCTGCTGCAGCAATGGGTCATTGCTGCAGGGGAATCGTCTCCTCCTGGGTGGGAGGTGTCTTACCAGCATCTGCTTCTGCAGGACCAAGGCCAAAAGTTATATTCGTTGCTCTGTTTTGGAAATCTGCTGTTCCCCATCTGCCACTTTTTAGGCTTTGGAAACCTAACCAAGCCCTCATTCTTTCTCAGCTGTCCATTATGTTTTCCACAGCACTGTAAGATTGGAAAACCAGAGCACTGGATTGGTGTGGTTCGGTTTGGTCTGGTTTGGTGGGGACAAGGGAGGGAATAAAGTGAGTGAAATCTGTTCTTACCAATAGGAATCCATCCACAACCACCATGGAGATTTGTGTAAGAGCTCCAGGGAGATCGCATGTTGCCATAGCTCTAACAACAAAAATCAATGCGGCTAAATATACCCGGTAAAGAAAAATGTAAAGAAATTGGCTTCTGAGCAGAAAAGCCCCTGAGCACTGGGAATACTGTAGGTAACAAACAGGAGTTTTCTGAGTTTTGCATTCAAGGATTTCTGATATCAGCAGACATCTCAACATGAGGTAATTTGAGTGACTTCTGCATACTAACTGTGATATACGAGTGGTAAATGTGAATTCAAAGTCACTCTGAATAATGCAAGCAGACAGGTATCCACCCTGCCAACCCCACAGCAGCTCTGTGCTGACAGAGGCAGCATCTCCCTCAGCACCTGCACCATGGCCCATCTGCAAGGGAAGAAATTTGAGTGGAGGTAACTCATATTTATCTTCTGAAAAATAAAGCAATTGCAGGTGCCTGGTTATTCTAGTTTTCCAGGGCAAAACCTGGATTGCCTTTGCAGCATGCTTAGATCTACCCATTTGGAAGTGAAATGAGAACTGCTGTACTGGAGAAGCCTTACCTCAGCCCCCTCCTGCTCTGTGTGACAGCACCTGGCTGCAAACCCTTAGGACCTTTCCTAATAAACACCAATAAATCCATTGCATCCCCGGGGCTGCACCAGTCCTGCACCAGTCCTGCACCAGTAACACACAGAGCACATGGGGGGCATGTGGCAAGTCTCATCCTTTATGTAAGCTGGTGCTAAAAGCTCATGTCCCCCATGATGGCAAAGGAAGGCCTTGGCTGCAGCAAATATGAGCAACTCTGCAGATGTAGAACTTCTTTAGGAAGGCTGGCTGGCTCAGACCAGCACTATAGTTCTCCCTGGTGGTCTAGCGTTTGGGCTAATAACATAACCCAGGCTGCCAGAATCCCTCACACAGGTCCTTCCTCTCCCTTCACCTGCAGGGCACAGAAGGAGCCACGGAGCATCCTGCAGAGGGATCCCTGCTCTGCTGTGTGGGGGGGGAGATACAGAGAGGGAAATCTCTGCTCTGTCCCCGGCAGGCACGGTCACGGCCGAGGTTTCCTCTCTGGCAGCTGAACCTGGGTAGAGCAGCCAGCCCGTATCCTGCGAGCAATTTGGCAAAAGGAACACGGAGATTTAGCAGGGGAGAACTTCAGTTTGGAAATGATGAGGACAGCAAAGACCTTTCGTCCTTGGAGGATTGCTTTCCATTAAATGTCTTTGCAGAATCTGTGCTCTGACAGCTGGCACTGCTTTAAAAACAAACTACACCCCCACCCAGGCCAGTGTCCTATTTGGGGAGTTGTCACACGTAACCACAAGTATTCGATGGAGTCCCCGAGATGCGCGGTGTCGGGGCGCAGTGCTGTGTGTGTACGCAGGGCAGCTGTCAGCTAATTGCAGCTGTGCAGCCCTGGGGTACAGAATCAGCCGGCTGAGCACGACGCCTTGCCGGCTCACCGAGCAGGGAGAGGTCCCTGGGCTGTGCCACAAGTTCACACGTACCCAAAATCGTCCCCTCCCCACAGAGCAGCAAGCACACGGGCAGATGCCATAGCTGCTGCTCCAGCTGAGGCGATGCTGAGGCTGCCCTGCTAGTGGCAAAATGTTGTATGTACACTATCCTGTCCCCAAAATCAGGGCTCTGTAGTACAAAATGTGCAGCCAGGTAATAGCTGGTGTTCCTGGTGTGACAGGGAGCACACTGCTCCCTCCCCAGAGCTGTCAGGAGTGGGAGGAGGAGGAGGGGTGGTCAGGCAGTGGGTCTCCTGGGTGGTATCAGGGCTGATGTCCACCCACCACGAGGCAGGTGGGGACCACACACCGTTCTCTCTGCCCACCACCTGCCAGAGAGTGCATCTCTACAACAAACCCTTCAGTCCCTCTTTTCCTACCTCTCATTCTACATCAGAAGGATCCAATACATCAGGAGTATTTGCAACCATTCTCAATTAGCTGTTTGTTTTTAAATTGTCCATCGGTGACCCTTCTTATGTTCTAGCTGCTCTGGTGACATCAGTGAGTGATGGCACTGTGTGCTCTGTGTCTACATGCAGACATGAGTTATGCTGTGTGATCGGGTAATGTTCTGGAACTGCATGACAATTTCTTCCTTCCTGCCGACTTCCATTTGGGAGCACTGCAAATCCTAATAGCAGCTCTCAGAGTTAAATACAGTTTGATAAATAATAATAGAAAAGTAACGTTAGATTATTGCTCTACATCACTTCTTTGAAGGCAACGGCATCTACCAGTTCACAATATATTTTTCTCCCCAGCACCAGGGAAAATTTTGACAGGCTGAATTACCATTTAATTTCCAACTAGAAAAACACTGACAAGCTTTAAAGGATGAAGAGAAACCATGGACAGCTAAAGATGTAAATTACAGTAGGATGAAGAAACTTCAGGGGGTCGTAGGTATGGGAGACTATCTGACTGCACTAGCACCTCAGCACAATTTTTGCTGTAAAACCCCACACCATATGTGCTTTGCCTGGTTATGACTCATCATCTAAACACAAATTCAATTCCAGCTTCAAGGAGTTTATGATTGAACTTTTTTTTCTTGTTTCTACTGTGCTTATGTATGATTTTGCATCTGTCTTAACTCTATTTCCTTGTCCCTATTAGTGGATGTAAATTACACGGTTGGTCTGTCACATGGTGCTTTTTTTCCACGGTTGCGTGAAACTTGGTGGTTTCAGCTTAAAAGAGTGGTGGGTTTGCTAGAGCCCAAAGTGATGTTGATGTTGCTCACCTGCCATTTTGCAGACAGTAGAAGAGGAACTTCTTCCACGTGTACCTCTATGTCCATGTTATGGTGGTGCCAGGGCTCAGAGGCGTGCGGTTCACATGCTTCGGGTGCTGCCTGGATGATTCAAAAGAACCGTAACAGAAAACACAGGAGATTTTGACCAGCCTCAGGTCTGTAAGTACATTTTAAACCCACAAAGTTTGAGTGTGTTTGAAATGTACTCAAATATTTCCTTCTTCACCATTGTGTCCTCATGACCCATTGAATCATCAAAGGCTCGGAGATGAAAGAAGGACTTATGGTTAGAAAATGGAAAGGACTCTGCTGAAGGGGGAATGGTTTGTTGTATCTTCTTTTTTTTTTTTTAATCCCAGAACAAATAGCTTTAGTGAAAAATTTTCTGTGAGGGTTTTCAATGTAATGAGTAACGGGTCTTCCAGAAAGCAATTTTAAAAATAAAGTAAATAAGCTCCCAATCAAAAAAAAAAAAAAAAAAACACCACAGAAATCAATTGCAAAATCCCCATAGTGTTTCAAGAGCTTTGAGTCACATTCAGCGTGGAAAATTTCCACTAACCTATAGGGAATCATGAAAGAACACTGTCCTTTCATAAAAAATTGGTGACTACTTTCTTCAGGCTCTTTCCTACATGTGGTAACGTAAGACCTGTTACTATACTGAACTGAAGAAAAGACACCTCCTATAACTAAATATCTTCTAGTGGCCAGAATTGGCATTGAGAGGTCAAATTCATCCACAGTAGAATTATACTGAGCCAATGAAGCTGCACCAAAGAAGGATTTACTGAGCTGGCACAAGTGTCTAATCTTTCTATTTGCAATAAGAGGTTTTTACCTTTTCAGAAATGGCTGTAATTTGTTTTGGAGATGAATAAATTTCCACCAGGTCAGAGTGAATCCATTGAAAATGGACACCTGAGGACCCTTAAGCCTTTCTCACCCACAAGATGGGTATGGAGGTGGAACTGCCCACCCCGCAGAGGGCTCATTGATTAAATATGAACTTCACATAAGAATGTATTATTTTCAACCTCAGAAATATTTACCAAAAAATCAGGGATCACGATCTACTGGACAAAAGGAAAACAGTCACAGCCCTAAAAGCTGGAGAAGACCGGGCCATACTCCTCGGGCTGGCCATGATGGTGTGCTCTATCATGATGTACTTTCTCCTGGGAATCACCCTGCTGCGGTCTTACATGCAAAGGTAATTTCATTACAGTTGCCCTGACCTCATATGCTCTGTTCCAGCTGACTTACTGTTGATTATTCTTTTAACTATTTTTATTTTTTTTTTCCTTTGGTCAACATATGTCAGATTCTGCATTTGCTTACCCCAGTATAAATTACTCATAGCTACAGTGAAAAGCAAGCTGAGCAATGCCAGCATAAGCAAGGGAAGTATTAGATCCCTGTTTGACGAAATCTTGATCCATAAGCCTTAGACTTGCCACAGTTTAACATATCTATAATATCCACATCAGCTGGCTTGCAGCCTGCTGAGCTCCGTAAGCCTCGCAGCGGCTGTTGCTGTAAAGCCCAGGCAAACTCTGGAGAGAACAGCAAAAATATTTAGCTGCCTCAAGAAACAATGCATTTGCAAATGAAAAATGAAGAATCTATCTGGGAAAGAAATCCAGCTGCTTTGGAGCATGTAGTTTTCCATGTAGGTTACTGCTTTCATGTCAACAAGTGAAATCCTCCCAAAATAGAGTAATTTGCTGAAAGTGAAGGATCATCTTTCATCATTACTGCTCTGTACTTAATTTTTCTGAGTCTTTCTCTGGCTTTCTTCTCTGATATTGAGCAGAAAGTTTGGCCTGTAATTCATTAGCAGTATTTGAAAGCAGTTTTCAAGCACCAACCCTATTTAAAATTCAGCCTAGACTGTAATAAGGCTGTCAACAATGTTTTTTCTGCCCTGATCAGCAAAGTTAGGAGAATGAAAAATGCATAATTGCGGATCAAAAGGCTGGTGTGTCATGCCCAAACCCACTCTGAGGTAGTGGCCAATACCTGGCACATGATGGCTTATCCCCAGCAGGCTTCATATTTAGATATGCACAATTAGTGCCTGAAGGTAACTGGTATGAATATCCTCCATTCTAATGGTGCACTTGCAGGAAAATATTCCTTCTTGACCCTGCCCCAATAAAGAAAAAAAAAAAAAACCAACCACAAACCCACAATGCATGAAGATAAACTGTGCTGATTTTCAGCATCTTAGTTGTGTGATAAAGGTATTTGTCCCTGTTTAAATCCAGGCAAAGTTTAGCTTTTTGAAGATAGGGATCAAGCCCTTTTAAGTATCTAAGAGTATTTGCATTTCCAAATTGCTCTCCCAGACCTTTTAGCAATACCAGGGTCAATTGTAGAGGCTGCTAAGGTCAGAACTGCTCATGTGGAAAGATGATTTATAATACAATCTATGTGAAAAATTGCCAGAAGATACCAAAGCACCTATGAAGTACCACATATTCCAACTTCACAAGTCTGTTGTAGGTACGTGTTAGTTTATCCTCCCCATACATGAATACAAGTTAAAGTGAGGAAACGAAGGTTACCCTGTGCTGTCACGTCTCTCGGCGCAGCCAGATCTCCTTAGGGGCTATTTTCCTTTGCAGACAGCAATACCCATCCAGCAGAATGCTTCCTGGGAAGAAAAAAAAAAGAAAAAAAAAAAAAAGAAACCTTTCATTCGATTTCCCTCCAGAAATCATAGCATAATTTAATAAAAATGTAAAACAGAATATACAAGCGTAATTACTGCCAAAATGAAATACCAAGAGAATTAGTCAGCAATCTTGGCTATCACTTATCACTGAAAGCCTTTTGCAGGCTTCAGCACGGAGCAGACAGACCTCGGCTTCCTCCTGGCTGTGGCCAGGGACAGGCTGCGCTCTCCTCCCTAAGGAAAACACAGCCATAGGTTGTTAAATACATACAGAAAACCCAGGTGAACAGTGACAGTACATACCCAGGCTCCCTCATGCCAGTTTTAACCTCTAGTGAATGTGAGATAAGCTGAAATCCCCCAGAACGACTACATCAGGAGATTTAACTTACTGAAAAGCAGGCAAGCTGCTACCAGAAAAGCTTTCCTGCTGGTAGAGCTACAAATGGTACCACTTGTGTGCTACTGGGGGCTTGTGCATATGGATATCCGTACCCCCGGAATGCAAAGTTGTCCCCCACTTTAAGCTGAGCTGGACTTTGTGGTGAACCACTGAGTCTTGGTTCACAGTGCCCCGTCATGAAGTTGCTCTCCCCAGGGCAGGCTGCTCCGTTTCCTTGTCTGCTGATTCCCTTTGATCTCAGATACCTTCTTCAGTCTGAGTTCCTTTTTCATTTACACATAGGAGTAAGTGAATCAGGTATTTTTGTGCCAAAAGCACAAATGGTAGGGACTGCAGAATAATACCCTCTCTCTGTGATGTGTGACATGAGGAAGCCCAGCCTTTGCTCCAAGCCCCACAGTGTGTCCCATCAGCCTGCAAGGTGCCCCAGGTATATCCCTGATGGGAAGGCTGAGCTGCAGTTAGCACTTATTGCCCATTCTTGCCATGCTCTAACATCTCCTTTTGTCTGCTTAGCGTCTGGACGGAAGAGGCTCAGTGCTCGCTTCTCAACGCATCCATCACAGAAAGCTTCAACTGCTCATTTAGCTGCGGTCCAGACTGCTGGAAAATCTCTCAGTACCCCTGCCTCCAGGTGTACGTCAATCTCACTTCTTCCGGCCAGAAGCTTCTGCTCTACCACAACGAAGAAACAATGAAAATTAATTCTGAGGTAGGAGTGCAGAATGAAATTTCTTCCAAAGTGGGTTTCTGCAGGGCTGCTCGTTCTGTTATACCATTCCCTCCTGTAAAGCGATATAACGCTTCCAGCTCCTGCTTCCCTGGTAAGCACTGAGCAGAGAAAGCAGAAATCAGAGCCCGGACAGAGCACAGCACATCCCACATGGGGTGGTGGTCCCAGGGGGGCAGAAGAATAGGAACGGCCTCATTTCTGCAGGGCCAGACAAGGCGGCAGAGGGAGATGAGAGCCCTGTGCCTGGCAGCAGACGTGGCTCCGTCTGCATTTCTGGTGACAAACCCTGAGCCCTGGCAGTCTCTGCTGAGGTCAGCTGTGTTGCTGGGGCCATGGCACAGCACTTATCCCTGCTGGCGGTGCAAAGATGCTGAAAGTTTACAGAGGAGAGACTGTCAGGAGAAAAGACATAGCACAAAAATAAAAGACAGACTAAGAAGCCAGCCCATCTTTCTTGCACAATTTCTCCAATTCCAGACGTTGAAACAAAAACATATTTCACAGAAGAATTCCTTTCTCTGCTTCAACAACCACAAAACCCAGTGTGACTCAGCCCAGGTGGGACCGAGACAGCTCCCGCCTGGCGGCTGCGGTGAAGGCAGCAGATGCATGGCCGGCATCCCTCCGGCCACAAAGGCGAGGCTGGCAGGATGCCCTCTCCCCATCACCCCTTCCTTGCCCCTACAGCACCTGGGTACCAAGGTCTGCAGGCTGCAGTGAGCCAGGATGCAGCTCAGGCAGTGGGCGTGCAAGTGCCAGAGCTGCACTGACTGCTTTGCTACCCAAGGTCACCGAACCCCAAACTACAGGAGCTCGGCAAACCACAGCCCGCAAAGGCTGAGCCCCATTGTCAGGCTGCTGACAACGTAACCTATTGTGTTTCTATTTATGGCAGCAGTTCGGTAGACCAAATTACTTCTGCATATTAAGATGAAGTGATATTAAAATGAGTCAAAGCACAGAGTGGTTGCACGGGGCCGGTTGTTCTGCTGGATAATTAGCTCCTGTGGCTGAGAGATGAAGTCCTCTGGATCTGAAGTGTGAAATGCAGCAGTGCTCCCCAGCCCAGTTTGGTGTCAGTGCAGAAATGAGGCACGCTCAGCTCATTCCACGGCACTTGCAAGCCAGGACAGACCCAAATTTCTGCTGGGGCAGAAGTAAAATCCAGTGATGCTCATGCTGTGATTTGGTTAAAATAGATCAGATCAGTCTCTGTGCTCCACTGGATTCAAATAAATCAGCAAGTTCAGCATAAATCTTCACTTTCTGTTATTGATGATTTTTATTTGCTGAAAACAGACTTTGAAATTCCCCCAGCCACCTCCTCTTCCTAATTTAATGTAGGCACAGTTAATACTCCTCCAGCCCAAGGTTGTTTTACAGGTTAAGCTCTGCTCTCAGGAGGATTCCCAGCTTTTCCTGATATGCTGCTGCTGATTATGTGACCTGAATCCAAATGCAGTTTTGAATACGAGTTCTCAACAGCTGTAAACTACCTGACTTGTTGTGCCTGGCTGGGATCAGCAGAGCCTCCAGGTTTCAGACCAGCACAGCCCATCTCAGCAGTGCTCCATACGTGTGATACCAAGTAGGCTGTTGGCAGTAGCTGCACCTGCTCGAGAGCCAAAATCTGGGGAGAGACGGTGCCTCCTGCTGCAGAAGTCAACTTCATTGACTTAAACAACACCGCCTCCAGCTTGCCCAGAGATTTGTGTGGTGTCCATCCCTGGAGATACTCACATGTGACTGGATAAGTCCCTGAGCAGCTCTTCATTGAGCAGAGCTTTGGACTGGACATACCCACAGGTAGACAGCCTGTACAGACTGACTGATCCTTTAAATTAGAAAAGTAGGGCTGGAAATATAAGTTTTCTTTATATCTACCTAGGGCATGCTTCTTGTGATCAGACTGCAAGTAACACAAGAGCCATTTTTCTCATGTTGTGTCACAGAATCCTTACTGGAGGCAGAGACACAAAGTTTACTTCCATGTTTGCAGGTTCCCAGGTGTTCAACAATGCAGAAGTGTAATAAAACAGCATAGAGTTAGCAGGCTACATTCACAGATACAGAGTAAGTGATAGACACAAAACTCCCTGCCAGGCATTGGAGAAAACTAAATGGTGATCAAAACAAAGGAAACACTCCAAGCATCCCATTATCAGTGTCTGCCTTCTTGCCTGCCAGTCACCTACACAATGCTCAGGGGAACTGGGACAAGGCCACTAGCACGTGGAGTGAAGGGCACTGTATCTCGGAGAGCACACGGGAGGCTGTAGCACAGGGAGAGATGATTTTGGCACAAGGAGCCTGGGCTGAGAGACAAAACACATCAACCTCCCTTGCACAACTGACTTCCATGGCTTCGTATTTTCAAACCCTCTTGGCACAATCAGCCCAGCCAGCCCAACACGGCTGGTGGCTCGGGGCCATCAGGCGTCAGAGGCAGCAGCTCAAGTTCTGCTGCTGCATCAGGTCTCCTACAAAAGTGTCTGGAAAATAGTCCAGCTTGCAGGAAGCCAGGACTTGCAGAACCTTCCCTACTGCACTCCTGAGGTGTTTCTGCAGACTTGGAGTCCAGGAATCTGTTGTTGTTTGGGCTTTTAGGTGGCTGCTGTTTTCTGAGGGAAGAGCTTGGAAAAAGTGGCCAAGTCCTCACTCAATCTCTTCCCTCAGGACAGTAAAAGTTGGGACTTCAAGAAACAAAAATATCTAGCACCGAATTTGAAAAACCAAACAAAACAACAACAAACACCCACCACCTAAACATCAGAGCTGGAAATACTGCTAAGACAGTGACAGCATATAATTCAGTAAAAGAAAATGAGGCACAGCTTCACTGAAAAATTTCCCCTACTTATTAGATTCTGATGTACTGAAGAGTCATAGGCAGTGGAAGAGGGCTTGTGGCTTTGGAAATTTAAGACAAATCTGAACAGAGTGCGAGACAATATCCAGGGGGAGCAGTCCTGCATCCACTGGGAAGATGGATGAGATATTACTGCTCTGATATTTTCCGTCTCTAATTTCTAGAGCTCTATGAAATATTCATAATGGCAGGCTGACATGCTCTACCATTAATGCTCCAGTCTGCTAACGCCAGACAATCTTCCTGCCGTGCTTCAAATCATATTCTGGGCTAATAAACCTGCCAATGAATCAATCAAATCCTGTTATGAGCTTAATCTTTTGATCATTATTAGGACTAGAGATTTGTCTCAGTATGTTATGAAAAGTCACAGCACAGTTATGAAAAAGAACTGAGGGACATTTGTAAAGTTTATACATTAAAACAATAAAAACTCACGGGTTGCATTATTTTAATCAAGATGTCTTTTCCATTCAAAAAAAATTTACTCTTTCTCATTAAATTATCTAAATTTAATTACCACCCCATACAAATGAGACCAGCAGTGCAGCAGGGGAGTGTGGTGGGACCCATGAGCAAGTTAAGCAACAGCCCAAGGGCCACCCCAGCAGCCAGTCTGGTCTCCAGCAAGAGGCTGAAGGGAAGGCTTCTGCCACATCCCTAAGAAAATCCATTTTCTCCTAGACTTTACATTTGTTCTTAATTGAGTCATTGCCCCTAACGGAAGATTTGTATTAAGGTCTCTTTGGGGCCTTTCCCTCTGTGAGAGAACTCCCGTGCCTCAGATCATGTTGATCCAATGCAAGTGAGGTCCAATCTACCAGATTTGTATTTACAGCGAGCCAATTACCCATCTCACTGCAAGAATACACACACCACTTAAGATGAAGAGGTGCTTCATCAGTTCCATTTCTGCATGTGTAAATTAGCAATAATAATATATTCACCTATCCATGAGGCCGCTGTGCAGATTAAAGCACTAATGTTTGTACAGCACTTGGAGGAACTCCAATGGGAAATTCCTTAGATGTACATAACAGTGAGTTTTGCCTGGGATAAATGTATTACTGACTTAATAGCATTATGTTTCTTTTGAGAAGCATAATCATCTCTGAATTCTCCTGTTTGTCACCTGAAAACAGACATAGTATCTGGTTTGAAGATGCATTTTTCTCCCTCTGATTTCTTCCCAGTGTTCGTATATACCCAAGTGCGGCAAGAATTACGAAGAATCCCTGTCGCTGGTGAACGTTGTGATGGAAAACTTCCGAAAGTACCAACGCTTCTCCTGCTTCTATGACCCCGAAGGCTCTCAGAAGAATGTAATATTGACCAAACTATACAGCTCTAATGTACTGTTTCACTCCCTCTTCTGGCCCACCTGCATGATGATCGGTGGCGTTGCCATCGTCGCGATGGTAAAGCTGACTCAATACCTTTCCCTCCTCTGCGAGAGAATCCAAAGGATCAACAGATAAGAATGAAAACTTCTGAGATTCAATTACCGCTAAAATACTGTTTTCTCATTCTTCACCAAAGAACCTTAAGTTTGTAATGTGCAAGTCTGTTCTAAGTTCCTTACTATATTCTTATAAGTAGAGCAATAATGCAAAAGCTGTTCTATATGCAAACATGATGTTATTATTATGCAGACAACCGAAAAAAATACTGTTTTGTGTTGACCGTCTATATGATCTTGTTTTATGCTGAGACTAGTACTTCTTTCCTTTCTACAGCCAAAATTGGGCTCAGTGTGACCATTTGCCAAGCTCAGTCAATTGGCTTTTTCACTGTAAGGGATTCTGGGGAAATTCACTCTGGACAAAGGGCAGCTTTGTCCAAATGACTTGTGCATCATTGAGGTCTCACCTCTGGCTCAGTCCAATTCAATGGATTTGTGGTTTTGCTTGTTTATTATTGGCTGCAGGGAAAAAAAAAAAAAAAAGAAAAAAGAAAAAGAAATAGAAACACCAGAGGTTTTTCTATTGTTAGGTGGCACAAAATGGACATATCTTAGGGACAGGGACAAGCATGCAGTATTAACAGCCTCCCTCAGTTCAGAAGTAAATTTTACCGTATGGTGTTTAAGGTCTTTTGCAAAACACTTTGTGGTTTTATTTTATTTAGTGCTATAATTTTCTTCTGTCTTACCAACAGCATCTTTGTTATCTGCAGAAGCTGTAGCCAAAAAAAAAAAAAAAAAAAAACACACAACAAAATCACCTTGTTCCATTTTCTACTCCAGTCTGAGCCCTATTGATGGAGATGGGACCAGAACACCGTATGTAAAGATTTATTACTCATTTGTCTTGTATTTGCTACCATATCACTGTAAAGAAAAAAAAAAAAAATAACACAATCAGCTATTTTTTCATTTTTTACTTCCAACTATTTTAGATTTTTTTACTTGATATATATACAGATATATATATATAAAGAAAAGCTATATTATATCTAGTTGTGTATTGGAACTTGATTATGGGGTGTTTTTTTCTGTTTTTACCAATGAAAAAGTGAACAATATAACCTGTATTCATAACCTTCAGCCTTGGATAAGATCATAACATGGAGGAGTGGCACTGCAGGATCTTATCCAATATTCATGATGTTGTTGCAGTCAAAGGTCCCTATTGCTGTGACATCTGAAATGACAAAAATCTCATCCAATTCTATGGCTCCATTAATTGAATTGTTAGATAATAATCACAGTGCTTCTGGAAATCTCTCCTGACCTTAACGCAGAATGCAGTGCTGGCTGAAGTGAATTTTGATTTCAAATGCCCAGGTGAAATGATTTATTGGAAAAACTCAAATTCTGACTAATATGTTGTTCTGCCTGTCAGATATTTACTATAGGGATCCTGCCAGTCTAATTCCATGCACGCTGTAGTCGCAATTTCCGCATAATATATTTTTATTCCCCTGTAGAAAACATTCCTTCTTATGTTGTGTTTAAAGACACCTCTCATAGTTTCTCACTTTGTACTTAGCCTGAAGGACAAATGCAAGGCAACTCCTGTGAGCAGGCTGTGAACTCACTACCCAATGGTTCAAAGAAATCATTTACAGGCCTATTCAAACCAAGAAACTATCACTTTTTTTCCCTCAAAAAGACTGCAAAGAAAGTATTTTGCCTCGTTCATCTATATATAAGTACCTTTCCATAGCATAGCATTAACAAGATGTTACAAAACTTTACAAGTCATGCAAGTGTAACATGAGCTGTAAAAAAAAAAAAAAAAAAAAAAAAAAAAAAAAAAAAAAAAAAGAGAGTTCTCAGCAGTGAAAATGAAATTGCAATCTTGTAATCAGTAGTATAATTTTCCTTAGGTAAAATAATTCCTGGAGGGTGTGGGTATAATCAGGGCTCCAAAAATATGTAATAAAAAAATTAAATTAAATCTTCCAGATTTCAATATCTTCTGCATTCAGACCTGGCTTGTTTCATTAGACTTTTGTCTGTAGCTCCTAGTGCCTTGAAATTAGGAGCACTGATGCAATGGGGAACTCAAAAAGGTTTCTTTGTAAAATGCTTTTTTTGATCAATCTGTGGGATTTTGCAGAAACCAAATGGGGACGCAGGGCCTGCTGCCTGGAGTCAGGCACTTGGTGTTACCACAAAACCCAAGTGGCCAAACTTGCAGGGTACAAGATGCGCCTAGGCCAGGCCCTGCCAGCCGCACTGCTGAGGCATCTTGGCCCATTTAGGTTCCCTTCAAGCAGAGGGGTTTGCGAAAGCCACTCTCCTATCTCACACGTGACACTTCAGCTACTGGTGAAGTGCCTTTCGGTGGCGGGGCCGGGACAGCTGATTGCTGCTGACACTCACACATCAGGCGCTGCCTTCGACGTGTCGTGCCAGCAGCGTTTCACCTGTGGGTGAAGCATCCTGACGCTGTTGCTGTCTGTAATCATTTTGTTGACGTTAACAGAGAGATCTGTGGGGTAGCGAAATAACTTGGGTAATTGGATGGAGTGAGGTAAAACAGTAATTTTGAAGGGAATTACCCACCTGATCACTGGCACAGTTAACCCCCCACTGAAGTGTTAGCACGGCAAGTGTAATTTTGACAACTCCTGCTGCCCCAAGGAGGTAGTGTTTCAGAGGGGATGTTTGCCTGTGCTTACTCTACCTCCATTTTAATATCCTTTTTAGCCCCTGCAAAATGAACTGATATTCTTGTAGAAAGCACAAATGATGAGAAAAAATCCCAATTTGCATAGCTTTGAGGTTAAAATTTAGTATTCATGCAACCCCGCCATGTTTCTGAGGCTGGTCCTGACTCTCCCCAGCACAAATACCTCACCCAGCTGGGGCAGGAGGGAGCAGCCAGGGCTGCCAAACCCCTGAATGGAAAAGTGCCACAAGAAAACAGCAGCGCAGTGCTAAAAGGCATTATGAGGCATCCCTGTGGGGTTTAAAGCATGCGTAATGCTCCAGGTGCCGCATTCACATGGCCTTTTAATAGTTGTTATTTTCTTAATTAGATTATTTATGTCAGGTCTTATTTCTATCCTGGAATATCTAAATCTGAAGCTGAAGTGTGAACGTCCCTGCTGTAATTCTCTGAAACTTGGCACCTTGCAGCAGACCCAGTAAATGTCACCAGCTAGGACAACAGAGAGCGTATTTGGGTTTATCTTTTCTAATTGAGGAGACATCACTTTTATCTCACAAAATGTACCCAAAGCACAAGCAGTGGGAGTTGGAGGTGAATACAGAAAGGTGGAAAGAGCACTCAGGAAACAAGAGCTGCACATCTCGAGGAGCCACCAATGCAGTGATCTCAAACCTGGCACGAAGTCTGAAGCAAGGCTGGGGACACTGCTGCCTGCATGTCCCCACCTCGGGGCACTCTGCTCTTACAACACAGCCACATTAAAGGCAGCCAAAGACAAGCCCTGCAAGCACAATGGGGAGGTTTCTCAGCCAGCACAGCAATATTTAGTTATATCAAAGTCTGCGTCCCAAACCCAAAGGCTGCTGCCACAACACAAGCCACAGCAAAGGTCAATAGAAGAAGACAGTGAGAAAGCACCGGCTGGTGTCAGCCTGGTCCAGGGGGACTCTAGCACCTGTTTTACTATGACAGCTGAGACCTTACAGCATTACAACTGTGTTAGTATAACCTCTGGAGGGAATGGCAATTTGGGGGTAATAGCATCTTAAAAACTGGACAGCTGATTCCCTCCCTCATACAGTAATGCCCCTGTTAACACAGCTGTAGCTATTCAATGCAACTTTCCAGTCTCAGAATCCAAGCAGGAGAGCATCAGCTCTCCATTAGCCCCTGTGCTGCTCATCATCTATCATAGATCTGGTGAAAGAAAAAACAAAAACACTTTTCTGCTTCACTGAGCACCCTGAGCATGTCACTTCCCAGCATCATGCAGTCTGCGGTGTACCCAATCATTTTACAACTGTGTACAAACTCTGCCAAGTTTTGGTTGTTTGGGAAAAAAGTAAAAAGGAGGGGGAAGTATCAATTATTTTGTTTCAATGTTTTGAAAACAAGATGTTCCCATTTTTCAGTTTGAGCTGATGTTGCCTGTTGAAAATCAAAAGGGGGGTAGTTTTCTTACTAGTGAAGCTTGAAAAATAAATATAATAGTTCCTCTGATGTGAAACAAAGCTATTGGCAATTGCTTGGTTCACTGAACAGTTTGGAGAATTTATTTTTTAGATGCTGACTGGTGACATTTCTTTTCTTCTATTTCTTTTCTTCTATTTTCCTCAACAGTCAGAGAGCCACAGGATCAGTCACATACACAGCCACCAGCAGCCCAGGTCATCCCAGAGAACATCAGTGATTGCAACCACAAGTAAAGCAAAGTGTCAGCCTCAGAGCCCCTATCAGCTAATAAACTAGAAGGCAAGGGGGAGGAGGAAAGCAGCGTTTATCAGAGGAGCAGTGGTGCAGTGAGGGGCAGCGCTCCCAGGGCCAGCTCCCGGTACTAATGTCCCCAGCAACCTGTTAAGGTCTGATTTCAAAACTGGAAATGCTGCCAGGTGAATTCACAACATTTATTTTTTTTAATGAATCAGATTTCTTCAAAATGTAATAAAAAAGTGTTATAAATAGTAGAACCCTTCCTACAAGCCTGCATACTTTTTATAGTTCTCCGTTTTCATCCAGGGAGCTAGTAGGTGAGTATATATTTAACTGAACTACTTTTATTCAGGTGAGAATTTAGGGTATTTTATTGTAATATAAAAGATAAGAGGTGCTTATTCCAAAATGCTCTGCAAACTCTACAAAGCCAGCAATACAGAAGTGAGGCCATTTCCAGGCAGAGCAGCAGCAAGTGACTCATAAAAACACTGAGGAGACACAGGGAACTGGTTTTCTCATGCAAAGCACAGAAAGGGTTTGTTTACTTTGGAAGTTCAAGAAAAAGAAGTGAGAAATAGAAGCATCCCCAGAAGGTGTGAAATATTTATGGACAGGTCAGGACTATGGGAGCAGATAAGAAAAGTTCACCCTGCACAGCAGGATCAGCTGCTGCTATAGGTGGCAAAGAATCTTTATGGCCTTTTTTCCCCCCAGAAACAGCTGCCATTTCCAATACATTTCAGGGAAAACTGTTTAAAAAACAAACAAAAAAAAAAAAAAAACACTAAGATGCTGGTTTTGCCACTCAATTCACCACAAACTAGTTCCAAATACAAAACAACATTTTGTTTCAAAACTTACATTAATTTGGTCTGGGGGGAAAAATGCACAAAGCTGAAACTAAAAAAAAAAATCTGAACCTGTAATAGAGTGATCAGCCACTATCCCAGGGAGCTCTTTATATTGACTGCACTTCACTTTTTTCAGGTTTTTTAGTTTTTAGGGAAAAAAAAATAAAATTCTAATTTTTCAAGCCATATGCAGGATAGGAAAAAAATCACCTAAAATGTCATGGAATTAAAAAAAAAAAAGCTTCCCACACAGCTCAGGCTAAAATGTTCAAGAAAAGAAAAAAGTCTCCTAGGGTAGATTTTCTAATATATCGTGCAATAACGTATATGAGAAAAAGTGGGAGGTTTCATCATCCCTCTTCTTAAAGTCTCCAACTTGGCTATTCTTTTGCATAACTGCAATTACTATTCTATTTTCAATTACAAAAGCCCTTTTTACCACCCAGCCACCTGCACGCAGCTCCAGATCACAGAGGATGGATTGTGCTGAGCCTGCTGCTCAGCTGCGGACTCGGAATAAAGCGGGCAAGAAGGAAGAAGGCTTTGAGACACTTCCACGTGGAAGGCACTCCTGATTTTAATCACCACACACATAAGCTCCGTTACGTTCATCACAGATTAAGCAGGCAGCAAAGCATGACGACTACGCAGCAACACCTTTATCACTCCCCTTACAAGAGCAGGCTCGAAGTCATTAATACAGGCAGACAGCTGAACAATGCAACGGGAGCTTGCTAAAACCGCAGAAGGCTGCAAAACTCAGCTTTGCCATATGCTCAAAGACGGGAGGGAAAGCAAGGCAGTAGCAGCAGCAGGGCTCTTTGTCCCCCAGCACCCGCTGCCTCCTGCCCTGCACCCTGCTCTTACCTCCAGGCACCAGACGTTATAGATGTTATATATTACCTCCTGCCCCGCAGTGAAACACAGTCCCAGTAACCTGCCATGAGCACTGTCATTGTGTAGTGTGTAAGCTACCTTTAAAAAGTCGCATCAGTCCAGGTTTCTATTAAAGAGCCTTTAGGAGAGAGTGGGAAAGCACACACAGAGAAAAACGCAGGTAGACAAAGTTGGTGACTGAGCTGGGTGCTGCAGCCTGACCAGCCGGGACACACAGCCCTCAGTCTGGCCACTGCTATCCCCAGAGGCATGCCCCAAGAACCACCCGAGCTGTAAAGCTGCTGCGAGCAGCTGGTTATTAACGCTGCTGAACCAGACACTAAACATTGAGTGTTCAGTATTGAGAAAACAGAGAAAAAATTCCAAGGCAAGACTATCCAGCCTGGACATCTGACCTCCCTCTGCTGAGATCAGCAGCCAAGCTTCCACTGGTCGCAAACAAACCAGGATTCAAAAGCAGCCCAATGAATTAATCAATGCAGAAGGCAGGGACATGACCAGTGGTGGGACTGTCCTCCCTGCAGGTGCTCACAGCCTACACTCACTCATACCCGACCTGGGACAGCATGGGGACTGTACCTCCATGTCAGAGGTCTTTGTGCCAGGCAAACCTTAAAAGAAAAACCTAAAGGAAAATAAAAGTGCTGCAGAAAAATGCAGTGGAAACATTTCCAGCATAACTCTACTGACCAAAAGGGTACCACTTCTCCAAAGTCACTGTTGGCTTTTTCTCCTCAGCTCATCAAAGACAAGGGATTGAAGACAGACAACCTGTCTTCAGCTTGCCAAACCCATGATGTTTAGCTGCTTTGGGGCCAAATATTTAAGCGCTCAGATCCCCCAACAGCACACCCACGGGGTGAGCCCTGGGGCTCCACAATAAACCAGCAGACCTAAGTACTATCAGCTGGGTGGTGGGCAAGGAGGGAATGCAAGCGCTGCAAAACCCACACAAGGAACAGGGGAAGCTCTGGGCTTTGGGGGCAGTGGCACTGTGGGGCAGGCAGGAGAGTGCCCTGCAGCACAGGACTTGGCTGGCGAGCAGAAGCCGCGTTAGAAGTCGTGATGGAGATGGCTGCAGGCAAAAAGAATTTGACCAACCTTGTTCAAAAACCTGATTTTCTGCTAACACTCCATCACACTCCATTTTTCACTCCTTTAAGTCAGACACGTCCTATTAAGGACACAGGCAGAGCTATCCAAAAGGCTTTCCCCGTGCTAAGGAGTATCAAAATTAGAACTGCCATTAGAGGGAATTCAGATACTCTCCTGTCAAAATTAGGAGGTCTGTACTCCATCAAAATTCCTCCTGAAGCTAAGGAAATTCTACTGGAGCAAAACCTTCATTCAGGGTCTTGCTTTACGCCTATGTTTGATAGCCCTGTCTGCCAGCAGGAATTCGGGAGGCACGCGCTGCTTTTGATGTCCCCGTGTCCTGCCATTAGCCTGGTGCTGCTGAGCAGTCACCTTAAGGAGGAAAACATCTGCAGTCCCAGATTTCTGCTGCTGTCGCTGGCAGTCCTTCATCTCGAGCCAATAACATTCTGGCCACAAATAGCAAATTAATGATCTAGGAAATTTGTTGTTCCCTCATATCCTTCCAGAGTCCCCTCCCACCACTTCTGGGCTCTCTCCCAGCGTGACTTGGCCATGCCGGTCAACACGCGTAGGACAGCAGGAGAAGAAAAACCCAAGAGTCATCCACCTCCCATCTTAGGATCCATGTAGATGGAGTCAGCACTAATTCAAACTGTGATGCTTGGACAAGGAGGCCTTGGTGTCACCTGTCCTTCAGCCCTGGAGTCGGCCATTACCATGTGGCTTGCTATGGACCCATCACCACCGATGGCTTGATGGTCCCCAAAGGAGATTAAGGAAGAACCTTCCAGGGCCCTCTCAAGCAGCCATTGACCACTAACCCTTCTGCTAGGCTGAAGCACATCCCCAGCCCACATCCTGCAGTCCCATGCCTGAAATAACCCTCAAACCAAGAGCAGTAAATGGCAGCCCACCTTGGGCCAGGCACCTGGCACAGCTCCTCTGGAGCCAGGACAGCATTTCACAGCCACAAAAACAGATTTTCTTCCATCTCCTCTGCCTTCTTGGGGCTGCTAATCTATCAGCACAGCAGCAGGAGGTAAGCAGCCCACAAACAGAGGGGTATAGCGGGCTGCACAATCCCTTCCATGCCTGTGTGGACATCTCGGTAGTGACCTTTATCACTCATGCACAGTACTTTCAGGAGCCATGAACATGGCAATGATTTAATCACTGCCCCAAACTCACTACCATCCCATCCACCACAAAGGTTTTGTGCACACCCAGGGTGGGCTTGTCCTATTCTTCGTTATATGGCTGGAAATGTGCACCCTTGTCCTCTCCTCGTGTTGCCTCAGCTGTTTAACAAGCTAGTCCAACAATTACTTCCAGACTTGGATAAAAATCTCTTGCCCTGACGCTGTTAAATTATGTAGAACAAGATTATAATTACATCCAAAAAAAAAAAAAAAAAGGCAACCCAAACCCTACATTTAAGGGAATATTATTCAGGTTGCAAAAGCAAGCTCTGAAAAGTTACAAAATGCCAGAAATAGAGCTGCCTGAATAGCCTTCCCGCAGCGCCGCGTGCACGTGCACATTAGGATACAGCTCTAACTACACAGCGATGTGCCATTTTTTCCACAGGCCCCCTGGCCCTGCCCCAGATGAAAGACATTTAGTTAATGAGTCATTGTTCAACATCTTTTTTAACCCTTGTTGTTCAAGGTGTGCCCTCGGTGCCGTCTAGCACTGCTGCCAAATGCTGCTCTGCCAGCAGAGCTGTCTGGATCCTTCTCCAGGACTCAAGGCAGCTCTATCCAGAGACACCTGCACAGCCCCCGAGCAGCCCAGCTCAGAGGTGGACACCACAGACACACAGATTAAGCCATTCTCCTGGGGCAGAGCATCTGCAAAGTCAGCTCTGGCACCCAGAGTGGGGTCACAACCAAGCTACCACACAACAGGGACAGGAGAAGAGACTTCTGATGTCCTCTGGCAGAGAACACTGCCATGATGCCATGAGGGTGGTGAGCATTACAATAAGGGAGGCTGATGAAGAGCCTTCCTTTCCCCAAAATCCTGTGGATCCTTCTCCTTCTTGACACCACCAAGAGTCAGCGAAATGGCCAGGCTGGTGCAATACAAGCACTGGGCTCATCTCCAAAGGGGCAGTAGCCCAAGCAGGTCAGCTCCAAGCCAAAAGCAGCTTGATGGAAACATTTTGACAGCTCCAGATTGACTGTTTTCACACGTTTCTGACCCAGAAACAGGACCAGTTTACTTCTAGATTTTTAGTCCATATTTTCAAAAGAAACAGGGAAGTGCTGCAGAACAAATGCCCCCACCAGCCCCAGCACCTGGGCTGAGTTTACCCCCCAAAATCTCCTACCGCACCCCACGGACAAAGGTGTCCTGGTGAAGGCCAGTCAAACAAAATACAAACTAATCAACATACAGACTTTACAGCCACCAGAGCCCACATTCCTCCAGTTCAGCCTGGCCTTACTCATAAGCCAGGCCAAAGATCAGGGCGTCAATCACTTGACAAGTTTGGAACTTCTCAAAACTAACCATCAGTGCCATAGAGTCCCATTCCTCTACTAGTACAGGCACAGAGGATTCTTCCCAAAAAATCCCCCAGATAAGCCATGAGTGTCCACCAGGATTTGCTAGCAGTTCTCAGCCACCAGCAGCCATGGTGCACAGCACCATGTTCTATCAAAATGTGGTGAAACACGATAAGGCAATGAAAGTGAGGAGGAAATTAAGCAAAACTAATTGATTTACCTGGATTTTTCAAAATGTTTTTCCCCTGGTGACTATGGTGACTATTCATTCACAGACAGTGGAGACAGAGTCACAGAGTCTTTCTCACTCGTGTGCTTACTTTTAATGTCTCCACTTTTTTTTTCTTTTTTTTTATCTTTTGGCTTGAACCTGGCAGAGCTCATGCTCAGTGACTCCAGAATAACTCCAGCATATGAAATATAAAAAATTAATGCAATCCCAAAGCATAACAAGTTTGCACTGTGTAACATCTCCTGTTCCTTAGGAAACAAATGAGGATATGCAAGTTTTGAAACCTTAAGAATTATGAACAGAAAAATAAAATATGAATTACATTTACCTACTCAACATTACTGGGTTCAATGGGAGATAAAACAGCCTCTCAGTGCACTTCAGTGAGGTCTGTACAGCCATTCAAGGCTTTTTGACATGTCCCCTGACTGTGAGATTCAGCCTGGACATGAGCTTCACTGTCCATGTGTAATTGCAATTGGGCTTGGAGTGCCTCAAGAGTACAGTCTCTAGGTTCACAGTTTACAGGACTGCTGCAAAGACATGAACCTTTGGGCATGAGGTCATCTTCTGCTCTTGTTTGAGTGTGCTGAGCACAGACAAGCCAAGGCATACAGAGCCAAAGCTACCTTACAGTTACCAAAGTCAGCATGAGCCCCAGGAGTGACTTGATGGCTTGTTTTCTAGGGAAAAATCACCTCTGCAGCCAGGGGCACAGGGCCATGACAGGCAGGGATAGGCTGATATTTCTGGATGCTTTTCTCCAGGGCCAAATCCCTACAGGATAGGGAACTGAGCAGGGTACAGCCACAAAAACTTTATGATCCAGTCACAAGAAAGAAATTTTAAGCCAAGGACATACACAGGGTATGCAGGGATGTGCTGTTGTGCATGGTGTGGTTGGAGCAACACAGGGAGAAGGGGAAGATATTTGCTTGGGGAATTTTTCCTTCCCTTTTTATTTTTGAGCTCCGGATGTGATGCTATTTGTCATCTCTCTGCGATCCGTCTGTACAGCATTCATCTTCTCATCAGTGATGAAAGACAGCACCCTTAAGGACACTGCTGGCCTTTTAACTGAACTGTTTAAACTGATAAATTCAGCCAGGAGAAAACACCTTCAGAAGTGATTTTATTTAATAAAGAGAGCACATCTTTCAGGCCACCTCCAGTCTTAAGCAGTGAGTGCTAAGACAGAGCTGTTCTCCTCTTCAGCAGCACTTCTGCAGGGCTAAGGGCAGCAAGTGAAAGAAGAGGGGACCAGCGATGCCTTGAACCAGTGCTCCAGAGATGGAGCTGCACGCCTGGATGTTCAGATGGTCTCTTTTAAGGTGTTCTGGCAAAAAGACAGCCTTTAAAATTATAGTGTTTTCTTGCATAAGTATAGCCCATAAATGCATATGCTTGTACTTGTGGGTGGAATGTCCTTCTCGAACAAATTTGGGGACTGACTTTTGGCTCTGCAGGTCAGGCTTGCAGAAGAGGTTTGCAGCTCATCATGATGCAGCTGAAAAAATGCTCCTTTTGCAGGGTGCTTTCTGGAAAAAGGAGTAATAAAACGTTCCAACTTTAATGCAGCCCTGGTTTGGGCCAAGTTTTGGTTTTAGTGTGCTATAACATCCAAAGTCCAACCCCTCTCCTGCTGCCACCAGCTGTGCCCCCGGGGCTGGTTGCTGCCGAGGGGCTCACCAGGCAGCAGCCCTTGCATACACATTCTTTGGCAGTCAATAATTGAAGTCCAGGCTTTTCCAGCCCACCCTGCCAACCAAAGCTGTTCTGTGCTTTTGGGACAGGCACCAGCACTCTCCAGCGCAGTTTATCTTTGAGTTTTAAATTACCATGCAAGTTGGCAGGACCCACATTTAGCTGGGGCCTGTGGGATCAGCCTCAGCAAAACACATGTGAACTTCAGAGCTCTACAAAATGCTGTATTGAATCCTGTTTTCTCTTTGCTATTTTATCCCATGAGAGGCTCTTCCCTATAGGTTTTCTTCTCTTTCTCTCTATATTTCTTCCAGTGGTATTAAGTTCTCAGCATTCCCCAGCCCAGACCTGATTTGCAGGAATGCCAGCTTCCAAGGAAAAACTTTGCCTTGCTCTGGCATAGGAAAAACCCTTCACATTCCAGCCAGACCCAATACTGTTAACAGAGGAATGCTAAAATATTGAAGTACATGAATCTCAATCAACCTGAAGTAAAAAATGAAGTCCCTGCAGGAGCAGTACACTTTCCTCCTCAAAAAGCAGCTGATTAGCAAGGTTAATTGGGTACCTGCCAGCAGCAGTCAGCACGTCCAAGCCAATTTGCCTGTGCCTTGTAAGGGATGAGTGCCGACAACAGCATCCTCACTATCCTTGGGTGTCTAAGCACATAGCAGCAGGTACAGGCTCCAGGTCTGCTAGGCTGGATGGTGAATTTGTAAGATCTGGTGCTGAGGTCAGGCAACTCAGCTCACAGCTGACCTGCCCGAGCCACACCAGTGCCACCCAAGCACCGTGCCTTGCATCCCCTCTGCCCACACCAAGCCTCAATGGACCACTTGTGTTTGAAATTTAAAGTAATTTCTTACTTTCATTCATTTTTTTTTTGTTGTTGTAAACAAATAATTCCTGCCACCCTAGAAAGGCAAAACAATAGATGGCAGGAAAGGATTGCCTGAAAATACATTCTTAAAATATCCTTAGAATCATAGAATCAGATTCATCTAGGTTGGAAAAGACCTTCCAGATCAAGTCCAACCATAAACCTGTGCTTCCGAGTCCCATCACTAAGCCATGTCCCTTAGTGCCACCATATGTGCTGTGTGATGATCTGATCCATAACCTTCCCTGGCACTGAGGTCAGATTATCCTTATAAATAATAGAAGTGCAAGTTGGGTGACTCCCAACACAGACACAGCATCAGATTGGGCTAGAGCTGCTATTCAGGATGCAAGCCAGGCTCTGCCCTTCACTAAATAAGTTGTCACAAGACTGGGATAAAATGGGGCACCCAGAAAGAGAAGCTGAGACAGAGGTGAGCTTCTCTTAGCTACTCCTAGCCAACACCACCACCTGTATTGGCATTTTCTGCTGAGGCAGGGCCTCCATGCTGCTGTGTGAGGTGGGAACTGTGCCCACAAGGCAGGGTTGCTCCCAGGACAGTGAGACACAGCTACCTTGCTGCTGCCATGCCCTCAGTGCTGCAGATGGGCTGCCTCATTGCTCAGCTCCAAGGGCCCTGTGTGGGAGAAGCTCCTGGACTTGAATCTGTACACCTCAGCCAACTTATCAAAAGTGTACAAGATGTTTAGGTCATTAAGCAGCAATAGAGAATAATGGAAAAAACAAGCCTGCACGTCACCACTATTAACTGCAGTGCGCTGAGTAGCATCAAGTTTCTGAACAGAATGCTGCATAGCAAAGCCAACGGAAGCGTGAAGAGTGGAGAGACTAAGGTCACCAGGAAGGGGAGAACAGAGCTGGCCTGTTGTTCAAAGCCAGCAAGCATACAGGGTCTCTGCTGCAGCCTCTGCTCACTTACCAGCCATTTGGGGCAAGTTTAGTGCCGGGGAATTCAAAGCCCAAACGGCACCCAGGGCCCCAGTGCCCTGTGAGGTCAGAGGGGGTATCCCAGGGTAGCCCCTTGTTCCCAACCAGACACAGCCGCAGTCCTTTGTGAGTACAGGCTGCCAAGCTCATCCTATGAAAAAGCAGAGGTGACTTGGGAGGGATGACCCAGATCATTTGCATCTGCAAAATTCAGCCTGCAGCAGTGCGCGCACTTGCTGCACATATTCAGCAAAGCTTGACCTCTCCCTCCTGCAGCCCCAAAGCACCAAAAGGCCTCCGAGCCATCACAGCACTGGTCACAGCGGGGCAGCAGCTCCAGGGAGGGTGGCAGCAGCTGTATCTTGTACAGAGCCCAGTGCACAGGAGCTGACTTGCCACTGAAACAAAGCAGGCAAAGTCTTTACATCTCCTGCCTGGGTGAGAGGTTTTGCGTTGTGCTTGGGGCTGTGCAATCAGCATCAGCTAGCACTAGTGCTGACTGAGAAAATAAGCCTCTTTTCCTACACGAAACTGCAGAAAAAAATTCTTCTCAGAAGTCTTAAATTCATACCTTGTTTTTTCATACCCTTTTCATAAACTGAAAGCACAAGCAGCTTTGGACAATGGCTCAAAAGTAAACTGACTTAGTACGCAAAATGAAAACAGAATCAAAATATGGTTATTTCCTGTAAAGTTTTAATTAAATAGAAAAAACATCTGGCAGGGCAAAAAAAGAAAAAGATGGTCTCAAATGAGGTATCTCTTCTGCCCAGGATGCTGCAAGGCTTTGTCATAGCCAAGTTAGCTTCAAAATTGTTGTATGCTGGGAAAGGAATAAGGCTGACATATTGCTAAGGCCTTGAAGTAGATGGCTGAGAGCTCTAGGGGCCTAACCATGGCCTTGGCACCTCAGGTCCTACACCCATCACTGCCCTTATCCCCCTATTGCCCCCCATGCCATGGGCCCCGAGGTCCCTGAGCTGTTGCAGGAAGGCAGCAGCACAGCACTGAAGGGTTAACACGAGCATTTGGATGTTTATTTTAAGAAGAGCGTAAAGCCCTGACAGGCCATAATTACAGTGTTGATAAGCAGAGAAAGAATATTTGATGTTTCAAATATCACATGACTAATTGGTGCTGGAACAGCTGTGCGTGTAATTTGGGTGATGTGTGTGGCGTGCAGAGGCGGGGAGGAGCAGGCCTTCCTGCAGCACGGCCACACAGGGTGGCCTTGCCCATGCTACATCATCAAGCTGAATCAATAGGAGAATAAAGCAATAAATGCCCACTTTTATTCTTTGGCCATCTCCTAGGATGCACTTCTAACCATAGCATTATGGTACTCCACACACAGACGCTGATATTTTTCAGAAATTGGGAATGACAAAATTTGGAGAGGCCTCAGGGTTGTGGAGGGTAAGGTGGAAGGCAGGTTTCTCCTGTTGCAAAACCCACCTTGGTTTCCTCATCAGCACACTGAATTTTAATTTTTCACAGCTAAAAATAGTAGATAGAGGGTGATGGCCCTAGCCCTGCTTCTTCTGGTGCCCTAGGAGAAAAGAGCTCCAGAAACAGCCACCACCAAGCCTAGAGGGAAGGGGACAAACCCCATGTCATTGCCTGACCTCGTGGGTCCTTCACAGTGGATTGCTTTAAGTCAAGAGGGACTTCATCACTGGTTCCTTCTGAATCTTTCTGCACTAGGGGTGTCTCCACCCCCATCCAGCTGGAACGATAAATGCATGAAGAGTTCAAGCTATTTTTATTTTAGAAAGGAATGAATGTTTCATTGTTGTGATTCTCTTTTCCTCTTCCTTCTCCCACTGACATTGTCTCTCCAGATTCCCTCCTTGGGAAAGGGCTCTCCACACAGCTTGCAGAAGTGATAGGAAATACATAAGCTTCTCTATCATACATTGCTTAAAGACTTTTTTTCACTTTGTAGTCCATGGGGGATTGTGAACTATTTTTAAACCAGAGCTTGGTGTGATAAGAGCCTTTAATTACTAGATAAAATGTGTGCATCAAGGTATGGAGTTTGATTTTTTTTTTAAGCTTCTTTAAGGAAAAGTGCACTGGGCTATGACTGCTCATACCAAAAGTTCCTGACACTCACTGGTGGGAGCTATTTTCTTCACAAAAAGGGGAGAGAATGCCAGAGGACAATCTGAAGGGCTAAGCACCTGGCTGAGGCCTGGCTGGGATGGGGCCGCTGACTTCCCCTAGGAAGCTGACCACAGCCCAACATCCACTGCAGCATGTTTGCTGGTGCCTCAGCCTCCCAGTACTGACCAGAGGGCCCAGTTCACAACTGGATTTTGGAAACAGCTCCCAGACCTCCTCCAAAGGCAAACCTGACTCTTCTCAGACCTGCATACCAATGGAGTGAGTGGGGCATACACAGCACCATGACCTCCAGTAGACACTTTCTCCAGGTTGACCTGGTCACCCACTAGCACCTCTATACACCTAGATCTCAGATGTCATTCTGACAAAAGATATATCCCTCACACATTTAGGGCTGTCAGTCCACCCACACAGCTCTAGAAGTGCCATGCTCTGCTCATAGCACTTGCACACAGCCAGATCCACCTCAAAAAAGACAGCTTACTGAAAGGTTGTAACCCATCCACAACCTTCTTCACTGTGAGCAGATCTGAATTTTTAAGGAGCAGCTGTGCAACATCCAGCCACCTGCCAGGCTTCACCACCCTCACCCGGAGCCTTCAATAATTGCTGACAGAGTTAAACTAGTTGTCTATAAACTAAAACTATAAGAACTGGTGAAAAAGTTTATAGCTTTCTCTCAAAGCACTGTCAGAAGACCTGTTCCACCAGCAACCTGCTCTCTAATAGCAGTCATAGCATAGCAGCATTAAAAGCATGAAGTAAAGCATATTTAGGTCTCTGAACTCACAGAGGTTTACCATAGCATGGTACCTACCTGAGGAGCACTTCTAGGAAGTAGGAAGCAAATAAGATACTGCAACCTGGACTAAAACCTTCTAAAGAAAACACAGCTCTAACTCCAGCACTTTTAAAGCATGAGACACTGAGTGCATTAATAGGCACTAATTATCCTTACCAGCCCCACCTGAGACCCCCATCCATGCACCCCAACCATTGGCCCAGAAGCTGTATGGGTTCTGGCCTTGCACTTGTGCTTATTTGCTTCTGGCCCTGGCTGGTGGTTGAGGATTTTTGGCCTTACCATAGACCTTCTGCTAGGGACTGGTGTTATGCCCATGGCTAAAGTATTGTTTCTCACCCAGGGGACTGCCATCTTCAAGCTCATCCCTGTCCCACCCTGGAGATAGTGTTGGGGTTATGGTTTTACCTCTTCCTTTTTGCAGAGCTCAGTGCTTTACTCTAATTGTGTTTTGGCTGGAGGCTACAGAAGAAGGAAATGATTATGGGTTTTACTATCTCTTAGAATTCAGCACAAGAACCCCAGAGCAGCTGTGGCTGAGATGAAGAAGTATTTATATTGCTCTTTTTCTATCACAGGTGTTTCTCTTCTACTGTAATAAAGATTCACTCGCATTACACTAATATATGTGTACATTGATTAAGTCTACTGACACCTGGTCCCAAAGCCAATAGGAAAAACAACTTGCACATCATTCTCTATTCAGATATTTATAAAGCCTCTGTATTTGATGGATGATATCATTTTTGTATCTATATCACTTGCAGCAGTGGTTCTTACTCCACAAATAATATCGCATCATATTTTCACCAGTAGCTCTCTAGGAGGTAAGCATGGAGGTCTTTACATAGAACCTAGCAGACAAAAAAAAATAAAAAAAGATGCCGTTTCCTGTAATCTTTTTCTTCCCCTTTTGGCAATGGGATACATAACGCTATACCCACTACATAATTCCTTTGCATATGAAGCCAATAATTATTTTAGGAATCATTCTGGAGTTAATCCACTATGACCGAAGGTGAGATAATTTAGGACTTCATTTAAAATCCACTAATATTGATTTCTGACTGCTTCTCCTCCCACAAGGCTACAAATCAGGAATGCTGTCAGGCTCTGGAAGCACAGCCCCATGCCAGCTCCTCTCCCAGCCCTCAGTGCCACCGTGGGCCAGGCAGCATCCCTGAGCCTTTCATCTGCACTGTGGTCCCCTCTGCAGGCCTGGGGGACAATTGACCAAGTGTCTGCTAGTTTGGCCGTTTGTCCTGATCCACAGACATGGTTTATATCACTTTTACTCATGTTAAAGGACTGCCAGAACTCCCTGGGGCTGAGGCTGTTCGATCAGTTTGTTTTTCCTCCTTCCTCACTTGCAAAGTGATGTTGCTGCTCAAGGTTTTGAGGGCACATGCATCTCAGCTCCTCGTTCTGGAGGTGACAGCCACCACCAAGGCACTCTGGTGCCACCGAGGTTCTGGCTGTGCCTGGATGTTGCTGGGACACCCCAATCTTCCCCTGGTGTTACCTCCTGGGAGGGAAATCTGACTAATGCAAGAAGGGAGCACATCCCTTGGCGTGAGGCTCATGGAAATGAGCATCAAAGTACCTCTGGGGTGCTGAGCTCCCAGTGCCACATCTGGGGGATATCCCTGAGCACTAAGAGGCCCTTCCCAGACCTGTTCATGGGAGCCAGGCGCTGACTTATGTGAGTAGTCAGCAGAGGCTGTGGGCCCAAGAAGTATACCAGGGCTTTATTCTGAACCCTAAATAAGCATCCTTACTAAACAAACCCTTCTCAAACCATAAACCCCCTGTGATGGGGCAGGGCTCAAGGCCAGGGTTAGACTGGATTAGCAGCAGGGCTGCTCCTCACAGGCTTTTATTTAAGTCACCAAAGTTTGTTCAAGTTATAAAAACCAAGCTCGGGATGGTGTAGGAAAAAAACTAGACTGGAGACACAAAACAAGCATCTTGAAAGCAGAATGAATTTTAACTGCAGCTGATGATCCAACTTTCAAGCAGACAAATTATTTTGTGAAAAGACTGGTACAGCCAAGCTCCTTTTCAATTACAGAAAGCTAACTCAATCAGCTCCTATTCTTTTTAAATAGATCTGGTGGGTTTAAATGAATGTGCATAATATGTGGTCCATTTATTTCCAAGAATATTGCAGTGAAAGTTGCTTTATGGTTTCACTGAAAAAAAAAAAAAAAATCCTGAGTGAAGAAAAAAAGAATCAATAGAAAGTATCCACCTTCCTTTAAAAAAAAAAAAAAAAAAAAAAGGCTTTTTTAACTTAAAACTCAATCACTTCACAGTGGCACTGTTAGTGAACTTGATTAAGACACTTCCAGTGTTTGTATAGGGGCTTTCTTCAATCACCTTTGCAGAAATTTCTATTCCTCAAGCCACGGGGTTATCTGCAGACTAGAAGGGATTTCTGGAGTGAATCACAAAGCTGAAGCTCATCTTTGCAAACCATGGGGCACCAGCTTCCCAGGATGTACTCCCCCAGAATGGCCAATATGTATTTGTATGGTTGAATTGGGAAGACTGACCAGCCCAGTCCAGCCTTGCTGAGCACGCTGTAACACCTCAATTTTGAGGTATTCACTGAGGTTTGAGGGTTTTGTGGGTCCAGCAAATCTAGCTGTTGAAGTGTTGGTGTGACTCCTGATGCAAGGAACACAGTGGGGTCCTTAGAGCAGAACAGTCAGGCTGGAATAATCCACTTGGTCTCTCCTGATTAAGTGTTTTGCTTTAGTCAGGCAAATAAAAGAGGCCCCGATGGTTTCTGCAGCATCTGTCATAATAGCAGTGGGCAACACGTTTGGTCAGGATCTAAGAATGAGCCACCAGCACTTTGGGATGCGGGGTCCTGACCAGCAGAAAGCCAAAGGCTCGGCCAGCGCTCAGCCCTCTCAAGGACTGCCAGGCTCAGCCACGGCTAGCGGTGTGTGCCTCGCCAGTTCTCAGCATTAGAGCATTAGCAGCTGGTTCTGCTTGCTTTCAGCAACAAGATAGGACGTGAAATGCACATTTCTGGCATTTATATGAAGCCTTTCGCTCTCCTGTACATACCAGCTTGCATATCAGGGCTCCTTGTAAAGGGCTGGGCTATGCGGAGGTGCAGAGCAGTTGTAAAGCAAGGTGATGCTTTTTTCTGTGGGTAGTAGCTGTTTTTCTGAGACAAGGGAAGCAACAGTGAGAGTGCCAAACAGTCTTTGCTTGCAGTGAGCCTGGCATTATCTTTGAGCCATGCCTGGCTGTACAGACTGATTGGGAAACGTCATGCAAGAGCAAAAGCACCTGTTCATTCCCTCTGTCCTGTTCCAAATGATGATAGGTGAGCCAGATGGATGCGAGAACAGCAGTGTGCTTGCAGAGACTGACTTCTCACAATGCTTTCAATTGTTCAAAGAAAGTCACAAGTAACTTCAGGTCAAATGTTTGAGGGGAAATATTTTGTTTTAGTTCTGAAATTTCCTTTAAAACAAACAAAAAAAAAAAAAAAACACTAATACTATTAAAAAAAAATACTGGCTTGATACGACATTTTTCATTCACTTTTGTCAGTGTTAGGGATGAGGTCAAAAGAGAAGCACAAAGATGTAAATAATTTCCCGAGGTGATCTGCACACCTGACAGCAAAGCTGGATATATAACTCAGACCACTCAAGTCCCTGTCTCTATGTAAGTCAGTTGTCCACAATATACAGCATGTAGCTCTAATTAAATACTGCTCCCCAGCTATTTTTGAATGAAGATGTAATTGTTCTTTTCAGTAACAAGCACCTCCTATATCTGGTAGATAAAACTATCTCTGGGGTTGGGTGGTGGTAGGTATCTCAGATTAATTATCAGCTAACAGAGATTAATACAGGAAAGTGTCTACACTAACCTTAAAAATGTGTGACTACTTTACATTAATTGACAGTCAATTAAATTTGAGCTAAAAAGTGCCCAGAGTGGACACACTCAGAGGAAAAGAACTGACTCTGCTGTATGCTGTATATGCTAATTTAAAATCACTGCAACAGTAATTTCAAAGCTAGGTTTTTTCCAACATGATGGAGGATTAATCTTCATTCACATTCCAAGGGGGATAGATACATTGCTATTAAACAAAGCCATTTTTCCATTTTCCAAGCTTTAAAAATAAGTTATGGCTTTTTTTTTTTTTTTTTTTTTTTTTCTGTCAGAATATGCATCACAATTTTGTTTAAGTGACTGTTCCTTAAAATTCTCCTTTGGAGACTTCCTGCTGTAACCACACTGCGAGGGAGGAATTCCCCCTCCCTCCCTGCTGTGTCCCACTCCTTACCTGCAGGAGACCAGGAATCCCCCAGGTTTCAGGAGGAAACTCCTTTCTCTCCAATGCTGCTGCTTCCGAGGATGAAGCACCTAGAGGCCGTTTTCTCATTTTGCTCAGAAAATTGAAAGTCTCAGTGGATAAAAAGTGTGAAATAGGAATTAACTGCCAAAGAGAGAGAACTGCATATATTTTATTGCAAGAACTTTCCTTGGGACATTAAGGGTATTTGCTTCGCTGTGAATTGTTATTATGTACAACACGTGGATTTCTTTCAGACCCTTTTCTTCATTCTTTACCTCAAAAAAGAGAAGAGTTAACAATGCTCGGGGAATTAGGGATTCACTTTGTGGTGTCTGAAATAAATGTAAATTGAAATCGGTGCTTCAGGTGCTGAGGTGAGGTTCTGAAGTTTTCTATGATGTGAAGCAAAGAAAGAGCTGAAAAAGCATGAAGATACTCATCAAAACGCTCCGTTTTAGCTGCGTGGATTTTTCTATTTTCAAAAAGCAGTCGAGGTGAGACTATCATAGCAGTTAGGAAAATGAGGTTTTGTTGAGCAGGCACATCTAGATAAATGGCACCCTGCTGCGAGATGTGAATGAATAAGGAATACAGCAGAGGTGGAGATGGGGCGCCCCATGGTGCCAGCAAGGGGGGGCCCTGCTCCCCATCCCTGCCGCATGCACCCCATCTCCTGTAGCATCATGGCAAGAGTTCGCTCCAACAGACTGGCAAGATGTGTAGGTGAAGTGGTGCCTGGCGCCATGCTAATACCTCATGGCAGCTAATGTTCTCCGTCCTACAGGCAAAATCCTGGTTCCATCAGCATTTGTAGATGTTTGCCCCTGCATCCAAACAAGCAAACAATACGCATTCAAAAGTCACTTCTCCATGTGGACAGGAAGGTCTTGCTGCCAACTCAGAGAAAGGAAAGGGGAGGAAGAGGCAAGGTATAAAGCTCTGGGGTCTAAGCAGTAGTCACCCTAGCTCCAGCACTAACCTGCCCTGGGACCCAGGGCAAAGCACACATTTCTGTGCACCTTGGTACCTCATTGTACCGGGTTGTTGTCAAACTGAATAGTCTAAAACATGGCAAGAGTTTAAATAGCACCAAAGTTAAAATAGGCTTTGGGGTCAGAGAAAAACATGTGGCAGCCTGAGCTTTCACAGATAAAAACAGATGTCTTCAGAAGGTAATCTCTGTAAAACTAGAGAAGGACATTACAAGAAAAGCCTGAGAGCCCCGGTATAAAGCAATTTTCTGTTCTAAGGCATAGGAGGTTCATAACAGTCCCAGGTGCTTTGGTTTAGATCATTTAGTCTATTTTGCTAGCAAATATCACTGTGTGCTGATAAGCTAAATTTCAGCAAACCTTGGTACAGTCAGCAGGGAGCAAGGTTTGTTCTGCTCTTTAACTTTATCAAAGCACATTCTTTCTTGCCCTTTTTTTTTTTTTTTTATACTTTTGACTGAAGTACCGCAAATTCCTCTGATCACAACCTGAACAAACTCACAGCAAACACACCCTGCAGTCCCAGCACCTGAACCTCTCTACCCATGTCCCTCTCCCCAGGTACTTGGGGGGAGTCGCGATGACCCATCCGTCACGGCACGGGGCCAGATCCCCTGCACCTCTTCGATATCTACATCAATTCCTTGATGGACTGCACTTCAGAATGCAGCACCACAGGGTAAACCTGGCACTGGGAAAGCTGGGAACCAGCTTTCCAGGCTGCAGCATCCGAGCCAGTTATCATTCACCCCCATGTGCTGTAATTGGCCTTAGAAACCTGCACGTCTTAATTCCTGGGCCCCAGCCCAGCGCTTGGTGGAAGTCTGCTGTGTGCCAAGGTCACTGCAGCCCTCAGTGATCCAGCTCAGAGGAAAAAGGAGGAAAGGCTCCCTTTTCTGTGGTTATAATTGCATCTCTGACGCTCTCAAGTCATTCATTTGAAGGGAACAGGGCAATTAAACTGCCCTCCCATGGGCACTGCAGCCACGTCTCCCCACCCCACTGCCGGACCCACCATTTTGGGAGAGCTTCCTCCTCCTCCTCCTCCTCCTCCTCCTCCTCCATCTCCTCCTCCATCTCCTCCTTTTCCTCTACCAGCATCTCGGAGAGCCTGTGATTGTCACTGGATCCCTCCTAGCCTCCATGGACACATCTCACCTCAAAGACTTCAAAGGAAGAACAGAGCTGGAGCATGGCCACGCTGCACCTCGGTGACAGTAACGTTAGGAGAATGGCAGTAATTTGAATGCTAATTGAAGAAGATAGTTATTGACTTTAATGGGAGATGGACCAGGCTCTTACACACCTACTAAATAATGAGAAAGTAGCGAGGATGCTGTCAGTGCTGGGGAAATAATCACAGGACTGATGTGCTGGGAAAATGCAGCTTCCTCTTGGTAAAGCCGATGTCCTGGAGAGCAGCGAGGACCTCGCTGGAGGAGATGGAACTTGATGTTCTGCCCCAGCAGACTAGCTCCTTCCTTTCTGTATAATTTACTCCTGTTATAATAGCACTTGCAAGCCCCAATAAACAACAAATATGGGTTGTTAGGAGGCCTCTTACCACTGTGTTACGCAGGTGACTGGCACTTTTAAGATGCTGATATAAAAAATGACATTCTCCTGCAGCTCACAGCACCCAAAGCTCTTTAGCCCAGAGCCTGCAGGTGTCTTTTAGTGTGAGCGGGTGCCAGCCTTCCTCTGGCAGCACTGCCCCAGCACTCAGCAAAAGCAAAGACAGCTTTCATGAAGTGAAAGCAGAGGGCCCCATCCCCTCCCATCAGTCTGGGGACCGGGACATGGCACAGCAGGGGCAGGGCAGAGGGGACACAAAAGGGGAAGTTTGTTCAGGGCTTTCACAGTATGTGCGCTGTGATTTCAGGGAACTGTAGAGGGATCGTTATGTTACAGTGATATTTGGAACTAAGTATTAGGTTTACAAACATGCTTCCCCAAAATTTAATGCCATAGGATTTCTCTTGACTCTCATTTTTACTTCTCACATTTCATATTTGATCTGTTGCTCCCTTTCTTAATAGCAGAGCAGAAGGAGTGAAGGGAAGGGGATGTGCCAAGTCCACTCTCTCTAGGTCCTCAAAATGTAGTAAGAGCTCAGAAATCCCTATTCTGATGGCTATCCCTATATGATGGCTATGAAGCCATCAGCTCTCAGCTGCCAAACCCACATCCTTTGCCAAGCATTACCACCCCAACAAAAACTTCTCCATCTGTATTGCCGTGGAGCACATTGATTCATTGCAATGTTTCCTGGGAACATTTGTATCTGTGCACATGACTCCATGAACATTGACCAGATAGCATGGAAAACCTCCAAGCCACCTCCTTGTCTGAATGAGATTTTCAGCCCAATCACCGAGACTTCCTTCAATTTTCATTGCTCATGCTGACATTTTAATGATACTGGCTTTGGCTTATTAACAGAGCATAGTGAAACCAGCTTGTCTTTCCCCTCTTTTTTTTTTTTCCCTCTCTTCCATCAAGGGGCATTTATTACTGCCTGTGGAAGACGCACGCCCCTCTGTCACGAGAGGGGCGCTGAAGCAGGGCGAGATGGCTGCTGCCGCTGTGTCTCCAGCAGAGCTGGGCAAGGGCAGCAACCAGAGCGTAATCATTCAATCAAGAGAGAAAATGAGGGCCCAAAGAAAAAGGCTTAGATTAAATAATTCTTCGATGTCCCTTATGTCTTCATCTATTTCTCAAAAGGCATTAAGTACAAAGCAGAAAGTGGTATTACTTTTTGTGTTAATAGCAGAGATGAATCATCTAATGCCATTCAACAGTTGGAACTAATATCAAGGTTCAGGTTTCACAGCTGGCTGCAAAAAAAAGGCAGGAAAAAAATCACACATCACAATTTGTTCACTTTTTGGGAAAGATCCATGGCCAGGCCCAAGGTCTGTGACTTCCTCTGGTCTCTAACGAGTAGTTTGAAAGGGAAGCTCTCCCTTTGAAGCCTTCAGACTTAATTCTTGATCTCCTGACTGCTAAACAACCAGCTGATAGAGCCTTTTCAGGATATGTAAAGAGGGCAGTGTGGGCTTGCTGTCGTGTAGCCAACTTCCAAAAAAAAAAAAGATGAAACCCTTTGAAAGGTGATGATAAGGCTCTTCTCGGCACTTAGGGCATCTCAACTGGACAGCAGCAGCCTTGCAGCATGGCTGTGAAAGTGGCAGGCTGAGGCTGCACGTACCAGAATAGCACAAGTCAGGGCCCCTTCCCACAGCCTGCTGGGTCTGGAGATGTGGTCCCCATGCACCTCTTTGAGCTTTGGAGGAAGCCCAAGGTGAAAAGTGGCTCTGGGGTGAAGTATGAATGAGCCACTGATAACATCAAATCTCCTTTACAAAAATCTGAGATTTCGGAGATGTTCACGCAGGAGTGTAGGTGGATCAAAGACTGATGTGGCCACTCCTCACAAATCAGTCTTCTCTCATGTCCCCAGAGGCTGCCTGGCCCTGACCTCCAGGCCTTGCACCAGCGATGTGTGAACAACCACGGGCAGCAGCTCCGGACTGGTGGCACCAGTTTGTCCCAGTATATTAGACTGTAAAGTACAGCCAAGCAGGTCTTGCATGTGAGGTTTGGTTGTTCCTGCTGCACAGGTGGCAACCTAGGATCAAACTGCTAGAACCACCTGGGCTTGATGCACTGAAATCAGTCGGTGGTTTTCAGAAAAAGCCTGGATGCAATCCTGCCAGTCGAGGACATTATGACTAATCGTGAGAGGGGAGACAGAGGGAACAGCACGCATTAGGGGTATGAGTGGTACAGCCTCCAGGGCAAGAAGAATTAATTGTTTGCATCCTAATTCTTCACAAGGTGTGGAAGTCAATGGGAAGGAAGGATGCCTATGCCTCGCAGAATGAAGTTGCGTAAAGCCAGGGTCACCTTTCACAGCAAAACCTCATAGAAACTAGATGACAGCCCATCCATGCCGAGTTTCTCCACATCAGAGGTTTGACTTGCAGCAGAATAATTCCAGCATCTGTAATTAGCACTTCCATTAAATTCTCGTTGCTCTCATATTAATTTCAGGAGTTTGGAACTGTCAGAAATGTTATTAGGGATGCTATCCTTGTCAGGAGCTGCAAATAAAAGTTGAGTTCCTGATTAAAAGTTTAGGGCAGCCCTCATTATTTTCTGCATCAGAAGAGTTGTCTTTTTGGGTTAGCCTGTTAGTCAGTAGTTTCATTACAGAGGGTCTCTAATTGTTTCTGCCTCAAAGCTATTTAAAAAGAAAGACAGCTTGCTTTTCACATGTTCCTCACCGAAGCCAAATACAAAAATTTCCCATTTGTTTTCAGAGCCAGAAAGGCACAGGGACACTGGGAAGGCACTGGAAGGAGTCATTGCTGAATTTTCCAAATTACCTACCGTCTGGACTAACGACGGCAGGGGGAGGTGGTATTCTCACACAGATATTTACTCTTCCTCGACATCAGTGGCTACATCACCATTCCTCTTGGTTGTCACCTTGCTTTGCTGGCAGCACCTTGCAGGCTCCCTCTTCCCACCCACGGGGAATGGAGATTAACTGTCCCTCCCACTAAGAACCTTATACACATTTCCATGTGAACCAATATAACTGTTCTGGCTTTAAAAATATAACCAGGTTCCTAATTCCGGATCTAGACACACCTCAGCACAGCCCCAGCCATGGGGGACCAGACGAGGTGGGGGTGTTAGTTCTGAACAAGGAATGGGCATAGTGCAGCAAACCAAATGTAGGGTATTTCTTCTGTAGAAACCCACCACCTTGCATTACAAGGCTATATTGTCTTTATGAAGTCGGTAGGCATTGGAAAACGGTTATAGACTTAGACAGGGACGCAGGCTGGTGCTGCTGCTGCCAGAACGCGGTTGCTCTGTGGGTTTGTGGGTGCTTGCCAAAGCAGCTGAAGGGTTTTCAGCTAAGTATTTAACAGAAAATAAAGGTTCAGATGGACCTCATCTAATGAGGTCCTCACATCATTTTCACTGGAAATGAAAGCTTTGAAAATTAAAAAGTCACAAATGCCTTATTTTGGATTACAAGAATGATTTCACACAAGAAGAATGTTTTGTTTAGGAATTCATGCTTTTGTTTTTAAATACAAATTGAAAACAACTTTCAATAAAAATATACATAGCTTTGAATAACATTTTACTAAATCTGATTTTTTCCATATTTTTCCATATGTGCAGTGTGGTAATTCACAGCAATTTTTTTTTTCCAGTTTGAGCAGTAAATAAATAAATCATCTACAAAGCCAGCAAGTTGCTGAATCCTTTTTATTCTGTTTCTTTTTAGTCCGATGATGAACATCTCTGAAGACTGAGTTCTGTATTCCCTTGGTTACTTTTTAATTACATTGCAATAAAATTGCAAGGAATCTAATTTTGCCAGACGAAGCCCGGGGACTCAGCGGAAGGTGATGGGGTCTAGCTATTTTATACACTAATTACACTAGCTTGGGCCCCTGGAATGCTGTGCTATTTTTATTCATTCATGAAGAAAAAAAAAAAAAAAAAGGCAAAAAAAAAAAGCAGCCCTTTCGCCTAGATCTGAGTGACTGCTATTTCATTCTCAAAAACAGTCAATGCTCTCTTCATTTCTCAAAAAGCAGCTGCCCTCTTCTGTTTCTAGCAGATATTGCTTCAATTCAAAACCCTAATGGGCGTGCTGCTGAAATCAAAATAAAATACCATCACCTCGCTTGCCAAAACAACAAACCAGTATCAATAAAGCACTGGCACCTTTCTAAAAACCTCTGAAAATGGGGCAATATTAAATAAGAACTTGAAAAATGAGTTTAAGGAGGTAATTGTCTGGAGTTTTTAAAAGTACGTCTGCAGTGCCATCAGGAGGTGTGATCACAGCATGTGAAGGCCTGCCTGGGCTGAGCCTCAGAGGGCTCAGGCAGGAGTACGTCTGCCAGGACAGACTGACGGCGATGTGTAGACATGGGGACGGGCATCTTGCACATGCAGCACCAGGGACAACTGCATCGTGACAGCTCCAGGCACCGCAGAGAGCCACCACGAGGGATGGCCACCTCCACGGCCACCCCTCCAGCTGCGGCCTAGACCCCTGCGTCCTCAGCCTGGCTGGAGAGCAATGGAACTTCTGCAGCCAGAAGGCTCAAACACATAAAAAGTAGTTTTCTAAAGGGCTACGAGACTCAATAATTTTACTCCAATCACCTTGATTTTGGTCACCACGTAGGAAAGCTTGGCCTGTGGGTCTGAGGCTGGTTATTCATCGCAGCCCACAGGAAAAGTGCTGGGCCAGCAGGCAGGTGGGAAATAGAGCCTGGGGAGGTGATACGAGTTCTTCTGGAATTGTGAATTACTGTGACCTGTTTCCTCAAATCTGGTCACAGTTCTGTGCTATTTTTGATTTTCCAGTTACTACAGCCATTCCTCCAGGGAGCAAGGATTAAGTGCTGGTTTGAGCACTTCAGGAAGGTGACTTGTGATCTCTCAGCGTGGCTGCTCCTTCACCTCCTCCTCCTCCTGAAACGTGTCAGGAAAACGTCTGAGCTGCCCAGTGAAAACCCTTAGAAGGAGGATCAAGTGCATGATTGCATTTCAATGAATACACAGCAGAGCCAGATTTCTCTCTCACATATTACACCTTGTCCATTATTTATAATCTTATGAAATATCAATGAATCCAGTCACCTCACATCTCTTTTCCCAGACGAACAGGCAAGATTCCCTCAAAACGGAGAAATGTCACGGATTCCCCAACGTCACAATAACGACAAAGTGGTGACTAGAATTGGTTAAAACTGAGCAAACAGCCGCTCCCAGTCCTCTGCTCCACCCGATCAGTGACTGACTTTCACAGCCTTTATTAACAGCACGGATGGAGCAATGAGGATCGATGCTGTGGGAAGGAGGTCTGATGGCCGTGTTGTGTTAGCAATTTCAATTCACAGACAAGTCACAACTTTTTTCAATAGCAAAATCCATTATACATACAGATTTGGTATGCATTTTCCATCTCTGTTACAGAAAGCACATAGTGAACTAATAAAAATCTGCCTTTACAAAACTTTTGATGAGAGAAGAGAAGCTGGGCTAGGAATAGAGATGGAAATGAAGGGTTGTACTTGCAAATATGACTTTTAGCTTGGTGCTTAAACATGTTCTGAGGGTTTTTGAGGGCTGGGGCTCAGCTACATAGCTAAGCACCAGCCAGGACCGACAACAGCCTGCGGAAATATTGCCAGACCTTATCGACAGCTGAGCTTGAAGGTGGAGCTGGTGGGTGTAACTAATGGTCTTCATCGAAGGTGGCCGTACAGAAGAATAAAATCCTTTCTGAAATGACAGTTATTCCCAAACCAAAGAGCAGGATGATGCCACAGCATTGACCAGAGGCACACACAAGTCTGCAATGTTTGCCTGCAGTCTCAGAAATAGATTTTCATTCTTTGAGGCTGTAAAAGGGAAGCTATTTGGAAAAAGCCTCAATGCACACAGACGAAACAGATGAAGAACTAACACACGTTTAGCCCTTCAGAGGTTTAATTTCAGTAAGGTGACAGTTTGCTTTGGTCAGACAGCGGCTCCATGAAAGCAGAACACTGCAGCCATGAGTTTTCTGGAGTGCTGTAGGTGGCACCAGCTATACTGGGTTAAAAGCAGCACTTCCAACAAAGATAAGTCATTTCTAATAAACAGAAATTGGAAAAGCCTCCAGCATCAAAACAATATTAAAGCTTGAATCCTTCTGGGAAAGACATGTGGTATTTGTCTGGCAAAATTGCTGCCAGCCATCCAACACTATAATTGTAGAACATTAAGTTTTATCCCAAATGCCAAACATAAGCGATGCTCCTGTGTGATGTGATACAGCTTCATTTCCTTCTGGAAGAAATCTAGATCATCTTCAGGAGGGTCAGCTGAGCACAGGGTGACCCCAGCCAGTCTCCAGGAAGACATTCAGATATTTATAATTTGACTGTGGCACTGCAGCACTGAGATGATGGGTTTCTATATGGAACATGCTTGAGACTGGCAAGCAGCGTTACACCCTTGCAGATGCAGGGGAGCGTAGTCTAATTTTCACGTAGGCAGCTCAGGCAACCCCAGGACTGTGCAGGGAATCGTCCTGGATAGCTCTAGCCAGGTTCAAAGGCTACAACTGCACCCACTGCTTTTGTGCAACCACATGCCAACAACTCTCCTTGGAGGGTTAAATTTTGTAAAATAACTCACTTCAGATTTTAAGCCTTGTTTTCAAAGGACTTGCAGTCAGATTTATAAAAATGCTACAGTAATTTAAAATATCCACTGAGATTCATGAATCACCCAAGCAGATCAAGGAGCCAAATGCCTTTAAACCATTGTCCATGACCTCTGCCACCACTCCTGTGTCTAAGGGCTGGAATGACCAACATAAAGAGCTTCAGATTTTCTGGCAGTTTCTGTTCCTTTTTCTTCCACTGAATATTACTTATTCCTCTGGGATGTGTACCTTATATTCTCTTTTATGTATTACATCCAGGCTCAAGATATATCTTTGGGTCCTAATATTTTGGTGACACGTACTCTGATTTGGAACACCTGTGCTGCACTCAACATGGGAATATTCTGTTGTATGCCAATGACAATAAATATAGGCTGGCATTTTGTAACTTCAAAGCTTTCATGAACCATTTCAGAGAGCTTGGCTGCTCATCCGTTTACCATGCAGTTTGTTAAATGGGCAGCCTGACAGTCACGGGAATACAGCTTCACTTTCTCGGAACAGCTTAGGATACCATTTCTTAAATCAAGACAATGCCTTTGAAGCTAGTGAGAGGAGAAAGCAATGCTGGCTTTCTTACCATAATCAGAAATGCAAGTTAAAAGTGTGCATGCACACTACTTGTCAAGACTGTTGCCATATAATTAGCATATATCTGTACCCAAATTAAGAACAACTCCCTTGGAAGCTTATTATTTTCTAATATATACCCAGCACGTATATCCATATAGCTGCGGTCTGATCCATCCCTGAATTTCTTAGCAGCTGTGAGAAGCTGTGTGAAGATCCACGTTAATCTAGATTAACATTGTGTCTTCAGAAACCTGTCTCATGTAGCAGATGCTAAGCAATGCACGGAAGGACTCTGGGCTGATATAACTGTCTCTACCTGTAGAGAGGAGAGATGCTGCTCCAAGTACCCACATCCAGCCTGAACTTCCATGCCTCTCTTCATACTGTGTCCACCTGCAACCTCCAGTGCTTCCTCCAAAGCCTCAGGTATGTGGCTGTACCTTACCTTCCAACAGTTGTTGTCATGTCTTCTGTGCAAGCGCTTGCTGACCTTGGGCTACCACACAGCCCACCCTGAGGATATGGGCTCAGCCGAGCCCTGCTGCATTTTGCCCTGGGGGCAGACAGCAAAGAGGAAGGCTCAGTCTGTTCAGCCGTGCATAACCATCCCCAAGCCTCCTGCAGCCTGCTTGTTGTGCTGCACTGCAGTGCGTCAGCCTCAAGGGAAGGCTCAAACAAATGGTTAGCCGTATAGCTTGAATTTCATCAGACATTATTTCAAGAGTATCATTGCAAATATGGCAGCTGAACATCCAGCATGTGTCTTCGGACTGTGGAATTGGCAAAAGACAGACTGGTGCTACTCACTGCTGCCTCCCATTTCTACCTCCTTGGTTCTGTGTGCTGCTGCATTCATCCTGGGGCCACCGCAACCTTGAAACAGCCGTCTTGTTTTTATTTACATTCTCTTGTTGCCACTTTTCTTTGTACTTTTTGATAACATTCATTAGAAGTTGTTTGGTTTTTGCTTAATAAGAATCTGTGCTTTGCACAAGTAATCAAACTTTAAATCAAAGTCTTTAAGCAAACATTATAAAAGCTGTCCTATTAATTACATTTCTGTGATTGCGTGACAACATAAACCAAAGACAGACTAGTTAAAAAAAACAACTCAAAGACACAGTCAGAGAGGTCACCAGAGAAGACATGAGAAGCACCCAGCTCTCACGCCTGGGCACCTTGGTGCCAGCCACCAGACCAGCAAGAGGTACAGCAGCCCACGATCCCACCTGCCGTGCACAACTGCAATATCCTGGAAGTGAATTGTATTGTACCTGTCTAAATCTGGACCTCCTAATCCAAATATACTCTGAGTATCACTGACTGTTACATCAGCAGCAGGTGCTCACCAGCTTTTACAAACAGAAGGCATTTGTCTGAGCCTACCCCGTACTCAGTAGTTTGGCTGGTTCCCAAATCAGCCCAACACACTGGTGCTGAGTTACTGCAGACAGCAAGGGATGTAGCTTCAATAGGTAGCTACTGGAAAGCGATCTCTAATGGATAGCAGGTAATAAATAAAGAAGGAAGAGTCCTGAGAGGGTCTGTTTCACTTGTGCACACATACATATGCATGCACGTACGTGGCAGGTCAAAGCAGAGAAGGGTGAATCCCACTGCTGCTGAGACTCAGCCAGCCCTGCCTTGCACTGCAGCTTCCAGGCTTTGCCCAATTACTCCGCATCTACACAAGTTCACATAGAGCAAAAAGGAGCCATTGTCAAAAACGACCTCTCAGCTCCCAAACTCTCTAGTTAGCTGCTATCAAAGAGTTTTGTCATCATGTTATTGTTTTTGCAAGTCCCTTAAGCCTGAAATATTCTTTATAGCCTCCTCAAAATATCAGGTGTTAGCCCATATGTCTTCATCTCTCCTGGTAATGGGAATTCTGCCATTTGACTTGCACAGGTGTTTCATACCTACAAGTTCATCTGTACCCAGGGTAATAGCCAGACTAATGCAGTGTTTTTCACGCTATTGGTCTCATCACATTTAGCAAAGTACATAGTCTGCTTTCTTCAGGTAAATGCTGCATTCATGCCTAAAATTCCACAGACACATTAAATGCAGCATATGTAGCTCATTGTGCATCTCCTTACAACCCCACACTTTGTTCTTTCGTTCACAGCATCTCCTTGTTAAAAAAAAAAAAAAAAAAAAGGGGGCCTTGGTACTGAAAAACAAGGCTTAGATTAATACTTTTAAACATCTTTATATGTACGACAAACACCTGCCAAAGGCAGTCTCTAGTCTCAGCTAATATACTGTGGATAATCTTCCTATCTCTCTTTAGGCTCGTGTAATTCCACCGACTTTAAATAGATCTGCTCTTGTTTTGTACAGGTAGAGAGGTGAAACAAGCCCAGTGGAATAAGGCCAATTGAAAGAGTGTCATTCAGTGAGGGATTAGACCAACTGAATTCTAGGTGTTATCTGTTACAACAGCTCTTTACCATTCCAAAAGACAAGCAGCATTCGATCCAAATGCCTTAGGAGAACTAGCAGTAGGAACAGAAAGAATTTATGTAAGGTGGACATAAATGAACACAGAAGAGCATCCAGAACCTGCTCTCTGCAAACATGCCCACCCTACAATCCTAGAAGCTGTCAGATTTTTTTTCACCACTCTGTTAAGATTTAATGGCAGAAGCAGTATGGCGAGTTCTCTCTGCCAAGCTTCATTATTTTTAAACCATATGCTAACGTCCATTTTCTAATGCACTGTAAAGCCATGATTAAAAAAATTAAAAAATCAAACTGTTCTTAAACTGTTTTAAAAATCCAGTCATCTTCATAAGCCTGCAAACAGGGAGGCTGAATGGAGAAGTGGCAGGGTCAGTACCCCAGCATTTTAAAGGCCTCAGGTTCAATCCTCCTTTTCAGCCACAGACTTTCTGGATGGATCACTTATTTTTTCCAAAGTACCCTTCCTCAGCTGTAAAATGTTGCAAGACAACTAAAACAGATTCCTTAGATACAAGGGTAACTGGAGAAGCAGAAGGAGGGTTATTTATGGTTTTAAATTATACAATCAGTCTTAGGTTTTCATTTTTTTATTATTTTATTTGCTGCATAATTTAACAAATGCCAGTGATTCTGAATTAGCTTGCCCAGGTGTCTCTGCACGTCACTAAGGCTTGACTATACCAAATCGCCATGGAATTTCTACAGGATGCAATTACCATATGTAAGCATTAAAAAAGTATCTTGTGATTTAAGGCAGCACTTTAACATCCCATAATGGGGATATGCTGCTCTGTAGAGGCTTGTTATTCTCTGATTCCTAAAATGACTGAAAGCAACAGAGTCCACTTGAACATAAGACAATGAAGGACCAGGGTCAGATTTAACATAAAGCTCTACTTATAAGTTTTTTTATGATCCTATTTACTATAAATGAGAACACATAAAAGCTCCTGCATTTGACTGTTATCACTGAAGTAGCCTAAGTGCTCGCAGGCAGCTCCCAGCCCACAGAATACTGAATCAAGATAATTTCACCATGGTGCCACTATTGGCTGCAGTGGCCCAGTCCCATGAATAACAAAGGACACGGGAGTGCAGGTACTTGTCCCTGTTCAGACAGTGGCATCTACACTCAGAGCTGTGCTGCAGCAGCCATCTATACCCTGAGGCGCTGTCCTTGACGCCAACAGCTCACTCTACCCACTGCATGGCTGCAGCTCTGAGGAAAAACAAGGTTTTTCTCATCTGAGAACAATCTAGCAGCCCCCAGATCTTCTCTGCTTTAAGGCTCCAGTTCAGGATGTCTTTCCTGTTTAGAAAGCCATTTGAGCTGCATAGGCACATGCTCTTCTAGAGCCCTTAAGTAATGAAAGTGGGGAAGAGCAATCTGGCAAAAAAATGTGCAAATATAAGTATCAGGCTCAGCTTGTCCCCACATTTTAACAGTTAAGAGTTGCAAGTCCATGGTTCAGCCTGGGGCTGTTCCAGAGCTTGTGATGTCTACTCTAGGGGAAAGCACAGCATGAAAAAGATCCTTCCCGTACCTAAGGGTTCCCACTGCAACCCTCCTGAAACCAACACAGCTCAGGGGGAGACCTCAGCCCTCAGCAGGCTTTCAGTAACAGTTGCAGGTACCCTGCAGAGTAACAGCTCCTGCAGAAGGCTGTATTCCTTTATCAGTGTATTAAAACATATTACTCACGTAGTTCCATCTCAATGCTAGGCTGAAATCAATTCAGTCATGCATCGTCCAGCCATATCACAAGCAGCAGCAAAACCAAACACTAAGGCTGTACAATGATAAGAGCAAGATGATTTATTATATATTGAAGAAAAAAAAAAATCAGTTTCATCAACTATTCCCTCAGGGGGATCAGTACAACATAAACAAAAGAAGGACAAATGTACAAAACCAACCTGACAAGGCAGCTCTAGATGAAACACGTTCAAAGCACTTGCAAATGATGTTGCTGGACAGATGCAGAAGGAAATTAAATCAAGTCATTCCTCCCCTGAAAAATACAGACTGAAAACCGATTTATTTTAAAAAAATAAAAATAAAAATCCACAGTCCTGCCTGTATCTGCAGATACTTTAGATAAAAAGATTTTAATTGTGATACCTTTTTGAAGGAGAGATTCCCCAAACTACTGTTGGACCACATTTATTTGCAAGTGGATTTTATCTTCACTTCCAACTTCATGCAAATAGTAAAGAAACTGGCCCAGCTCAAAACAGGAGCTTAGCCACTAACTTCAAAGAAACCTGGTCCGTTCTTTTTCTTTGTCTGTTAAAAACCCTGACATTTGGTTTTCCATAATTGGCAACAGATGTCCTTCTCATCCAGAGCACCCTTGTATGCATGGTTGTAAAATTAAAAAAAAAAAAAGAAAAGCACATGAGAAAACATCAGCAGTATGAAATTCCTGAAGGGTTTCATGGCTTGCTCCTAGTTGGCTAAAGTCAACGTACTTCAAACTATTTTAGATGGAGCAGGACCAAATCCTTACAGAACAAGATACACATTCCTCAAAAAAAGCATAACCTTAAGAGTTTTGTAACCCAAACACAGAAGTAAAAGACACAGATTTCAGCAATGTATTTTCCCTGGCCCTAGCCAACATAATATATTTAGCTAGGGTATTTCATTTACTCCATTGGTTACAGCAAGAACATTACTTAAGTAATGTAGCAAAAGGACTTCATGCATTAGTAAGCCAAAATAGGAACCCGTGCCATGGCGATAGCTTTCCCTTCTAATGCCCTATAATGAGCACCTAGAAAAGGAAAAAAGACAGAAGCCTTATAGAAAAAAATGCGTTTTGTTACACTGATGACCATTGTAAGCAACTCCACAGAAGTTTTCAGGGTTCTTCTTGATGTATACCAAAAAAAGCAAAAAGTCAAAATTAGAGCAACGTTAGGCAAGATTCCACCACGTTTTCCCATTAGTGCAGAATGCGAAATGACAGCTAATGCAGCTAATGCTTAGTACAAACAAAATAGCATCATCTTCGTACTTCTCACAAATACATGGATTCCACAGTTTACTTCCTTGCCATAAAAGAAATGCTTAAATGTAGTACAAACTTCATGTGTCTCTAAAAATATCATCCCAAGTTACCAAAGGAACCACTGGAGGGAAGGAAAAAAAAAAAAAAAAAACAACAAAAACAACAAACTTCAAATGGACATTTAAGAAAGAGCTGCATGGAAATTCCAAATTTGTTTGGCATGAAAAGAAACAAAGAAAATCTGTAGGTTGCGTTGGTTTTTTTGTTTGTGTTTTTTTTTTGGGGGGGGGGCAAGGTTTTTGCATCAAGGGAAAGAAAAAAATACATAACGTGGGAAGAAAAACATTTTCACAAATACAATAAATATCATTTCTGATCCAAAAGCAAAGTGCGATGTAGAGTTTTCTATTTAAACAAAAACAACCTACATAATAATGCCTTAAATATCAACAAGTCAATTAGTGGTCAGCGCAGTAAAATAAATATCAACACATTGATTTATATTTTGTTTCTAGCAGCAAAGGTCATTAACCTACTGGCCAATGTGACAGTTTCACAGAAGTCCTATTTCTTGAGCTTGGTACTTTGACTAACTTGAGAAAAAGACTGAGTATGGAAAACGGTACTACAGCTGTATGTTATTCTCCCCGTCCCACCTATGACTAATAGGATTTTGCCAGGACATGTTCTCAATATGCCTTCTGACTGCTGATTTGGAGAACAGCTTTCACGAAAAAAATAAAATCAGGACCCACCCTGCTTCTCATGCTGAAAAGTATGAGTTTGGATTGGCTCGAACCCTGCAGATATTAGTGGGGTGAGGTGTTTTCTCTTTGTAGTCAACAGTTTTCTGTGCTGGAGGGAGAGTGGGAAGAACACAAACCATTAAGCAATGCTGGAAAGGGAGAGGCAAGCTTTGGTCACTCGCAGAGAAGGGCCACAACAGAGGGCTGGGGCAAAGCAATTAATCCCCAGCTGCTTTCCTCCTGCCTAGCAAACCCGTCCTTCTCCTGCCGCTGGAATCTCACTGCCTGCTTTATGCCTGCTACACAACCCGCCGCTTTGAAATTCTCAGGATGACGACACTCACTGCTTGTTTTCCTGTGAAAAACCAAACCAGCTAGGTGTCTGTTCAGGGGAGACTCGAGCCATTCCAGACTCCCTTGCAGGGGAGCAGCCCGCAAGCACAGCGACCCACATCCCACGCACTGCCTCCTGAATGTGGGAAAACACCACACTTTCATTTACAGCAAGAGGGACGTTTAACCACAACGCAGGGACCATGCTGGTCAAACACACTTGTGGTACGGCTCACCCAGCTCCTTCTGTCCCTTCGCAGTGGTGTCAGACTAGGAAAAAGGCAGAACACAAAGAGAAAACCAGCTCTTTGACTGCAAAGGATGAGGGGTAAATGCTGACGGGAGACTTTTGCAAGGGGAATGGTCTTCAAGGTTGCAAAGAAGGTGAGCAAGGGGCAGGACAGCACAGGAGAAACAGACTTAGAGGCTGTGAAAACTGCCCAGTGAGTGCTTTTCAACCTGGACACCTGTTCTCCTTCCTACCTTCTAATGTGCTTCAGTGCACAAAGCCCACAAAACTGGGCTTTGCACAATGGAGGGGAGGGAATCCCATTGAAAAGGATGTCCATTGCCCTGCCCGTATTCATGAGGCAAGAATCAGCCTGGAACGATGCAGAGGGTTGCTTTTTTTTTCTTCTTCTTTTTGCAAGAACTCACCCTGCCTGGATCTAGGAAGGCTGTGTTAAAGTTGCATGGATAGCTCACGCTCAGGTAGGTAGAGAGAACAATACACAGCTTCTGGGGAGCAGCCTTCTCTTTTGAGCAGCCAAGTGAGACAAGCCCTTCTGAAGTGGACTAGAAAGATTACCAAAAACTATCTGGATTTTTTGTTTGTTGAGTCATTTTTCATTTTTTAAGGCAAGCAGAAAATGCTCCTGGAATGCAAGAAGCAGGATCAGAATGGCAAAAACAGGTGCAGGGGGGAGAATGGGGAAAAGGGGCAGGGTTACCTTCAACATCACTTACTAGGTACAATTTATCCCTGGTAAAATGCTACTGAAACCAATGGAGCTGCATCTAATTCAATCTGCCTAAAGAGGAGCGAGAGTCAAGGCATGATGCTTCCTCTACTCCCTCCCTGCACCTGCCACTGAAGTCGATGAAGCTATACCGGCGTACAGCTATAGCAGCACAGTGGAAATCAGGTCCAGGAGAGGTTAGCTACATGCTGCACTTGCCACTGGAGCCAATGCTATAGAAAAACTGTGAACTGGATTCCAGTCACAGCTTCACAGCTACCTAAATGAGTAGAAAAATGCCAGCCCTACTTCTGTTCTTTATCTCCTTTCCACTTCCACTGAGGAACACCAAAACAGACACACACCCTTTGTTGACATTTAAAAAGTTAACAAGTTTCATGAATACTTCTGCATGGCCAAAAAGCTTTTACTTAACCAATCATTACCCCTGACATTTACATCCTACCTAACTTTGGATTTTTATGGTCCCTAAAACAGTGAAGTTCACATCAAGGAATGGAATCAAAACCCAGTTTGAGATGGGAAAAGAAAGAGGGGAAAAAGTTTATCCAATATTGGTAGCCCTAGTTCAAAGGAACATTTAACCTCTCCTCTTTAACACCCAGTGGGCTTTGTCGAGGGAATGGCATGGAAGTGGGACACACTGACTTCTTCCCGGGGTCCTGGCAGCCCAGCTCTCCCAAGGAATAGAGCTGTGCACCAAACACTAACACTCGCTCTCTTCTACATCACTATGCAAAGAAATTACAGCCAACAGCTCCTTGCAACCTATCCCTAACCCTACCCTGGCTAACGTGGAATCAGTGCACAGCACATTTCACCTGAGCAGGTTTGCTTTTCGATTCACTGCATTTAGCCACTGAAACCCCCACAGGCTCTCTTCAGGGAGATGAGCTACACCCATGGTGCGTTAAGGTACCCAGCCAACAATGCCAAAACTCCATTTTCATTGTTAACTGTTTGGTAGAAGAGCATTTCTGGATGTGGCTAATCAGCTGGCATCTACTGTCAGATCTTCAGAATGAAATCTGCATCACAGAGAAATGGGTAAGAGGCAAGACCCTCCAAAGTGGAGAGGTGTGCGTAGCCTTTTTACAGGCATGTGGAAGGAACTTACTGCAGGCTGCAATGAGGGCCACAAGCAGCAATTTGTGGACAAGTACACCCTTAGCTTGGACATTCACAGGCCCCATTCCTACCCCTCTTTCACAAGCTGCCCAGAGATTCACTCTGCTGTAGGGAGACATTCGGGAGCACTGCTCTGCGGCACACAAAGAGGGGAGTGGGCTTTGCACATGGTTCACCTGTGTGGTGGAACCACAGAAGTTCCCAGCACTTCTTGGTCTTTGCATATTCATGCAGAAGGCCGGGGAGACAACAAAGTCCCCCCAGCCACTCAACACAACGAAGAGCCTTAGATAACTAGCAAACAAACATCAAAAACACTTCATGTCCTGCACAGCGTCATCCTGCCAACTATGATAGAAAAAAAATCTAACCATACCATTAAGTTTGCAGGTGTTACACGTATAGCTCGAGAGCATGCTCCTATCAAATGGAGCACAAAGCAGGGCATGTGGCAAACAGCAGGCGAGAGACAAGCTGCTCTATTTGCAAACTACTACCGAGGGCGGCGCGTCATTGTACATAGCCTAGGTTCTCCATTTCATTTCTGTACCGCTGTTCGGACACCTTGCTTTTATGCTGTTTGCTTTCTAAGTGCTGCCTGAACTCCATCTCCTCGCTGGCCCCGGCGTTGCACATGGAGCAGTAGAACTGGCCGCTGGGGGTGACACACATGGCCAAATCCCGAGGGATCCTCTGCCGCGAGCGGGGATTGAAGTAGGGACCTGAGGAAACAACACAAAAGCTTACATGTATTTACCTATAAAAAGAAAAACTTGACACCCCTCACTGACAACTTCCAAGTCCAACAAATATTTAAAAAGCAGCCAAAGATCAGCTTCTTTAACTGATTCGAGTGAATTCATTTTTTCCATGACTTCTCCAATGAGATCCAGATTTACAGGGAGTGCAGCACACAGGGCAGCAGTAGTTGCAGGTATTTTCCAAAGCGGGAGAGTGGACCTATTGCCCCAGATTTATTAAGAATCAATAGAGTCTTACAATATTAGGAGTCTAACCATTTAAGTAATGAGCCAATTCTTTTTTTTTAAAACCATCCAATTCCAGAATAGAGCAGTCTTTTGATTAGAATAAGCGGCCTATCTCAGTTTAAAATTATCACAAAATGATTTTTAATAGAATTTGAAGACATACCTTTTTCCAAATGACAGTGGTTAGAATGACAAGATAAAACCATGCTTTACCATGAAGCAGGGTTTCGGCTAATGTGCTCATAACATAAAATGAAAAAGAGAAAGAGATGCTGGGCTGAACACTATAAAACATGTTTTAAATTACAGTAAAGAGACAAAGTTAGTAGCTAACACCTGAGGATGGGCTCTAGGAACAGATGCTCTTGGAGGGAGGCTAACGTGCTCTCTCCTTTGGGACAGAGGAGCACACCTACGGGTTGATGTGCTACAGGAGGAGTCAAAGCATCTGGCCACTGGCCAAGAAAATAAAGCAGGAAAATCGTCTCCACTCAGAGTAGCCTTACGGATGGGCAGATGGTAAATTAAGTTACAAACTGAGAAACCAAACTAACAAGCGGGCTGATAAAACAAAGTGACTTCAGCAGCTGGGAAGATAGATACAGACAGGAAGGATCAGAGCTAGAACCAGCTCCTTTCACAACCTGTCTCTGCTAGAACAGAGCTCAGAAACGGAAGACAAACTGCTCAGTATTAGCATTATATTTCCAACTATAGACTAAAACAGATGCAAGCTCCCGATTACCTGTGTTGTTTTGAACTGTATACATATTTCTTCTGTTCTGCATCATCTTATATTCATTCCCTTCTTTCCTTGTCCTCCGTTTGCCTAGTTCTGATGCATCCCTGGAGATTAAACAAATAAGAACAGCTGTGATTCAGAGTTTTCCCAGTAAAATGACTGCCAGAGACACTGCCACATGCTTTCAGCCTGAGCGTGAAGTTGAACAATACCTACGAGAACGAATTATTCTGTGCTTCTGCAAGACGCAGCCGTTTGGCATGATTTTTCCCTTGGTAGTGAGCCTGCGCCACAGCCGGAGAACTAAACGAGGCATCACAAAGCTTGCAGTAATCATTCTCTGTGGCCAAGATCACTCGGCCACCTGGTTTACTGGATCCCATCTAGCAGCAAAGGGAGAGACAGCATGTGAAACACAAGAAGGTTAAATCTCTGAAAGCCTTGAATCCCAGGGACTGAGACCAGTAGCGTGTTTGTCAGAGTGCTGGAGTCAGAGCGTAAGGATGAGGACATTCTCAGTGCTCCCCAAACTGTTCTCACAAGGACAACTTGGTTTTCTCTGCCTCAGCCTTCCAGAGAATCTGCAAATCCCCTGAGATATACGCAGTTAATAGTGACTTTCCTATAGAGGAAGGCTCACACTCACAGAAATGTAATGGCACTCCTCTCTCATGTTTCCTGCATACCCCATCTCTGCACAGTTCCCTGAGCACGCTAGGAGACGGCCAATAGCTGAGCTGCCAGACCTCTGAACCTTACCCTTCAGGTATGAGGATACCTGGACCAGGATTTCCGAGGAAGGACCCAGCTGTTTGATTGGTACCCTGCCTTTCCAGGCAGCCAGGCACGCTGACTGGGGCAGCAACCAGGTCTCCTCAGTGTGTGTGTGTGTCATCCAGACACAAGCGCTCTGCAAACAGCGCAGCAGCAGTGATTCACACAGCCCTGTCACTGCAGCACTTGCCAAGTCCAGTTGCTTTTGAAACTGCAAGCTTACAGACACACACACACACAGTTCTGACTCATAAGTTACAACACGAATCCTCACACGGCCCCAAAGCCGCCTTTTTATTGCCATGGACCATTCTCTCCAGTGCAAGAAGCATCAGACACCCTAGCGGGTGCCTCACCCACATCGCACTACCTAGGACAGGACCCAAAGCCTTCTCGAGACCTTGATTCAGTTCCCTGAGCCGCAGTCATTTTACACAGGACTGAGTCTCCCTCTGGCGGCTCCAACAGCACATGTAGCAACCTGACACTTACTGCAAATGTTTTTCTCTTTTGTACAGACCACAGAGACAAATGTTTTTGGGGGTGTGAGGCACAGCTTTGATCCCTGCAGCCCAGCTGCGATTCTCTGCACATACATATGCAAGAGACAGGTTAGCTGCTACACCCCATAGCAACCAGAAGTGATAAACTCTACAAGCAAAAGTAAAAATCATCTCTTTTGCTTCTAATGTGCCTGAGATCGAATGAATCTGGATCACAGAGAGACTCATCCATCCACTCACCCTACACACAGGAATAACCACTGCAAAAGGAGCAACAAAAGAGGAATTAGACAACAGCCCTGGGCAATGGGTGCAGGAGCACCTAACACTTTTTCCATGTTTGCTTCACTCACGCAAGGAGGGATGATTGTGCAGGGCGGATACCACACCCTCACGTCCAAGTGCTGCTCTGAAAAAGCTGCCTTACACCTGCTTTTAAACAACTTCAATCAGCAGCACATCAAACTTCCATAGCCAATATCTGCCTCTTCAGAGGAAAGCAAACAGCTCACAACAAGCCACGTCTACCTTCCTGTGCCATCAAGAGGAAAATTCTTTCCCAACTCTTGCATTAATCCTCCAGGTGTCAGATCTACTTATCCTTATTGGGGGTTAGGTCAGAAGCAAGCAGCATGATCTCAGTCACCTTCCCATGCCTTACCTGAGCTGGAAGGGAGACAACCTGAGGCGGGGCAGGCTCAACCGCATTACTCATCCTGGCAGGTGCCGGACAGCTATTGGCAGCATAGTAATTTCGGAGTTTCTTACTATGGTTTTTACCCTGGAAAGAGAACTAAAATTAATCACTGTCACAATAACAGAATCTTACACTGAAAGCAAGCAGAGCCAGAGACAGAAAGGAAAAAGTGTCCATGAAGATGGCACCTCAGGTAAAGGAGCTGTCACTTGGAAAACAGCAGCTCTGATTTTAGGATATGCTGGCATCCTTCCCTTTTCTCCAAAATGCTCATCAGCTAGCACTTTAGACCTAACTTTCAACCAATTTTCTGAAAACTGTAAGGTTACAATTAATTCATCAGTCTGCTTCCATTTCACCTAAAATCAGTATCTTGTATTTTAGACATGAAATGTTAACTGCTTTACATAGCTTTCTTGATAAGCCTGAACACATACACACACATTTCTTTTCATGAGATTTCAAGCATGATTTCAAACATGGGACTGAATTTAAAAAAAAAAAAAACTCCGCTTCACATTTTATTTTCTCTTGAAAAAATATCTGTTGTAGCTCTTTCTGGTGTTTTGAAAACTTGAGAGAGGTATATGGGAGTATGCATATGTATTTTGGATATATAGTAAGACGTGTATAAACACAAGCTGCACCTTTTTAAATATAATTTTTGTCCCCTCATGACAGAAATACTGCAGAAATCAGACGTAAAATTGTAACACTAATTCAACCTACCCGTTCAATGTCTGGACAGCACTTTTTCAGGGCCAACAAAAAGCCTGATGTCTGGGCCTGCTGTCCTGAGCATACAGACAAACACTCTCTTGTATTTGCTGGTAAAGAAAGTTACTGTCTCCACATCTCACACAAATACACTATGCAGACAGATTAGTAGTAGAAGGGAGTGATGTAAGACCACAATATACTCAATGTCAGCAAAGAAACATATACAAACGGTCCCTAACCTATTTCAGACAAACCAACCAGAAGAGGTAGCTTCAGATGAGAGAGCTCAAACGAAGCTGCTAGTGTGCAGCCACCTCAATACAGTGCTCAAAACCCACCGGAGCAGCTGAATTATTCCTCAATCTCTAGCCCACGCTGAGCTCCGTATTACAGCAGCGCTACCGGCAGCACACGCACTCACACAGGCACGGCTACACGCGAGCTGTGCCCCCGCTGCTCTGCTTACCTGGTAATGAGCCTGGGCTTGTTGTGCTGAATTCAGCGTGACATTGCAAAGCTTACAGCACAGAGGCTTACATAGTTCCTCCAGCATAGGGTCCTGCTCCACCACCTTTGCAAGCTCTTCGTCTTGTGCGTGGTGAAGGGAAGGCCCCAGTCCGAGAGGTTTGGGTGGGGACAGCGGTGAGGTGGCTCTGGGCCTTGTAGCCACTGACATAGGAAGAGATGGAGGCTTCTCAGGATGAGGAAGAAGTCCTGCTTGCTGTAAAAGAATCATTGGCCAGGAAGACTGTGGGCATGCTACGTCTGAAGGATGAGGAGTCCTCTTCAGACCTAGACCAGAGAAACACATCTGCTGAAGCACATCGTACCAACAGGAACAGTGATAACCCAGGGGACAACTTCTGTAACTTCCCTACCTCTCCTTTGTGCCTTTTCACAATGCCAAGCAGGCATAAAGGCAACTTGTAGCACTCACGGGAGCAGCAGCATCCCACATAACCAGGGCAAGATTAAAAAATGATGAACACAAGAAGCGGACTGAAGCCTGAAATATAGCTGTTAGTACCCCGTGGCACCTTCCTGGAGGTGTGAAGATTCCTAAGAGCTCACAGTACCTGACCCAGAGCCAAACCCTGCCCCAGCATGCCCACCCCACTGCTCTATGACTGCTAGGAGATGCAACCTCCAACACGCTCAGCACATAGAGCTGTGGTAACAGAGGCATACAACTGCTAGCAGAGGGATACAACCATCAGCCACGTCCTTTTCTGACAGCCTAAGGAGAAGCTTACACTCTAAGGCCTAAACAAATATTAAAATTTATTACCACTACTTGATAACTTAAAAAGAAAACACAAATATTTCAAAGATTTATTTTATACAGACAGATACAGAATATACCTACACACAGAATATATCCGCCAAATACTCACAAAGACCTTCCTGAGCAAAAATATTCTAAAGTTAATTTTTCTCATGTAAGTCAACCAAAAGCAGAGGAGTACTGAGTGACTCGGGAACACCTTGCTGTACCCAGCCATCCCCCAATGGTTCTCTTCCCAGCTCTTCCGTGGTCTTGTTGAATGACCTTGAGCTATTTCTCTGCATTTCCTTTACTATCTACAACCTTTGCAACATTTAAAGCTGTATTTTCTTCTGCAAGAATGGAGAGCTTATCCCATATTAACCTTTATTCAATTATTTCTCAGTTAATTCAAGTTCTTAGAACTAGCCCTACATTTCCAACAAGGGGTTCTCAGAGGCTAATTTAATTAAAGTTTATAAATCACATCTAAAGCCCGGGATGAACATTCCCAGAATAATGTGGAGCAGTGATACTATAAATCAAGGCACAGCTACTTCTGTTAATGTATTAGCTTCTTATCGTAACAAATCCCGTTCACTGTTACACTGGGGTAGCAAAAAGCATTATCTTAGGTCTCTGCAGATCACTTCCAGCTAAGACTGCATTGGTAGCAATCATGTTTACGCTGTGGGCTTTGTTTATGCGAATAGTTAGCCACATCTATATTTGAAAATTAAGAGGCTTCTGTAAAATTACAGGAAAGATACATGAAATGCCACCTAGGAACTTTGATCCTGAGTCACTTTTGAGAAAATAATTTGACTTCAAGGGCATTTAGGAACCTGGAGAAGCAGATAGCATTTATCTAGGATAACTTCTGGGATTTTCAATCTGCTAAAATTAGCAGGAGATAAATACCTTTCTATGTTCAAGCTCTGGAAAATCCTAGTTGATGACTGCATTTTTAGATACTCTATCACCTTTGAAAGTCTGGCTCCAGAGAGGTCTATATACTATTAGGGAAAAAAATAATCAGTAGGACTAAAACACTCAAGTGACAAAAGCATTTCTGAAATCTTTACCTCTAAAACCAGATTTTTAAATAATACAAGATTGGAGAAAGTTCCATTACTATTAGCAACTAAAGGTAAGAAAAAGGAAAAACATGAACCAAAAGGTGACCATAAAAACAAAATCAAAAACAAGTTTATGACAACTAATTGAAACATAATAAAACAAAATCCATCATGAAGAAGAAAGAGGAAACACAGGAACAGCCTGGTGTAAATCACTCATCAGCAGTGTAAATTCTGTACTGTCACCTAACTTCTCTCTGACTTTCGGCATAGGTTATCCTGGCTAAACAGAATTATGGAAAAAGATGTTCCTGTCTTTAGTTTCCTCAACTAGTACTCTGTCCAATCAATTTCACCGGGGCTATTGATGGAATTAGTTCATATTGTAGATGGTAAAATGGATCATACCACAGGTCTATCAAGGCATCTTACATCAGCTATGCAAGCAGCCAAGCAATACCATCAGAGTCCTGCTTCAATACCATAGTGGGCCTCTTCCTTAAAAAGAGAGTAAATTATAGCTAAATACTTCAGAGAAGAATATAAAGTGATCTACACTAAATGGCAATTGGAATCTATCTGCTTAATTATGCATGAGTGCCTGCTGCATCTTCCATACGTATCTGGCATGGATGAGATTTGTCAGGCACAAGATGGGACACTGCTATAGGATGTGCATCCACAGGGGAAAAGATGTAACGTAATACTCTTAGAAAAATCTTTATTTATAAGGCCATTTATTGTTTCTCAAAGTAAACAGTAGTCTGAAGATAAAATTAAGGCTGCATGGGCAATTTTAGAATTAGAACTTCTTGACTTAGCATATGCAACTCTGATGTTCTCACAGCGATCTTCCATCATTGAAACTGCTCAGATTACGTTCACTTCTTTTGTCTGGATATTATTTAAAGGGGGGGAAAAAAAGGCATTTAAATTCTACTTATTTATATGTCCCTTTAACACATCACTGCTGGTCACTACAGATACCTGTGCAGAAGTTAACAGGAACACTTTGACTCCTCCTTTCCATTCGCATGAAAAGCTGCAAAATTTTTATCCTTACAAAAGATCAATGAACCTCCCTTGTGAAAGAGTTGTGCACATAACGCTGCAGCCCCAGGGAGGGTAAGGACCTGCAGCTCTCCAGGCTGAGCTCGGGAGGCATTCTGCCTCACCACAGCATCTCTTCCATCACAGCCATGCCTCCTCGTGCACATTGCATGGCCTAGGACATAATTCCACCCTGTGCCAGTTGTCCTCAGGTGGGTGTAAAGGACAGGTACGCTCCTCTCCTGCTCCTTCAGGCTGGGGTAGCCCAAGGACAGCGCTGAAAGAGAAGATTCAGCCTCCTTGCCCTGAGTGCCACAGGGCGTTAGCACCTAGATCCTGCTGGTGGCACAGCTACCAGGGAGCGTGTCCCCAGCTGTCACCAACACGGGTCTGGGGAAGGAACTGATTTGGTCTGGATCTGAAATCTGGGCACCCTGGCAGGCACGCACGCTGTATGACCTTCCTTATCCATAGATGTAACTCACAAGACATCTACATGCAGAGCAGTGTTCTCACTGGAATTAGTTTTAGAAAACTAGTTAGAAATTAAGAAAAACTGTTAGGTTGTTTTCTTCCAAGACAGGAAACGCTATCTCATAACACTCCTGTCACTTGACCTCTTTGCCAGAAAGTTTACCTTTGGCCACCTGCAGAATTTACCCTGAAAGACATGGTTGTTTTATAGATTCATGGAATATCCCGAGCTGGAAGGGACCCACAAGGGTCATGGACCCCAGCTCCTGGCTGCACGCAGGGCCACCCGAACACCACAGCCTGTGTCTGTGAATGCTCCTTGAACTCCAGCGGGCTCAGTGCCATGACCAGTGCCCGGGGGAGCCTTATGGTGCTGCAGGGATTGCATATGGTGCATTAAAGCCAATGCACACCGTACACAGCTCTGTGCTCATGCACAGGGCCTGCTGACCCTCTGCTGCTGATGATATGTATCAGGGCGCTAGGGCACTGCCATGTCCTACCCAGCAGGGTCCCCGAAGCCATGGTGCCGATGCTGGCATCCTAGCAGGCACCCCTGCAAAGCTGCACGCCTTGCGGTCTCGGTGGCAGATGCTAAGCAAAAATTTAAAAAAAAAATAAAAAAAAAAATTATATCCACCACCCTGACACAACCGCGAGCTGGGCACTAACACACGGACACAGCCAGCAAACACCCCATAGAAATAAAACCAGCACAAAACCAAGGCAGCGAGCCCCAGAAACACCCGAACCGCCCCCAAACCCTGCACTGAGCCCCCCCCACAACTCCCCCGTGCGGATCCGGGGCCCGGCGCGTCCCTCCCGGCCCCGCTCCCCCGCCACCTACCGCAGCCGGGCCCCGGCGCCCCAGATCCGCCCGCTCCGCTCCGCTCCGCTCCGCGCCGCCCGCAGCCGCTGCCGCTCGCCCGAGGCCGCCGGGGCGCCGGGCACGGCCGGGCCCAGCTGCAGGAAGTGACCGCAGGCAGCCGGGGCGGGGACTGCGCATGGGCTGCGGCAGCGGCACCGCTCGGCACGGCTGGGCACGGCTCGGTTTAGCTGGGCACGGCTTGGTTTAGCTTAGCACGGCTTGGCTTAGCTCGCCCCCTCCCTAGCAGCCCTTCCTTGCCCTCCTCCCGGGGCTGGCATGGGCAGCAGCCGGCCGTGCAGCCCCCAGCCCCCAGCCCCTCGTGCTTAAGGTGTTGGAAAGTTGCCCCCGAGGTGTAGCAGCTGGGGCAGGTGCTGGTGTGGAGGCCCCCACGGTGTTACCTCCGCTTCTTGTGGTCGCTGAGTCTTCTGTCAGCAGCCAGGCTCGCGGCTGAGCCTGTGTCTGTCCCTATAAACACCCGGGGGTGGCTGGTGGCAGCGGTTGCTGAAGTGCGTTACGCTGCCCTTCGGGCCACCGAGCGGCACAGGCTGCCATTTTGGGGTACATTCAGTTTTTGTTGGTTTTCTCCCATTTCTGCCCAAGAGGAGACAGCGAAGAAGAGCTGAGAAGCCAGAGCTGCAGCCAAGGCTCCTGGCAGCCATCGCCCAGCCCCTGGGGACCCCCAGCTGGCCGTGCCGCGTGTCACCGATGCCCTCAGCACATTGCAACGGGCCCAGAGCCCCCCTATGGCACCGTTCCCGCTGTGGGGACACGTGTGGGCCCCACAGGGCGCGATCCCTCGGGATGTCCCACCGCAGCCGTCCCGCACTGTGTGGTGATGGCTCTGGCCGAGCAGCCCAGCGCTGGGCTCAGACCCCAAAAACCCAAACACGATTTAAGCGACACCGCCTTTAATTCCTATTTCCTGGGGGCACTCACTAGGTGCGTGTGCCCCTTTCTGACAGTCAGAACCGCCCCGACTCCAGCAGCTCACGCAGCCTCTTTTATGTCAACGCTTTATTTTTCAATTTTACAAATTTCAGCACTTTTTAGACAAAACTTCAAGCACTCGGGGACGCACTCGGGGCAGCCTGACAGCTGGCTGGAGACCTCCTCCTCCCCCCCCAGCACCCTTAGGGGCCTGCTTCTCCTCTCCGTGACGTCACGCGGCGTGGCGTGACATCACTCGGCGTGACGTCACTCCGCGTGACGTCACGTCGGGTGACACCACACCTCTCCCCCCTCCCTCCCCTCCTTTCCCTGGCAGCGCAGGCGCCCTGCGGCCTCCCCCCCCCCCCTCCTCCGCCTCACTCCCCCCCCTGCGGGCCGCGGTTCCCTTCCGGCGGGCGGCGCCTTCCCCGTCCGGGGTCAGGCCCCGCCGCCTTCCTGTTATTGCCCGGGCGGGAGGCGCGGGGCTGGGGCTGCCGCCGCCGCCGGGGGCCGTGGGGGCGCTGCCCGGCCCGGCCCGGCCCTGCCCGGCTCGGAAGCGGCCGTGAGGTGAGCGAGGGGCGGCGAGGCGCGGGGCCGGGCCGCGGCCTCCCGCTGGGGGCTGCTGGCGGCCCGCTGAGGGGTTGGGGGGGGGTCCCTGGGGTGCCCGCCCGCTGCTTTCTCCTCAGGGCTGGGGCTCCCCCGCGGGGCTGGTTTGTTCGTGTCAGAGCTGCGGTTCCCGGCGCTGCCCTGTGGGGTCTTTCCCTCTGCAGGGTGTTTGTGTGGAGGGCTTGGAGGATGCGGCTGAGCGGGGGGTGCGCTGTAAGCACGGCGTGCTCGGGATAAGGGTGAGTGAGGGGTGTGTTGGGGCTGAAAGCCTGCTTCAGTTTATCCTTCAGGGAGCCTGGAAGGAGGGGTAAGCTGGCTTCTGACTGGATTTCATTGCAATTCCATAGAGGAAATCTGCTTCTCAGCTCTGTTACCTCCTCGTACCCTTACATCCCAGCTTTGAGCTCTTCTCACATTCATCGTGTGGCAGAAGTCAGCTTTCCCATCGCTGTCAGCATCGTTCTGAACACCCCCCTGTTATTTTATAGAGATGTTCTTGGAGCGCTTGCTTCAGCTGTTTCTAAGCTACAGTTCTCCAGTGCCTTGTAATAATCAAAGTCCACCTCTTGTTGTGCATAAACAACAGGAGTTCCCAGGGATATTCCAGTGCTTGGGACGGTGGGGTTTAATGTTTGTCTGCTGTGGGGATCTCAGTAGATAATCAGCTCTGAAATAAAACCCCATGAGAACATAAAATTTAACAATAAATAACGTTTTTCTCCAACAATAACCATGGCAAGCTCTGCCAGAGCAGTTATTTGGAAGTGTATTTTAGACGATGTCATCATGTAGACAAACCCCACATTAGCCCAGCTCATAGTGTTTACAGGGGAATTTATGAAACCACAGAGCTCTGCCTGTGATCCATGGAGCGCTCTGCTTTTTCATTAAGACAATAAACACGACAGCTTCAGAGCTGCAGTTGGAGTTCTGCTCGAGCAGATGCCCTGCGCTTCAGAGGCGTTAACTTGATGCCAAACTTAGCAACCTGCAGACAACACTTCATGTTTTTCAAAGAGTGCTTAAGCCCAGCCTACAAATCCATGCCCAGATGTTTTTGCTGGTCTGCTCCCTCAATTACTCATTTTGTATTAATGGCAAAAATATTTTGCTTCTTCTTACAGGTTATGTCCACTAGTTAGGGAACTGAGTTTGTGTGTGTGTGTTTTTCTGGAGCGTTCTTTGGAAAAGGTGGTGTAGCTGAGCTGTTTACAAAGCAGTTGTGCTTTATTGGAAGTCGTAAAGTAGCCCAGTGTTTGGTTAACTGTTTCTCAGTCAACCAGGCTGTTACTGCTTTCTGAAAGCAGGTGGGGAGCAGCTCTTCCTGGGTAGCTGTCCTAAAAAGTTGCTGGAAGTTTTGGACTAAGAATTCCTACAAGCAAAGGCTCTGCACTTAATGTCACAATGTCTCACAAAACCAACGAGATCATAAGAGGTTTCTAGTTATTGGGAGAAAATCATATATTTAAAAGGTGTTATTACGTGAAGAACAGACTTCTTTCTGGAAACAGCTGTTCCTCAGGTTCAAGTACACACTGTGCTTGTTAATGGCTTGCTCATGTGCAAGCCACTTTTGAAAAACCTTGATGATCATCACAGGTTTTAAGTCAGAGATTTATCTGTAAATAGTTAAACAGCAAACTTAAGGCTGGCATTTAGTCTGCAGAAACAGCTTTGTTAATGAATAGATGTTTTATGTACAGAATCCTTGCCATAGATTTGTTATGCTGATACATCAGTTCCAAATCATACCAGAAACACTAGCATTTCATAGATGGGTATCGTGTGTGTGTGTATATGATACCCACACACCTGCTTGCTTTGCCTAGTTGAGTACATTAACTACAACCTATGTCAATTTTGACAAAGCGCATGAAAAATGTTGTGCTTGGATGAAAGGAAGCAAAGCTTTTTTTCTGTTTAACTTTGATTCAGGTGAAGAAACAGTTAAAACTAATTTTTTATGATATGTGACTGGAGCAGGAATAATACTTAAAAATTAGTCTTTCTAATTTAGTATTAAAGTAACATAGAAGTGAGTTTTGTCTCGTAACTTTCAGTTTTGTAATTACAGGAAAATGTCTAAGATCTAGTAAGTCTTCTAGTCAAAGACATATGGGTGTTTTGTGTGTGTCCGTGAGTTGGAGGGGGAACATTAGAGAGAGAATGTGTGTTTGTACTTCAGCAAACTGCAAAAAAAAGCTTCGTGCCTTGAAGTGTAAGATAAGGTAGGGATTGTTTTTTTCAGCCCTGCATGCATAGTGTTCTATCCATCTAGGAGTTTTGTCTCTTCCTTTTAAAAAGCCACAAGTCCAGTTGCTCCAAGTGACCATGCCTGTCTGAAACTGTAGCTAAGACTAGAAAAGGCATAAAAATATTTAGGCTAAAACAGGGTGGGAATTTTTACTCTTTAAGTTGAATGTGTCATGGTAAAGAATTGTTACAAGTTTGTATTTGTAGTATCCTAATCCCAATGTGCATGGTGGAGAGAGAAAATAGATTTGTTTCTCTTGGTATTTACTTGGACGTCAAATATGTGAAGTGTTTTGAGTTCGTGGTTGGTTCAGATAGCTCCCAGAGGTCCTTTCCAGCTTGAATTATTCTGTAATTCTATTTCTGGGTGGTTAATGGAGTGTTAAATGAACCAGAAATAACTCTGAATACTCTCTTTTTTTCCCCTGTAACACTGCTGTAGTTCTAAATTGAAAATATATATTTATTATTTTTAAAAGGAGGGAGGCTCGGGGGGAGTTAAACTGTTTTTAAAAGTTGCATTTTTTGTAAATTATGCAAGTAAACTGTGGGCAAACGGGAATGCTGCAGACTGAGTAGTGTCTGCAGTTCTGAATCTGCCCTCTGTCTGAGCAATGGCTTTGCAAACAGTGTGTCTATTTTATATAGCATGCGTTTACACTTCACTTCTTGGAAAGTATTTTCCTAGTTAATTCTGGATCAGATTTTTGTGAGAGACAGTTGAAAAACCCTGTGCATTTCAAACAGTGAGTGTGAGGGACAGTGGAAATAATCACTTGTTCTCCATTAACAGAGTACTTTTCTCAAAGCTGGTAACGTGGGGAATTAAAGCCCGTGGCAGGCATGATTGAGCAAGTGCACTCGCTGGGAATGTTTACGGTCTGCTTCTGAAAAGTTACGCCTGAGTACCTGAACTCTAGAAACAAGGCAATGAAGTTCAAAGAAACCAACTTACTTTCGCAAAATTGAAAGAGAGAGAATGATGGAGGCCTTCAGAAGCCTTCACCTCGCTGGCGTGCTTCGAGCTCAACGCAGCAGCAGAAGTAAATCAGCTCTGCTGCGGTCTGGCGTGAGAGCAGCTGGGTCAAGTGTAGAACTTCGGGTTCAATGTTCTCCTGGTTTGTGCCTCGTTGCTTTTCTTTTTACCGGTAGCAGGTTAGGGATACCTCAGATCTTTTTATTTATTTATTTATTGGCCACCCTATAGGTTAATTTTCTTAAATTAATGTTCTTAACCTATATACTTGGATTATTTTTTTGTAGGGAAACTGGCGATTTTACTTACAGTTTCCAGTTAAAGAAATACTTGCAAGGGGAGCTTTTGAGGATTGTGTAATGCGAAGCATGTTTGTCAGATACGGGAGGCTTACTGAATTGACTAAAATTTACTGTAAAGTTCTCTGAAATTGAGAGAGCTGAGTCACATTATTGGCTGTACATTATGACCCTCTTCTAAGGCAAAGAAATGTGGAGAAACATCCCTTGTGTATTTTCTTTCTAAGTTGAAACAGAAAAGAAAGGAAAGGGAACTGGAAGTTCGCCTCCTAGATTGTACGGTATGTCAAAAGACTTATCTGTGGCTCAGACTGAACTGTTTTTTTCACACTAATTATTTATTTAAGGTGCAAGGCAGCCAGTCTTTTGCCAGTACTTAATGTGGCACTTAATTATGATGAATGCCTCTTCCAAGACTCTTCCTGACATCTTTTGATTCTTGCTGTTAACCTGGGTCATGGTCCCCTTCCAGAAGCATAGATTTTCTGCTGTGATTGCATTTGTTGTCTGGGAAATGTCTTAAACTCACTGCTAAACAGCTGATAGTCCTTGTGGTGGACGTGACCTTTGTTTTTTTCTTCCAATAGAGCAAAAGGTTATGCCTTGTTGCAACCTAATTCAGTCTTTAAGATATTAGCAGTCAATAAAGAAACCAGCAGTTCTTGAACATCCTGAAAATGCAAAAAGCCTTGAGCAGGACTGAAAAGAAAATAACAAAATTCAGAACTTCAGCTGAAACAAATCCGCCATAAGCAGAAATACCTGCCTGCTCTCTGATCTGAATATAATAGAACAAAATTTTCTGTACCTGGAGATTTTGGCATCTGACTTCCTAGAGAAGCGATGAGACTAATTTTTGGGAAGATGTAGGCAAGCTAAGCACTGGTCATCTGGGCTTACAGGCACAAATAAAGTAATGCTGACCAGAGAGTGAAGGCTGGTTTTCTGTGCAAGCACAGTGGAGATTAATTCTTTTTCTCAGACTTCACAAATATGCTTTGTGTAGTGAGACGTGTTATTACCTGACTTTGGTACTTGTGCTGTTAAGTAACTTTTTGTTAAGGATGGAAAATAACAAAGCGATTCTTGACTACAGGCATAGCTTTAAAATCAAGTTAATTCATTTAACTTGGGGAGAAGCTTCTGGATAGACTCCCTTTGGGAGACAGGAAGTAAATACTTCCATTCCAAATAATACTCTAAAATATGCATGTTGTGGTCATTAAACTGCTTAGATTATCAAACATACCACTTACGCTTCATTTTTGTATTTATGTTCCCAGCTCTGAGCAGAATAATCAGCAAATGCTACGGCTGGATTTTAGAAGTGGAGATGGAACTCGTAAATCTGAAAATTTCTGCTGGGCTTTGAAAAGTGTATATGGATGCTGAGCATCCAGTTCTGCTTATCAGTGTATCAAGGCAGTCTCCATTGCTGGGAGGAAAGTAGTTAACAAATTGTATTTCATATTCTCGCAATTTCATGCTGTTACCTCTGAGATCTTTGGTTTTAATATTAAGTACTATAGAAGAGCACTTGTCCCAAGGAAACCTCTTCTGTCTAAGTGAAAGAGCTAATTCTTAAGCAACATCCAGGCCTGTGCCCGTGAGTGCCACTTCTAGTCTAGCAAGCTTGTTACAGGGATTTATAATAAAGTATGTGTTCTGGTGTAAAATATGGGAAAGTACGTGAAATTGAGATGCTGTCTTTTAGAGGGTATACTTAAGAAGTTATGTGATTTTTTTTGGATGTGTTTTTTATCTAAAATAACGTATTTAAAGTGGACTTTAACATCTTAATTCAGTAGGTGAAGCATAATTACTTTACTTGTTAGTAAATCCTAATAAGCTGTCTTCCTCTCCAACTTGCTCTGAAATGGAGGAGAATGCCCTGCTGTAGTTATCGCTGCTGAGCAGCGCTCCCTTGATCTTAGATAGCTCCGACTTGGAACGTTTTGATGTGTAGAGGAAGATGGCATAACTATCGAGAGATAAAGGATGAAAATGTGAACTGGTGAACAACAAAACTACACGAACAGAAGGAGAGCAAACTCTATCCCTGACTCTCGAGCCTCTGTTTGATTGTGTAGTCAAATTACTTTTCAATCCAGCTCTTCTTTCACCACCCCTTTTCCAAGCCCTTCATTGTACAGCAGCAGACAGGATGGTATCACAAGCACCTGCAAGGTGATGTGAGAAGTGTAACCATTAGTACAGCTTCTGGTCTCTTCTTGCTGTCCTTTTGTGTGAGCAGGTTTCGTTAAAAAAAAAAATAAAAACAAAATAAAGATGAGTTAGATGACTTGCCAGTATGGTTACTCTCCCTAATTGGTGTTTCTTATGGGCTAGAATTAAATCCCAAACACTTAAGCTGGTGTGATGTTCTGTATCAAGGTTAAACTCACCAGGCTTCCAATCCTTTTGAATATATACGTTTGCAAAAGTGTTAACAAAATGTTTCCAGAGCACCTTGTATTAAAAACACTTCTTGTTTGAGGTGTATAAAGTGCTCTTAATAGCAGACACTGACCACCACTAGTGTTGCTTTGGCTTTTTTAGAGAAAGTTCAGCCACTGCAGTACAGCCCTTCTAGCAGAGCTCTGATCATAGTGGTAGGCAGCACATCCCAACCTATCCACGTGTTTCATCGGCTGTGGAAATGAAAGCAACTTTCCAAGCAGGGGAGTTGAGAAATCTTCAAGTTATTGTGGGGAAGTTGATGGCATTCAGTGGTTAAATGCCTATGAGCTTATGTCACTTTCTTCTTAGGAAAGTTCCTGGTATTTGTAAATATCTATCTAGGCACATACTGGCAGTTTCTTTCAGATATAGTAAATGTGAATTGGGGAACAGCTTGAAGTACAGGCAGGAGGTGCCCCAGCAGCAAGCTCAACATCTGGTCAGTGCTCCCTGGAACTAGTGCTTTCACAACCTGGGCCAGCAGCTGGAACCAAAACACACGGAGGCTCCTCCAGGTTTCACAGAAACTTCACTTTATTTATAGCTTAAATAAAGCCGTCGGTAATAAATGAGCCCTGACACTGCTCAGGTAGTCAGTAAAGCTCTTCATCATCCCAGTGTTTGCCATTCAGCAGGGTTACCTTCTGCTAAATACACAGCGACTGGCTCTGCGTCGCAGGCTGCTGGGAGTGGTGCTCACAATTTTACCTGACTCCGAAAAAGCCCGACTACTCTGCTGTGGTGGCTGTAGGTTGTGAAGAAGCAGGTGACTACTGCAGGGCAGGGTTCCCAGAACGGGATGCCTTTGCCTCCTGTCTTATTCTACGTCTCTGTCTGGGTAGGGCTTCCTGAGGGCTGGGTTAATTTTAGCTGTTTGTAGGGTGAGAGGGATTAGCTGCAAAAAAAAAATTTCACTTAGGTAGCTGTGGCTTTGTGTTAAGTCCGTCACAGACTTTCGTTCAACAAATGATTTTAGAGAGTTAGGAAATACCTCAGTGGAAAATGCGTGGGGTTGTTTTGGTTTTAGTTGAGGAGCTTAAAAAACAAAATGAAACACTACTTCCATGGCTTTTGCTGAGGCATGTTTTTTTTTTTTAAAAATGCTCTGTCAAAAGTGAAGCTGCATCCCAACTTCTGTTTGCCAGTAAATAAATTGTAATGCGTGTTGTTTGTTTTTTGTTTTGTTTTTTTTTTAAGGAAAGTCAGCATGGCTATGCAAACTAAACCTAAGCTTCTACAAAGGCTGTTTGACCACAGAAGTGAGTGAAGACAGAAGAAATGGAAAACTAGTTATATTTGGATTACAGAACAGAAACTTCTGTCTTCCAGTTCGCTCTTCTATATTTAATATTTAAAAAACCTGCAGAGTTGCAGAAATTCTGCTATCTAGTGCCACCTCAGAACTTTTTATTTTACGCTGTTGCTTTCGGGGTCTGGAGCAATTCCTTCAGGGCAGCAGAAACCTTTTATCTCAGTTTACCGTTGCTCTCAGACATTGTTCTGAGCAACGTGATGTGGGCTGTGTACACAGCGTGCTCCAAGTCAAAATCTGTTGAGTTCGGCATTTTCAGCTCCTCTGTAGTAAAGGAAGGGCTCGTGGGGTGGGTCTGCTGAGGAAAGATAAAATTAATAAACAGCAGTTGGCCTGATTTCAGCCCTGTTTTCTTAGGAATGTGCGTTCCCTGTGCCCCCATCCCCGTGAGCTGCTGGGGTGCCCGGCAGACAGCCCTGACTGTGGCAGAGGGCAAAGTGCCACATTTGGGGTCTGCAGTGCCTCAGTGTCCATCTGCATTTCTTTCCCTGCCCTTCTAGGTATGGTAGCGGGAGGAAATTTCCCCTCTTTTTTCCCTAGGACTAGAGGTTCACCTTGCTGCAGTGCGGATTTACTCCCAAAAACTGGGGGCAGCCCCAGGAAGCCCCGGTGTCCCAGCTGCAGCCCTGCCCAGCTGCTTGCCTGGGCGAGGGCTGGGAGCAGCACACAACACCTGGATTCGTCCCGCTCCGGCTCCTTGTCCTTGTCCCCGTGCCAGCACTTCCTGTTTTTAAAGATCCTGTTTACTGTCTGGGTTCCAAATATCCCAGGAAGGGGGGAGGATGGGAAGAAACAGAAAGAAAAGTAAACAGTGTTATTTAAGGTGGAGCTTAATGTTTACGCCTGTGCGTGTATATATAGCGTTTGTTACCTACCTAGTCCAGTTTCGTGGAAGAAATTCTGGAGTAATCTGTTGTTTAGATCATTCTCTGCTAATTCCCAAAAGCAGAAGACTCTGCATGCAAAAACTGAAAGAGAAGCCCTGTGTATGTTTTGTCACCGGTATAAAACAGAGTGTTAAAGAAAATATGTAAGCATGGGAAAACCTTCTTTCTGTTGGTACAGAGTGGCTTGTCGCTCTGATTTTTGTTGCCTAACTTGGAGGCTTTTGACTTAAACACCTTGAAAGGATGGGAGTGCTGCTCACCGAGCTCCAGGGCGCACACCTAGCTGCAGAGGAACGGCCCCAGCACAGTCAGACAGAGGAGTAGTTCTCATCCCACGTGCCTGCAGCCAAGCTATGGTCAAAATAGTGGGTAAGCACACATGGAGAGTAAAGAGGAGCTGCCTTTCTGCCTCTGCACTGCGCTTTGGGGCTGCTAGTCTCTGTGAGTACAAGATCCTTTCCTTTGAGGTAAAGCTAGAAGTGGAATTAGTGACTGATTTTGGTCTAAAGAAGAGATTTAATTCCAGGCTTTCCTTGGTTTAACAAAGAAAACAAATCTGCCCTTAACTGGCAGAAAATGTTCTGGGATAGACATTCTGCTCTTGGTATGTCACGGGATCCCTAGGGAAAAATCACAATCGTGGTGGGAGTCGCGGAGGTCACCAGCGACTTGCAGATGCCTCTTGCTCATGCTCCTGTTTGCATGGCTCCCAGGCAGCCAGCGGGGCTGCACACAGCGTGCTCGCATGGGTGGGGGTGGTCAGGGGGCTTGGAAAATAGTGTGATGTCAGGAGCATAGCATTTGTGAAGGTGTTTTGTTCTTTTTTAAAAAAAAAAAAAGGATTCCAGCAGTAATATTTCTGGTTTTAAAATCTGTTCATCTTGTGCTTTTTTTCAGCTGTTTGTTTCATACTGTATTTTTTTCTAGTATTTTTTTCAGTATTGGCCAGCAATACTACATAGTGAGTTCTTTTTTTTTCCTGAATGACCTCACGATTGATTTTACTTGAGGTTCTGGATGTCACTACAAGCAGAATCCAAGGATATTACTTTCTGAAACAAACAAAAAAAATTTGCATGTGATAGAGCTCTGAATGAACTAAACTAAAACTGGGTTTCACTTAGTTTCCAGTGAGGAAAAAATGTTGTATTTCAGCTGTGCTACAATTGTACAGATGCTACCAATAATGTTAATTTGTTAGCTCAGTCCAGAACAAAAGTACTCGGTGCTGTTGGGGCAGGAGGGACAAGTATGTAACTCCAAGTAAAACTGGTATTGTTAGGAATATTTGCCTGTCTGTTTCAGAAGGAAGCAAAATGTTATGAGATGTGTTTTTGACTGTTCAATCCCTCTGCGTGCTCGTTTCCCTTGAGCTGCTGGTTGTGATCTGATAAGCAATTCTGCGTATTTGTGCCTTTTCTGTGAAAGAATAAAGACAAAAATAATACAGAAGAGACAGACACGTAACTTGCAATGCATCGGTCTCCTGCTCTCTGCTAGAGACAAAGCGAATGTTGCTGCTGCGTGTGACAATGCTGTAAGGGAGGACAGTCCCAGACATCTTTGTACTAGTCTTCCTGCAGTTTGGAAAAATGCCAGCTTGGCAAGCAGGAAGAACAAAAGGACAAGACTGAAAATATCTAGTCTGAGGCAGCCGTACTGTCACCACGCAGCAGGTTTGGACAGCAGCAAAATGAGCCAGGCAACTCTGCCCAGTTCTCTTCATGGTGAGTTTTGGGATGACTGCGTCTGACAGTGACAGTAAAACATTTTGGGCTTTAGCAAGATTGAAATTTCAGGGACAAAACGGAATATAGATGTTTGCGTTCTGAAGAGGGTTACTTTTGTTGCAGGCTTTTATTTTTTCATGATGTTAGCTTTGGGGATTCCGTAGAAATAAAAATAGCTTGTTTGGGGGAATTGGCTGTAGCTGGTTCTTCTGCCAGTTTGATAGGGAAGTGAGGAAATCTTCGAACCCACACGTGAGTGTGCAGTAAATTGGAATCTATAAACGTGGTTGGATTGTTTAATGAGCAGAAGAATTTTTCATTTGAAGCCAGTGGTAAGAGTCTAGAGGAAACTTCTAACTAGAAAAGAATTCAAATCTCCATACAAATCTTAATGAGCAGCTCTTTGATACCAAAGATACCACCAATTATTATAAGGCATTACTACATCCTGTTTATGACAGCAGTGTAATGAGATTTGTCTTACAATTGGAGAAGCTAATGGACTTCAATTAAAGTTTAGGAGTTTACTGAATGAGTAATTCAGTTTCAAGTACGGCCTGATAAAATTGTATCAAGTGTTTAGTCTGCTCTTTTGCATTGATTTTGGTCTCCTAGTTTACCAAAAGCAAATTTTGAAGCCTTTTGTCTTAGAATCCCTTATTCTAAGTTCTGTAGCTGTTGGACTGTAGCTGATTTCTACCCTATAAGAAAATAGATCATGTAAGTTAGCAGTAATTTGCTGAGTGTGAAAGCAAGTAGGAATCAGTATTTTGAGAGACATGTTCTTTCACTTCCCTTTTTTCTTCCTCGTATTTTATTTTTGAACGGAACTTCAAAATCTGGTCACTGTTGATGCTTAGCAAGGTTAGTGATGGGGAATGTGCTTAATGGATTGGGAGGGCTGTAGTGGGTTCAGAAGAATATGGTCTGATCAGTGGGTGCTTTGAGTTTGGCTTTCTGACCATCTGTGGTATCCCGGAGCTTTTGGCAGAGGAACAAGGTTTAAGGTATTTTGGGAAGGTCAGAGATTGCAGGTGTGCTGTAGTGTTCATCTGATGTGTTTGCATGGAGCCATAGCTGGATCTAAATCTCTCTCGAATTCTCTTAAATTATACTTCTTCGACTGTCGAAGAACATAATTGATTCTCTTTATTCCAGGCAGCTTTCCAGATTTGAAAGTGTACACAGAAACACAAGCTGCCAACTATACTTCAAAACTGTTTCTGTTTACATTTTTGCTTTCCAAATCCAAACCCTGGAGGCGTGCTTACATGCACAAGTAAAATGAATGTGCACACAAAATGACTATATACACAGCTCCAGCACATGTCCGTTTCCCAATTTAAAACAAAGCTGCTGTTTTGGTGCAGTTGCTCTAAAAACAGTGTTGATTCTGGGCTGTCCCTTGTGGCCCATTTGCAAGTCTTTGTTTGGAGGGGGAAAAAAAAGTATTGGCAGTTAATGTTTGGAAAAAAAAGTCAAGGATGACATTTATTTGGAATAGATAGCATCTAGAAGGATTTAATGTGTATGTGCCCTGCGGTCCTGCTCCCTGCACTGCATAGACCCCGGCGTTCATCTCAGGCTCCAAGGTGCTCTCGGTAAGGCAGCTGAGAAAGCAGAACCCAAACTGAGAAGGGAAAAGTGAGTAATTCTTCACCACTTCAATCCATCCGAGCCTGGAAGGAGCTGGCTTGGGGAGCGGGGTGCCAGCGTGATGAAGAATGAGAGCACCTGCCTTGGGCAGGGAGGAGATGGGCTCCAACAGCCGGCAGTGCAGAGCAGCCTGACCAGGGCTGTGGAGCTCAACTTGAAAGGCTGCTGGTGTAAACTCAGCCTGTGCTGTGAATAACTAATTTGATTGTGGTCCATCTGTATTATCATTGTTTGTATGTGGGGACAGGAAAGTTCTTACGACTGCATATTCTTGCTTTGTGGGTTGTTTTTTTTTCATGCTGGTTTATGTGTTAAGAGGAACGTGTTTATGCCTATGCTTGTAATTAAGAAATGTAAATATAAACATCTGATTCAGCCCTATGGAGAGGGAGTTTTGCTCATGCTTCGCCTGATCAAAAAAAGATGGTTTTTAACCTTCTGTGTATTTCTTTTTATCTGTAGACTGGGGATGGTTATCAGTAATTCATAATTCTCCAGGCTGCTGTGAGTGGTGTTATCTGGGTTCATTTGTAACGTTTTGTAATTGGAAAGCTTTCCTGGTCTGCCTCCTTAAATACACCACGAGTGTGCTTAGGGCTTTCCATTTCAGAGGCTGCTCGCTGAGACCATTACAACAGTGAGGAAAATAAAACTGCTTCTTTAAGCTGTTTTTCAAAAAGAAGTCGGTAGCAAAGCCCTTCTAAATATGCATGAGGTGTTAGTGGAAAAGCATTTTTCTAAACCTGCAGTGGCACTTTAATACTTCTGCTGATAATTTTAAAAGCCCAAACTGCAACTACAAAGGAGGGAAGGAAAAAAAAAAAAGATAACCCTATTGCTAGCCAGAGTTGCTTAGGAAGTAGTGGATTTGGGAAAACATCGTTCTCACTCTAATGCGTCTTAAGCGCTGAAGTGTGGCAAAAGTAGGTAGTGGGCAGACTCGAAAGAAAATGCTTCCAAAAAGTCATTTTTGTTGTTGTCGATACCCTCCCTCCTTGTGTTCCTAAAGAGAAAAAAACAAGGTAGAGGGTCCATCTGGAGGAGGTTCTTTAACGGAAAGATGGCTGAGAAGGGCTTGAGAAGGGCAGCCTGGTTGTTCCCTGGCCCTGTGCTTGCAGGACACGTGGCTGAGGGGGGAGGCGTGATGGCCTGCTCTGGAGATGTCTGTTGATATATTTTTTCTCATGCTGAATGGAATGGAAGGACGGGCTCAGTGGCTGTGATGTGCTGTTAGAGATTTGCTTTGGGTTTGGTGACCTCTGAGGTGCTGCAGCAACTGCTTAGGTCCATGATAGTGCAGTGAAATGTCTCAGTGCTCAGGGATGGTCAGAAAGCAACCAGTTAGGAAAACAAAAAACACTGCCATGGCATCACAGAATGGTTTGGGGTGGAGGAGACCTTACAGATCACCCAGTCCAGCTGCCTCTGCCATGGGCAGAGACACCTCACTCAGTCAGGTTTCCCAAAGCCCCATCCAACCAAACATTGAACGCTTCCAGGGATGGAAATGGGCAGCCCAGTTGGTCAGAACATGAGCCTGTGTGTAGTTTGGCCTCAGACTACGCTGTGCAGCTATAGTTCTCCCTTTCCTTTGCAGAAGGGTAGGATAAGTAAGACTGGGAGAGATGCAAAGATGAAGAGGAGGTTAGCAGAAAGATGGAATGACTTCGGAGCAGAGAAGGACTGAATAGTCTGCAGCTGGTATGGAAAAGAGGTAGTGGGGAGCATGTGATAGGTCTGCGTAAAATAAAAGTTGAGAGCAATGAATGCGAGATCAGGAACTTTGTTTCATTGCAAGGAATCTAGGACATCTGGTGAGAGGAGCAGGCTTTACAGCAAAGAAAAGCAGACACTGTACAACGTGGGGTGTTGTTCTCCTGTCACAGGATGGCTGCATTTTGTGTGTGCTTGAGAACAACCCAGACAAACTTGACTGGACTTGATAGATTGCTTTCATGAATGCAGAAACATTGCCTGGCTAAAAATGTAAAAATATAAATAAATACCACTGACTAGGAGAGTTTATTTGTGAAATGTCTGTCTGCTCCTTGTTTGGCATCCATCGTTGGCCACTGGGCTGTACAACACAAATACAATTTTTCTTGTACCTGTTTTAAGTCAGCGTGAGCCAGCGCTGCTGAAAGGTCAGACGTGTCCCCTCCATTCCCTGGCTTGGCAAAGATGTTTCTGCAAGCACTGAATAAGCTTAAACTTGCTGTAAAATAGTTTTAAGATTAGGTATTTTCATCCCCGTGCTATTTAACTGTTCCAACCATAAGTATATAAACCCTGGGTCAAAAAATTAGTCCTAATTTATTTTCCAAACCATATGCATGTTGGCATTTTCTCCCAAGCTAACATGGTTCTATTATTTTGAGTAGGTATTTACATTAAATGCATGCTCCTTACCGCTTTTATCAAGTTTGTTTTTATGATGTAAAACATAGCTGTGAAATGGATCTATGATTGTAAGAAGTGTTTGGGGAAAAAAAAATATCAGAAGTTCTTTCTGGTGCTAGTATTTTAAATTTTAATGCTTAAATTTCTGATTTTTCTTCTTAGGTTTACTCATTCAAATCACTGCTTGAAAAACTTCTAGTACAAAGTTATCAAAAGACTTAAAAATGCCTCCAAGACCATCATCCGGTGAGCTATGGGGCATCCACTTGATGCCACCGAGGATCCTTGTGGAGTGTCTTCTCCCAAATGGAATGATAGTGACTCTAGAATGCCTCCGTGAGGCCACGTTACTAACTATTAAACACGAACTCTTTAAAGAAGCAAGAAAATACCCTCTCTATCAGCTCCTTCAAGATGAATCTTCTTACATTTTTGTAAGTGTTACGCAAGAAGCAGAGAGAGAAGAGTTTTTCGATGAAACACGGAGGCTTTGTGACCTGAGACTATTTCAACCTTTTCTAAAAGTCATTGAACCAGTAGGTAACAGAGAAGAGAAGATTCTCAACAGAGAAATAGGTAAGATTATTTGTATTTAAGCATAGCTGGTCTGCTTTGCTGGTTTATCCTCTTCAAAACACAAACCAAAGAATTGAAATGAATTGTATTTGTCACCTCTTGCAGTTGTATGTGCCAAAGCTTGTGTTTCGTAATTGTTTGGTGGTGTATCAAATGTCTAAAGATACTGATCATAGTTAAGACAACATTTGTAAACTGTGACTTGTTTTTTTTTTTTGCTATTCTATTTCATTTATGTACAAATTTTTCACTTTATGCGTATTTGCAGCTGTATATGAGTTAGACTATATCATTTGCTTGTCTCCAATTGGCAGGGTTTCATGTTATTACAGAGCAAAGCTTTATTGTACTTGTTTTATTTGGGAAATCAGTCTTAATTTGTTTTGAAGTTTACAGAACTGTGATAGCCAAGAGAAGGTAGAAGAGGATTTCATTACAACCTTAAATCATGTTTGCAATAGCACAGATTTGGGTACTGTTTTATCTTGCTTAGAGTAGAATTTCAGGGAGAAGGTGAGTTTTCCTCCCCTCCTTTCCTACAAAAAGAGCATTGGTAGGTGAGGGAGAACATAACAAAAACACCTGAAGGAGACAAACTGTAGTATTTTGAATCACCTCTGGAGAAGCTTTTCACTTTCCACTGTCCATTGAGAAAGTACAGGGAGCCTAGCATGTGTTTTGGTATCTAGGTTAACTATCTAAATTCAGCCAGGGCAAGCATACCCCCTCCTTCGTAGTTGCTAATAGATGTATATTGCAGTGGTAGAGACTTGTCAACTGGAAATACTTGTTCTGGGGAGCTCCTAATTGTTAAATTATTTAATTGTTATGAAGACATCATGGGTAAACTCCTCCTGTTTTGTAAAACTTAACCTGTTCAGGACTTGGAGAGAACAGTGGTTTTACCTAACTGTGTGTGGAGATAGTTGGAAAGTTTTCAAATTTGAGCATTCATGCAAAAATAATTATTTATGAAAGTAAATGGAATTAGATGTAGGACTGAAGACTTGAGAGGAATAAACCCTTATTACGTGAATCTTTGCTAAGGAGCTAAGTTCGGTATCTCTTGGGATGCTTGTCACATCTTTAAATAGCGGAAATAATCAAAAACTTGAAGAGCTGTCACTGACTTGTAAGCAAATTTCGCAATGGTTCTAATAGCTACTAATAATCCTGTCAGGGTTTTAAAGAAAATCAGCACTACAGCACCTCTGATCCTCTCAGAAATCTTTGTGCTGACTTTAAAGGAAGTTTATTACTGATTCTTTTCCTCCATGAGCAATATTAGCAGTGAGTGTGGTGATTTAAGGCTTCCAGGATTTTCAGTGAACATACACCTGGTTTCTAACCTTTTATGTGATTGCTGAGTGAACTTAACTTCAGAACTGCATTGTTCTTGAATGACGAAACAATTATGTATAAAGTGGAAGCCTGTGGTTAACGCGGAAGTATTTTGGGTTGCATTTTCTTGAAACATTCTTTTTTTGTCAGTGGTAGAAGGTATCTTTAGCTTTAACTTAGTTTTCAATTGCAATTACTTCCTCGTGCTTCTGCAATATTATAGGTTTTGCTATTGGCATGCCCGTCTGTGAATTTGACATGGTTAAGGATCCTGAAGTACAAGACTTCAGAAGAAATATTCTTAATGTTTGTAAAGAAGCAGTGGATCTTCGAGATGCTAATGCACCACATAGTAGAGCATTGTACGTCTGTCCTCCAAATGTGGAGTCTTCACCTGAGCTACCCAAACACATATACAATAAACTAGATAAAGGTAAGAAAAATATTTATTGTAGACACACAATGGGTTTTTTGTGTGATTGAGATCAGAATACAGCTGGTGACTTAGGTAAATGACTGTTTTATGTAGTATATTTAGTATACTACATCAGTATCATAACCTTGAGTTACTCAGAATAACTTGCTTAATAGAGTGTAGGTTCAAAAGGCAAACAGCAAAACTTTTTTTTTTTTGCTGTTCTAATAACTAATATTTTGTTATTTAAACTTGGTAAATTGTAATCCCTTTTAACAGGCAGAAACAGCTTGTTGGCTCTTTGTTTTTCTTTGCTCGGAAATGCAGAATTAAATGATACTGAATCACTGACTTATCTTACAGAAGTCAAGGATGGAACAGTTAGTGCTGTTTACTTGAAGGCCGAATGAAGAGTCAGTACTTGTATTATAATATTCCTAACCTCTAGGAGTAAAACTTCTTGAATTTACACTAGAATCAAAAATAAGCTGAAGGCACCTAGTTCCTTGCAGTAGTATTGCAAGTAATTCTCCGTAGTTTTGGGTTTTGGGGGCTGGAAGGGGGAGATGGTTTGTATGTCTGTTGAAACCGTGTTGAAAATGTTAATGTTATTTCACATTCTAGGGCAAATTATAGTTGTGATCTGGGTAATAGTCTCACCAAACAACGATAAGCAGAAATACACCTTAAAAATCAATCATGACTGTGTGCCTGAGCAAGTTATTGCTGAAGCAATTAGGAAGAAAACACGAAGTATGTTGTTGTCATCCGAACAACTGAAGCTTTGCGTGTTGGAGTACCAGGGCAAGTATATTTTAAAGGTGTGCGGCTGTGATGAATACTTGCTAGAAAAATATCCGCTGAGCCAGTATAAGGTGAGTAACATAATGGATTTATTTTGAAGTACATTGAAATAATCCAAATTTCTGAGGGAGAAAAGTGATCAATTTTATGACTGGCTTGCTTTTTTATTAAATTAGTTGAAAACATAGAAAGTAAAAATGTATGTGTCTTCAAACCAATTGGCTAATGCATGTGCATTTGACTTGTGTGCATATTTGTTGCAGTGTTTATTTCAATTGTTGCAGGGGAAGGTAATTGAATTTAGGATTTAGATGACTAGTTTATTTTTTCTTCTTTAAAGGAAGTAGGAGTTTACCTCTAACATTAGTGATAAATCAGTGGCAGGTGCTTTCAGAAGTATCCCACGTTTCTGATGGCAAGAGATGAGTTATGCTTGAAGGAGGCTGATGTAACGCAAAAGGAAATTTGATCAGATGTTGAATTACGAAGCAACCATTGCTACTGTGAATCTTCTCCCCTCCTCCTTTAGAGGTTGGGAAAAAAAATAAGCAAACTTCCTTGGTTTACTGTTAATTACATCAGTAAACTTTTTGATCTTATGAAAGGGGAGTGGTAAACTGCCAGCACTGCATTAATCATTGTTAAATCTTCCTTGTGGCTGTCCGTCCTTCAGTGCCTTGGTTTTGTTAGTGCTGGGAGTGTGACAGAACTGCTGACAGAAGAGCATCTGAGCAGCCCTCTCTGGAGTAGACAACAATGTTACTCTGTAGATTTCCTGACAGACTGCAGTTGCTTCCTCTTCGAAAAATGTATTGTTGTAATAAACAGCTTCCATTCCTTCATCTGAAATGGTTGAAAATCTGCTCTCTGAAGCAGTGGAGGAGAAAAGGGGGATGAGGGATCCTGAATAATGGAAAAAGGAACTTTATACAATGGGAGCTGGGGCAGGCATACGTGAATAATTCTGTGCAGTCAGGAGATCAAACGCTAGACCTATTTGATCTAGTGTGGTTTCTTCAAAAGCATCTGGTATGCCTTTACTGTGCCACAGAAGAGCTTACTAATTACAGTCCAGAGCTGGACTCATCTTAACACGTTGTATTTTGTAGTGCTGTTGCCAGACTAAATGCTCTCAGCAGTCAGTCCTGAGTGGACACCACACAGGCTTAAAGTTTGAGTCTGTCAGGATCAGTGCTGAGCTGAAGGTGATAAGTACAACAGAACCAAAAATGAACATCCCTGCCCTTTGTCTTGTGCTTTCTACCTGTGACTAGGAGTCTTTTACACATTGATTACCAAGAGCATACACTTGGAAAACACATTGAATTTTGGTTTTGTTTTCTTGCAGTACATAAGAAGTTGTATAATGCTTGGTCGCATGCCCAATCTGATGCTGATGGCTAAAGAAAGCCTGTATACCCAGCTGCCACTGGATACCTTCACAATGCCATCTTATTCCAGGCGTATCTCTACAGCTACACCCTACATGAATGGAGAAGCTACAGCTAAATCCCTGTGGACTATAAATAGTGCGCTCAGAATAAGAATTCTCTGTGCAACCTATGTAAATGTGAACATTAGAGACATTGACAAAGTAAGGAAAACGTTGTTATGGAATCACATGTGGTTTTTAACAGCTCATGGCTTCCCTCCTAAATTTTCTGTTCCATGTTTACAATTGGGAAATAGTCATGTAACATGTTAGAATATTATATCCTCACACCATTTAAATTCAAGCACTCAATTCTGAAAAATATAGTGATGTTCTAACATCTACAAACTTTTGTATACTACTGAAAAATGCATGAGTTGTGGTATTCACCTAAATATCCTTCTTGATAGGAGCAGAACTGAGTTTGTGTAGCTCACTTCAGCTGAATATGTAATGGATAGAAAAGCAAAACCCATGTTATCTTCCACATTCTAAACAATGAGTATGTTTAAGAATTTCTTGCGGTAATTGGGAATACATTTGATAAGGGGATGCTGGATAGTGTGCTGCTATCCTTTTTAGAAAGGGAGGTATGGGGAGATCAATGAGAAAAGGCATGTATGTAGGGCTTAATCCTAATGAAGTCATGCAAGAAGTCTGGCTCTCTAACTTTCTCAGAATTTGTCTGTTTGGTCTTTTCCTTCATTGTAGTTAGGCATAAGAATTAATAATAAATTCCAGTTTATTTTGGAAGTTCCTTTCAGGTTTATTACTATATTTTTAAGTGTAGTTTAGCAATAATAATAAGGAAAAAGACCAAAACCTATTTTTTCCTAGAAGGTTATGCATATATACTATACTCACACCTTGCAGAGCATGAAAAAATCTGAGTTGAGGGATGATGATGCTGTTTTTTAGGGGGGTTGGGTTTTTTTGGCTTTTTTTTTTTTTTAGCCTGATAGAAATTAAAGGCTATTATGTTGTAATCATATTATATTATAAACAAAATTCGTATTCCTATCAACATTTGGAAGATTCTACTAATACTAACGTTATTTTCAGATATATGTTCGAACAGGTATCTACCATGGAGGGGAACCTTTGTGTGACAATGTGAATACTCAGAGGGTACCTTGTTCTAATCCCAGGTAAGCTAGGTACTAGAACAACTATAGAGAACCTGACTTCCAGGGCATCATAAGTGATAGTACTGAAGAAATAAAGGCTCTGCTTAGCATTGTTCAGACAGAGCTACTTGCTGGCAATCCCTTACCTAAGAACGCTTTTACATATCCATGTATGTATAAGTAGAATTGAATTCATTCAAACACGAGTATTTTGTCTTGTAATGTTACGTATAATAGTACAGCTGCTGTACTGAACAGGTCTGTTTTACATGTGCATTCACAATTGCCTCTGAAATTCCAGTAAAATTACTCATTGGTACTGTGAAATCAGCGTAGTTCTGGGCAGCTGAGCTCCCTTTTTTACTGTCTATCAATAGCTGGTGTTCCGGTTGCAGGTACAGATTCCAACTTCAGCATGAGGCAATGGGATGTAATGTAATCCACCAGTTTGTTCCAGTGAGGTTGTGTAGCGTGTACTAAAGCAGAAGCACTGAGTGCGGAGAAATGGGAATCATTTGCTAATGTGCCAGTGAGTGCCAGCTCTGGGCTGATTGTTTTCAGGACCTACCATAAATATTACCTGGAAGAATAAATGACATGAACTTGAAATTGCTCTTAATATACAAAACAAAGTTTTATTTGAGCATACATAAACATATTGAGAATTAGTATTTAAAAGATGTTAAATTTCTGCCTGTAATTCTGAGTAAGGAGGAGATGTGCAATTTTAGCATCTCCTAGGATTAGGCACAAAATAGGTGTTCAGAAATTGACTTGCATTTTGTGACTTCATGTCTTTGAAAGTCGCAAGATATGTGTTTTCTATGAATATGATTAGGCCCTCTAATTATAACACCTAATAATGTATGCAGTTACTGAAAAATAGCTTCTCCCTTCTAGTTATCCCCCACATAGTTAAACCATTGGTTCAAGTGTAGCTCTTCTAGAGGGAAAACCTCTTAGAAAAGGTGCTGAAAGGAGTGATTTGAAAACATGGCTGTCATCACACAGATCTACCTTATATGAAATTAACAAACTGTAAGAAAATTGAACAGATGTATGAGGAGCAGCTGAGGTCCCTTGGTTTGTTCAGCCCAGAGGCTGAGGGGAGGCCTCATGGTGGCCTGCAGCTCCCTCACAAGGGGAGCGGAGGGGCAGGCGCTGAGCTCTGCTCTCTGGGGACAGTGACAGGACCCGAGGGGACAGCATGGAGCTGGGATATGGGAGGGTCAGGCTGGGGGTTAGGGAAAGGTTCTGCACACAGAGGGTGGTCGGGCGCTGGGACAGGCTCCCCAGTGCAGTGGTCATGGCACTGAGCTGCTGGAGTTCAGAAAGAGTTTGGACAACACTCTCAGACACATGGTCTGATTTTTGGGTGGTCCTGTGAGGAGCCAGGAGTTGGACTTGATGATTCTTGTGTGTCCCTTCCAACTCAGGATATTCCATGATTCTGTGAATTAAAGTTTATCTGCCAATTTAGTTATTCACAGAGAAGGGCTCGGGGCAGTTATTTCTTTGTGAAATGCTGCTTTTAGTAGCTACAAACACATGGAAAAATTAATACTGTCCTTGGAAGCTGCTGCTTCTCCCAGCTGAGGAAAATTAAGAAAATGCTTAAGAAAATAAGTGTATTCAGCAGTTCAAAAGCACAGTTCTGCCAGTTGAGAGAAAAATTCTAGTTAGAGAAGTTCATGAAAACAGAATGTATATTTCTCTAGAACTAATGTGTTCTTATTTCTATAGTAAATTGAGTAACATCACAGTTGTTTTAGCAGTCTAATTCTAGAGCAAAACTGAGAGCAGAATGAATACACTTGTTTTTATTTATTATGATTCAGACTACTTGAGCTAGTAACAGTGGTGAGATTTTAAGGTAATAAAATATGAGAAACAGTGTCTATGCACAAGACTCTGGAGTGCTTGAGGAATTACTGCAGTAAAAAATACTCATTTTCTTTAGCTCACTTTGCTAATGCACTAGAACCTCATGGAATAGCAAACTGGTCATCCTGTGAAAGAGGATTTGAGTAAGCGTTTATTTTCAAAATGAAATGAGATTGTAATGCATTTGTAACTGGAACACTGTCATTTAAAGAGGTAACATGGTTCAGTCTGCTGTGATTTTGCAGTTCCTTGCATTTTAATTGTTAATTGCTTCCTGTTTCATTTACTTACATTTTAGCAGCAACACAGTTAATAGAGTTAGTAGAGTTAAGCAATCATTTGGAAAGTGTCCAGTTGCTGCCAGCAATTTTGGTTTTCCTTTCTTTATGCAGCTGTGGAAGTGTTCTTACTTTCTATCACCATTACTGAGGAATCTCTGGTCTGGTTGTACCTAATGACTGGTCCCTAGTGTTTCATGTTTTAGTATAAACTAAGTTGCACCCTTTTTAGCAAAGGAACTGGAACCAGAAATGTCTTGTTTATCACTAATACTTGAAGTTCATCATCCATATATTTAATGATTCTCCTCAAACTGGGGAAAAAAAAAATTGTAAGATATGTTTTTTTTGCTTAGCTCTCTAAATGGCAGCTATAAAACACTTTTCTCCAATCAACTCCTAATTATATCAGTGTAACATAATAGCAAAAATAGAATTGTTAGTCTGTACAGTGTATTCAAAAACTATGGCAGGGCATTAGGAATATTGCTTTGGATTTCTGTTACATTTGCATTTTTTCTTTCTAACAATTCTAATTTAGTTGAATGCTGAAGTGAAAAATTTCACAAGCAAAACCTTATGTTGGTAGCACACTTGCAAAGTCGTTGTCTTCTGGTTATATCTACACAGTCACAGCTTCTGGGTATTCAAGAAATAGGCGAATGAACCTGTTACTCAGCTTGCAGGAATTGAACCTAGCGTGACTTTTTAAACAGTGGTGATGGTAGAATGCTTATCAGGGAAGCTTCAATTCCCAAAGGCAGTCAGTGTGGTCAAATGCATGTAGGAGGATCGTTCTACAGTAAGGAAGTGTATTCTTTACGTGTATGCACAGTTTAGGTAAGGATACGACACTTTTTAGTATAACTCCTGTTTGCATACAGCTCTCTTCCTGGCCTCTTTTAACCAGGTTTTATTCTGCTTTGTAAATGTTACAGATGGAATGAATGGTTGCTGTATGACATGTACATTCCCGACCTTCCACGTGCTGCTCGGCTCTGCCTTTCTATCTGTTCTGTTAAAGGCCGGAAGGGTGCTAAAGAGGTAAAATACTTCATAGCTTTAGTAAACTTTCAAACAAGTTACTCAAATCAAGTTTGGGAAGATACTTGGTAACCATTGTCCTGGTAATGAGTCTTAGTGAAATGTTTGATTTGAATCAGACTCAAATAGGATTTTTTCTTTTCTTTTATATTATTCAGTCTACCACTTTTTGTCATTTGAAATCAAGCATGACTGAAAAAGCTTATCCATTCAACACTGCAACTATATTGCCTTTCAAAAAGATCACTGTTAGTCTTTTGAGGTGTGAGTGTCTGTAAGTTTCTAAACTCATGAATTACTTGCTACTAATTAAAGGACAGTATTTATATCTAGATTCAGAGCTTATTTTAAAATTTGCGCTGCTTTAGTATTTGAGGAAAGATCCCAAACCATTTTTAGGAATCTAAATATGACACCAAATTCTAGACACTAGCATCTTTAAATTTTACATTTCTATGAGTGTCACAGATACTTCGTAGAATTTTTTTTTAATCTACAAGCAGGTTTACAAATCTTGAGTTACTTGGGCATGGGGACAATGCTAGCATGTTTGCAAGTGTTCTGATAATGTGCTATAAAATGATTGCCCTTATTATGTTGGCACAAAGGTTAGATGTCACAGTTGTGTGCAAGGAAAGAAAAATATGGTACAGTTTCCATAACCTGCTTTCTGATAATCTGGAAATGTAACAACTTGTTCTCAGATAAAAATGTTACTTCTCATGACGCACAATCAAAGGTTTGATGTCAGAGACGGAGTTCAGTGGTTTCACAACAATAAATTCCAGTAGATGAAGCGGTCTGTTTAGTACATGATTTATCAGGGAAAAATGGACCTAAACAAGTGTTGCTAAAAGGAAAACAATGCGATTTATGATATAATGATACTTCTCTAATTATTTGCTCTCATTGCCAGCTTAAATTGGCTAAGTGAGATGGTATTATTAATAGCAAGATTATGTACTGTACTGTTCTCCTGAGTCCATTTTCTGTTTTTCCCTCCCTGTCTTAAACTGCTTGAAAAATGAGCAGAAGAGTCTGTTTGGAGCATGCCTTTCATTCTTAACATAACTTTAATTCTCTGATTAGACCCTCTGGTTTGGTATTAGTTAGAGTTTAAGTATAGGGAAAACAGCTGCTGTTTTATTTTTATGAAAACCAGAATTATTTGGTTTTGATAATCTTTCTGCTGTGCAGATGGACGTTAGAAATCAGAATAGTTCATTTGGAAGGGACCAACAAAGATAAAAACTTTAAGCTATGATGAACCCATATTGTTATATTTTTATTTTTTTAATCTACTTTGTTTATTTTTTAAAATGTACTACTGTGCAGTAATTAGAAGATGAAACTGAAAGATCTTCTTTTAATCTCTTTAAGGAGCACTGCCCATTGGCTTGGGGAAATATAAACATGTTTGATTACACAGACACTCTTGTATCTGGGAAAATGGCTTTGAATCTTTGGGCAGTACCTCATGGACTGGAAGATTTATTGAATCCTATTGGTGTTACTGGATCAAATCCAAATAAGGTAGGTATTTGCATGGGAACTGCTTTCTCGAGAGTACATATTCAAAATATGCCCTATTCTAATCAGTATCATTGGACTGAAAAAATAATTTAAATTCCCTTTACATAGGAAACTCCATGTTTAGAGCTGGAATTCGATTGGTTTAGCAATCCTGTTAAGTTTCCAGATATGACAGTGATTGAAGAACATGCCAATTGGACTATCTCACGTGAACTGGGGTTCAACTACAGCTATGCGGGGCTGGTAAGACAAACTTACCTTCCAAGAATAGCTACTAAAATATGAAAGTAGTTACTTTTTTCTTTTTTTTTCTGAATATACTAGTGATAAATCAGGATATAAGAAGGATTCTTTTATTGTAAGAGGAATAAACCAATTTTTTGTTATCTTTTTAGCACAGAGTAATATAATCTCCTTCCTTTCTATTGCCAATAAACTGTCTTAATTCATAACTGATCCATGCCTGAAAGAGAAATTGTCTTACTGTGCAGATTGTTAGGACCTTTTTGACATATTTAAATTACAGATTCAGATGTCTAAACTACTTTTCAAAAGTTGTAGTTCTCCTTCAGTGGTACTGTTTTTCTTCGTTGCAATTTCATGTTTATAGGGAGGCTTTTTTGTGTAGCGTAAAGGTGCTTATAACTTTTCATTGCCTGTTGAATGGGTTTGTTATGACCATAAGTACCATGAATTTTAAAGGAATTGATTGCCATACTTACTACATGAGAGTAGTCCTTTAGCCCTCTCTTCTATGAGGCTAAAGACAAGGCTGTGAAATTAGTTGGTATGTTTGCATTTTCTCATGGAGGCTGGTTTAAAGACTGGAGAGTTTCCCCAAGATGGCTTTGTGGTCTATGTGAAAAGTTCCACTGTACCAAAAATTGTGTAGGTGTGAGTAAGCCTCCAGCTTGGGAATTCTGGTGATATTGACAGCAGGCCCTTCGCAAAACATCCTCAACAAAGAGTTGTGGGTATTGGATTTCTCTTGATGCTCTATCGCAAGTCCATCGTAGACTGGTATTATCTGCTTATGGTATATATTGTGACTGAGAGCTGCTGCAGAGCTCTCAGAAAGTTAAGGACAGCTGGCATCTTGTTAAAGAGCATTCCTTTGCTGTTATATAGCCTTTTACCTAGGCTTTGATATGTTGAACTCATTGTTTAGTTCTACATGTAGGCAAAAACTGAAAAGGGTTAGGAGACTAAGCCAGTGACAAAGTAATGATCAACTTGCGTTTTAGAATTTAAAATTAAAAATACTTGAAGTAGAATAATGTCTCAAATTACTGCCTTTTTTGTGATAAACCTTACAATACCATAAAAGCAGGTCATAGTGGTTAAATGTAGAGAAAGTCTATTTGCATCAATGACCAAGTTGATAGGGAAACAGAAATTATATTCCAGTATTTTATTCCAGGTTTCCCTTTCCCCTTATTCATGCTGCTTTTTTTCCCTAGTCCTCCTCCTTGTCTTAAAAAAAAATATCCTCTTATCCTTTTTTAAATCTCAGTGTGTGAGATTTAACATCACTAGTGATCTTTTTGTTCCCTTTACCTTTTAATGTGTGGTATCTTCAGGCTTGGGGCCAAATTATCTACATTCAAGTACTGTGCATATTTATGGCTATTTTTAACGTTAAGTATTTTTAGGGAAATAAGAGACAATGCATTACACATCTAAAATCAGATACTAGGTTGCTAGCATTGGCCATACCTGAAAGAACTTTATGCCTGAAATGGTCAAAATCAGCAAAGCAGTCATTGAGGTTTGATTTCTATATAAATGTTATAATATAGAGAGCATAACTACATCTGTTGTTTACATTGAGATGCATTATACTGCATTTAAATAAATTAATGCATAAGGCAGCATTTTTAGATCCATTATTATCTTTAATATGAAAGACTTTTCAAATATTAAATCTCATTTACTGTCCCACAATTCATAGAATTTCAAGTTTTTGGTGTTGACTGCAACAGGATAAATGCATTTTCCTTCTGGGCTTGACCTAATCTATGATCTTTCTGACCCACTATGCAGGTACATTTTATACTTTTTTGACATTTAATTACAATTTAGGATAACTCAAAATCAAGATAAATATTTACAATTAATCTCTTGTTCAGTATCAACTACTTGATTTTATATCAGGAGTAGGGTGACTGTAGAGTTATAATGAATAAATATTCATTAACTTCCTTACAGAATGATTCTGGCTTTGCTATTTGCATTGTATGTTAACATGATATCTAAGAATGCGTTCCAGAAATCTTTCTATGCCAACACAAAGAGTAGTCCTGAATTCTCTCAGTTTCAAATCTGGTCCATGTGCTTCAGACTGTCAAGTTAACAAGAGACAAACGTACTAAAAATTCTGTGAAGTAATAGTGATAGATGAAAGCTTGAAGGCTGGAATATTCTTGTCACACATAATAGTAGTGAAGCCATCATGGGAGCATGTAATTTATGTAATTAAATGTGAATATAAAGTAGAGAACTTGGAATCTGCAAGTATGCATCTTGTGGCGTAATATAACAACTGGTTCTACATTTGCGTGCGTTCTTAGAAATATTTCCGCTTCATTTTTTTTAAAGGGTGCCTTGATCTCCTACCTGGAAATTTCCTATTGCTCCTTTCAGCAGTTTGTGTTTTTTTTTCTTTTTTTGTTTCTGTTTTGAGTGGGTTTTTCCTTTGTTCTTCTTTGTTTGTTTGTTTTTTGTTTTTTTTTGTTTTGTTTTTTAAGCTAGATGCATTGGAAAAAATTTCTGTAAAAGACATGCAGATGTTTTTGTTTCAAAGTTCTAGTTCAACCAGTGGAAAATTACAATCAGTAAAACTGGTGGATAAAGGCCAGTTCATTCTTGTCTACTGTATTTTTTTTAATATGTTCAGTAGAAATTACACAGGAAAAGAGCAGAACAAGAGATCAAATGCTGTGGTATTTTTTCTCAGTTCTAGAAGTTATACAGTTTAAGCATTCTGAACTTTGGAAAGGGTTGATGTTCATTTTCTTTTGTATAAGTCAGTATTGTACAGACATCAAAACATGAGCTCGCTTTAAAAACACTGTTCCTGAGTAGAGCTTTTGGGATAGCATCTTGTTAAGTGTCAAACTTGTTTATTACATTATTGCTCTTGTTTATTACATTGACCAAAGAAGGTCAATGAAGCTGGAGAACGGTTTAGAGACCAAGTCTTACGAGAAGCGGCTGAGGGAGCTGGGGTTATTTAGCCTGGGGAAAAAGAAGTGCAGGGGAGACCTTATTGCACTCTACAATTACCTTAAAGGAGGCTATGGCAAGGTGGGATAGGTCTCTTCTCTGAGGCACCACATGATAAGACAAAAGGAAATGGCCTTAAGTTGTGCCAGAGGAGGTTTAGGTTGGAGATTCAGAAAAAAGTTCTTCACTGAAAGTGTTGTGAGGTATTGGAACATGCTGCCCAGGGAAGTAATTGAGCCACCATCCCTGGAGGTCTTCAAAAAAACACGTAGATGTAGAGCTTAAGGACATGGTTCAGTGGTGGACTTGGCATTGCTAGGTTAAAATCATCTAGTCCAGCCTTTAGGTTTTTTTTCCAATCTGAATAATTCTATTATTCAACATCCATACTCTGCTTTTTCAGTTCTGATTCTTTTTCATCCCTTTCAGCAGTTCTCAGCAACATCAAATCTGGAGACAGAAATGACCTGTTTCATTTTGTACCACTAGTCTGTTGCTCATCAGATGCCAACTGCAGCTATTCCACCACACAGCTGATTTTGTGAAATGTACTTCTTGTCCCAGTAATGACTAAAAGCAGTCTTTAATTTCTTTTTTCTACTTGTAAGTCCTCACTTTTAACAGAAGGAAACAGCAAGGTAGTATGGCATGATGTACAAATATTCCTGTGTTGTTAAAATACTTGTGTATGATGTATGACAACGGTAGAAAATGTGTGAAGGATTAATGGGCCACTGTCTCTCTACAGAGTAACAGAATAGCTAGAGATAACGAATTAAGAGAAAGTGACAAGGAGCAATTGCGAGCCATATGTACGCGGGATCCTTTGTCTGAAATCACTGAGCAAGAGAAGGACTTCCTTTGGAGCCACAGGTATTGGGAGGGGAGAAACAAAAAACACAAAACAGAAAATCATTCATTGTCACAATCAAACTTCATTCCCTTGGTTTTGATTGTTTTGGGCTTTGGTCCCTTTTCTTTATTCTGTATGGTTTAGGTTGTGCTTTAGAAAAGGCTTATGAGCTAAGTTGTTGAATTAATTTGTTTTCCTGATTACTGTAGTCTTGCATTCATACGTGGATGCAGACAACACTTTATGATATCAGTTGGATCCTGCTGACAAAGGGAGAAAAAGATGCGGGACTGAAGGGATGTGGTAGATAGTTATCAAAACAAAATGATGCTTTGTACAAACATTCTTTTTTTTTTTTTATCTTTTGCAGGCACTATTGTGTAAATACACCAGAAATTCTGCCCAAATTACTTCTGTCTGTTAAATGGAATTCTAGAGATGAAGTAGCTCAGGTAACAAAAAACATTGGAGAAGTTTTAAGTTTTGAAGAAGTTTGAAAATGTTACTTTACAAGAAAACTTCCAGAAGCTGTGTGTATGATATGTTGAATGAAAACTTAGATGGTTCAAGTTGCCACTGTAACTGGCTGATCAGTCTGTGTTTGTTTTATGTGATCCATTTGCCTGCTCCAGGAAAGGCCCTCAGTTCTCATTCTTTAACTCAGACTGAGTCCTAGTTTTTCTTCTGGTGGCATTACTTCAATCTTTGTTATGTCAATTAGTTAAATGTGAGGGTTTTTTATTCTTTTTATAGTGGATAAAAAAAAAAAAAACAATCAGCTGGCAACTAATACCAAACTGTTTATTTAGAGGTGACTGGCAAGTAAACAGCTTCTATGCAGAAGCAGTTCGTGTCTGATACATCCTTCTATTATATCTTCTGTGTATTATAACTTCTTCCTAATCAATGCAAATGTGTAACGTCCTTGGATTTCTTGTTCACAGATGTACTGTTTGGTAAAAGACTGGCCTCCAATCAAGCCAGAGCAAGCAATGGAGCTTTTGGATTGTAATTATCCAGATCCAATGGTGCGAGCTTTTGCAGTTCGGTGTCTAGAGAAGTACTTGACAGATGACAAACTGTCACAGTACTTAATCCAGCTAGTACAGGTATATAACATGTTTTGGTATACTTGATGCCTTATGTATATTTGATAATTACAGAGGTTTAAAGTACAACAAATGTTAGGACATTGTGAGGTCCTCAGCAGTATCTGTTTGCACTGTAGATTATGTTAGCAGGAGGAGCTCTTGAAGTTAAAATATGGTTCATTTTCTGTAGTACTTTGGTATCTGTAACCAATATTAAATGCCAAAAATTAACAGATACAGAACTGTTCTACCAGCTGGAACAGGCAACTATTTCAGCTGTCTTGCATATGGGAAAGTATGAACAGAAGCATCTTTTTAAAATTTGAAGCAAGTTGAAAGTTGAGGCTAAAATATTTGGTAACAGTAAAAGAAGCCTCAGATGGCAAGTTTCTGAAAGAGAAGCAGTCTATGCACTCTGTTAGCAGATACTGTTCATATGCTAACGTGTGCAATTATTTAAAATACCAAGATCAGTCATTCTACAAAATGTAATGTAAAACTTGCATTGTGTTTTATCTAAGTGTTTTCATCTATATGTAGATTAATAGAAATAATATCTAACTTTCTTTCTTTATCCTTAACTAGGTTCTGAAATATGAACAGTATTTAGATAATCAGCTTGTGAGATTTTTACTCAAGAAAGCACTGACGAATCAAAGGATAGGACACTTCTTCTTTTGGCATTTAAAGTAAGCTTAATATCATGATTAGGGGTGGTGAGATACCTACTGTGTTTAAACAAAGCAAGCCTTATTTTAAGAGTTTGAGTGCATAGTTTGGTAAGAGAATGCATTCCTTCCAGTTTAAAAAGCTAGTTATTAGATGACTAATCTTATGTTTTTTTCCTCTAATGGTGATTATTCTAAAACCAGGTAGCCTAATTGAGATTACTGAAGCTTCCCATGTTAGCTGTTTACAACTTTGACAGATTTCTGCTATTTGAACTTTGTTGTATGCCAGATCCCCTCACCAGTCTTACAGAGAATTTTGCCAGAGCAGAGTTACTTCTGAAATTAAGCCAGAAATATATGGAAAAGTATGTTTCTAAAAAAAAAAAAATATATATCTCTGCAGACTTCTCTTGACCCGCTTGATTTGACCACATAAGTCTTTGAAAATTACGGTTCATACATGCATGTTTAGCCTTTGTCTGAGCAAGAAATCTGGAACTTGAGTTGAAAGCTTGAGGCTTAGTACGGCATTTCTGAGAAGCATGGATCTTTGATTAAGGAAAATCTTAGAAAAGAACAGGGAGCAAGAAGGAAGGGGGTGGGCAAAAGAGGGGAAAGCCTGAAAACTTTGTGCTGAATTAGCTGTAAGAAATACTGAACTCTGATCAGTCCAGTCAAAATAAGATGAGTTTTGGGAAGTCAATGCTAATTACTTTGCTGGGAAGAAGGACCCATAAGCCACCTTCAGGAAGATGTTATGAGTATAGTTTCATTTTGGCACCTGTAAGTAGTCTTGTCTTAAAGCTGTAACTGTTCTTCCTCTCTGTGTAGGTCTGAAATGCACAATAAAACTGTAAGTCAGAGATTTGGTTTACTTCTGGAGTCCTATTGTCGAGCATGTGGAATGTACCTGAAGCATCTGAGCAGGCAGGTGGAGGCTATGGAGAAGCTGATTAACCTCACAGATATTCTCAAGCAGGAAAAGAAAGATGAGACACAGAAGGTATTATAAGCTGTCCACATACCAAAACTGTTGCTTTTAGTCATAGGAATTACTAGAACTGTTTTATTTGATAAAATAGCAATGTATCTATACTACTAACATTGGTAGATAGTATGTTACCTGGAAGCTGTAGTGTTTTCTATGTTCATTACCATTGTCTACCTTTTAAAGCAATAGAACCACAGCTAAGAGCTTCCATTTGAGTAATGTGTGACTAAATGGAGTTGCTGATGTTGGAACTGTGTAAAACCATCCTTTAAACAAAAGCTGAAACCTGATACTTATCTTCATTTATGTGTAGTCAGTGTTCTCAAAACCTGAATGTGATTATTTATCAGGTGCAGATGAAGTTTCTTGTTGAACAAATGAGACGGCCAGATTTTATGGATGCTTTGCAAGGTTTTATCTCTCCTCTTAATCCTGCTCATCAACTGGGAAATCTTCGGTATTGTCTTCAGTTTTAAAATTTGTCCAGATATTTAAGTAAATACTTAGTAATGTTAACATACACTAAATGCTAGCATTATCAAAGTTAGCTGAATAAAATTTGTAGCAGAGTGAAGTAGTTTCAACATAATGATTTAACAAATTAGAGAACAACATGACAGCTGTTCCTATAAGGTGGCAGGAACTGTAGTTCATTTGTGAAGAATGCATGCTACCAAGGGAAAAGGTATGATATAGCTTGTTCTTCCTTTGTGCTTAGCAAATGATTAGCATTGACGTTAGTAATTTAAATTTCAAGTTGGAAATAGTGGTTGATTGTCAGTTACCTGTGAAGATCTCATTTGATACTATTTTAAAGAAAACAGAGTGAACATAGTAGTATTATAGAAACATGGTATGAATATGCTTATTTCATATGAACCTTATCTCTTTATAGGCTTGAGGAGTGCAGGATAATGTCATCTGCAAAAAGGCCCCTATGGTTGAACTGGGAAAACCCAGATATTATGTCCGAATTGTTATTTCAGAACAATGAGATAATCTTTAAGAATGGAGATGGTAAGGAAAAATAAGTGTAATTGAAAACCTATGTATCTGTTTATTTTCCTGGCATACTACGTAGTATTTTTTTTTAAGCATAAAAAAATGCATTTAAAAAAAAAACTGACCAAAGCAATTTTTTCCCAGAAAAACTGAGCATGCACAAATAAATATTTGTCTCAAAGGCATGTGCAAAGTGTTTATGTTCCTAAATATTCAGTCTGTTGGGGTAGAACATGACACTACTTAATACTTTGTTTCCTTACACAAAAATGTTTTCAAGATTTCATTCCAGATGTGTAATGTTTAGCTGATTGACATGACAATTCCATTGTTTTTAATATATATGTGTAAACAGCTTGGAGATTACCACAAGTTTATATTCATTCTCAAGTTATTTAAAAGGTTTTCCTCTCTTTTGAGAGATCAAAACCTATATTAAACTATACAAACGTCATTTCCGTTAGAAATACTACTAGGTGGTAAAGTCTAACAGTGTTTTGTGTTATGAAATGTGCAATCTCTTATGTATTTGACTATTCCAGACTTACGTCAGGACATGCTGACACTACAGATAATTAGAATTATGGAAAACATCTGGCAAAATCAGGGTCTTGATCTTCGGTAAGCATTAGAGGTCATTCTCAAGCAACAAATTATGATCTTTAAGGAGTGTGTGAGTAAATGGCTGTTTCTGGGTACATTTAGTCCATTAATGTCTGGATAAATAGTAATGTTCCTGACTGTAGATTGCAGTTACAATTCTGTACTATGTTCAGGCACTATTTGAAAAATCATCTTGAAGGTTCCATGCTGCTAATTCAGTTACCTGCTGCTTGTTTATAGTAATCCATTAAATACTAATATTCATTCTCCTAGTATTTAGATTCTGTCTCTAATATTTCATTTTGAATATAGTTGAATAGATACTGTTGAATCGTGCTGAATGTCTTTTTAAAAAGTCTTTCCAGTGGATTCCCCAAAGTCTCCAAAAAGTGTCAATAAAATTTTTCCTTAGTCTTTTGCCTTGATAGAAAACTAAAGAACAGAAATGGTGAATACATTGGCTGGCATGTTACAAGACTAATACCTGGTACATTTTTTCCATGGAGCTAATGATAATACACCTGTGAAACATTAAAAATAGTTTTTCATATCCTGAAGTCAGTAATGTGAAATTTACCTAGTAAGGATTATTAAACAGTATCTGTTGGTCGCTATCTTAAAATGTGTTTTATAAAAAACACTTTCTCTTACAGGATGTTGCCTTATGGTTGTTTGTCTATTGGTGACTGCGTGGGACTCATTGAGGTAGTGAGAAGTTCTCATACAATCATGCAGATTCAGTGTAAAGGAGGCTTAAAGGGAGCATTGCAGTTCAACAGCCATACATTGCATCAGTGGCTCAAGGACAAGAACAAAGGAGAAATGTGAGATTTCTTGTTGCTTGGTTTTTTTGTGTCCACTTGCTGTTTTTGATGAAGCTTCAAGAGAACTAAAACTTATCAGGAGGGAAATTACATCCATCAGTATTTTTCCCTGCCCTCATTTGCCTAATAGTCCTGCTTTATTTAGCTTGTATTTAATGAGTTTGAGTAGTTGTGTGACTTCTCAACAGTAAAGCATAAGTTGAAGGTAGAACTATGAAGACAAGGGTTAACTCTGTATCTTAACAGTAGCTCATCAAAATGAAAGCTACTGTCTGTTTTCAGAAGAAAGCCAGTCCTACTAGCTGGCTTGCTGTTCCATGATCTTAACTGTAAGTACTTCTGTTTTCAGAGTATGCTGAATTTCTTCCTTACTTTGCTAAAGTCTAGGAACTCCACTTCATTGAGCAAGGGTAGTAAAGTTGGTTCTTCCCTTTTAAATAAAAAAAAAATGGTCTTGCAATTTTGTTTTACTATCTGTAAGAAAATGTCTTTTGTTTGTTTTCAATAGGTATGATGCAGCTATTGACTTGTTTACACGTTCTTGTGCTGGCTACTGTGTTGCCACCTTTATACTGGGCATTGGTGATCGCCACAACAGTAACATCATGGTGAAAGATGATGGACAAGTAAGATGTTTTTTGCAGGAATGTAGCATAATATAATCTCGATTTGATATGAGTTTGTTTAAAAAAAATCCATCCAAACTCTAAGTAACTTAACAATAATATCCTTTAAACAAAGATTACTAATCCTTAAATACCTTTTTGTCTTTCCAAGCTGTTTCACATTGACTTTGGCCACTTCCTTGATCATAAGAAGAAAAAATTTGGTTATAAAAGAGAGCGTGTGCCATTTGTCTTAACACAAGACTTTTTAATAGTGATTAGTAAAGGAGCCCAAGAATGCACCAAAACAAGAGAGTTTGAAAGGTGAGCAGCTTTTTTAAGCATTTAAATTCCAGAGTGTTTTGTATATAAAATGCACTTTAATGCTGTGTTATTTTAATTATATTGCCTGTTTGAATGCTGCACTGAAGCTTTACTTGCATTTTTGTCTTAACCTGACTTACATTCGTGATTGCAGCATAAACTGGCATTTCTCACCCAATGTTGTAATAAAGCAAATGCCCATCTTCAGTGCATTCTGCAGAATATCTGAGGAGGAACAGTTACCTCCTCCACAAAATTACAGGAGAGAATTGTCTCTGTCACTGGTAATAACCAGGAAAGCACTGTGTTTGCAGCAGTGTATCGGGAAACTTGCTTTATAATCTGAAATGTCAGCAGCAATAACTAAAATGTCTCTGTGAACTCCCTTAGACTTGTGTTGAACATCTGCACAAACTGCGAATGAGGATTGAAGCTAGAAAGCTTGTCTGTAATTTGTCCGTTGTGTCAGTCTGACCCCTGTGGAGTTTTACAGAAGTTAAGATCACCTAAGTAGGAAGATGAGGGTATCTTTTAGCAACGTTTTGATGTTCTTGTTAGACTATTACTTGATATTACTAGATTATTAGACTAAAAATATCTACCAATAGCCTGAAAACATGTTTAGAAATCACAAATGCATCTAACAGGCATCTACACTGAGCTCTTTTTCTTCCCCATCTTTTCCAGGTTTCAAGAGATGTGTTATAAGGCTTATCTAGCAATTCGGCAGCATGCCAATCTGTTCATAAATCTCTTCTCCATGATGCTTGGCTCAGGAATGCCAGAACTGCAGTCCTTTGATGATATTGCATACATTCGAAAGACCCTTGCATTGGACAAAACTGAGCAGGAAGCTCTTGAGTACTTCATGAAGCAAATGAATGATGCTCACCATGGTGGCTGGACAACAAAAATGGACTGGATCTTCCACACAATAAAGCAACATGCTTTGAACTGAAATGAAAGCAAAGAAAACAAGAACTGAACAACCCGCTTTGTGGGTACTGCACTGTTAATACCCGTTAGCAGCAAAGACTGGTTGCATAGGAATTGCACAAACCATGAACGACATTAGAACTTACGGCAAAAATAAGAGATGAACTGTACAGACAACTGTTGAAAAATAATGTAAAACAGGGTTTCAGATAGCACTAAAATTGTACACTTCAAAACTTAAGCTTTAGTATGATGTGTGACTTCATGTTATGCCTTAAGCCCAAAAAGGTAAACTTGGAAGAATGTTTCCTTTTTTCATTTGATAGGATAAATTAGAAGGAAAAAGAAAATAGTGCTAGCATGAATATAGAGTCCATCACATATTACCTTAGATCTGGTACAGCAGCTAGAGACTATGCTGGACTGAAAAGCATTGAAAGACAGTTCACGTGATAGTGGATATTTAAATGCAGCATAGTTTGAAGGGAAGGAGTTTAAGCTCAAAGATCTAAAAATAATAGTGAGAGGACAGTGCCTTTTAAAATGCGCTCAGAGGCATTAACATATATGGGGTTTAGATGAACCTTTGATTTCTGGGTCTGTCATCTGCACAGTTTCTGATAGCAGTAGGAGATCGGCCCGTTCAGGATGGTGTTTCTTCTGCTCAGTATTTCTAGGGGTGCAATTCATACCTTCACAAAGAAACTCTTCTTACCATCCCCCAAAACTGACTAACCTGGAAATTAAATGGTCAGAATTGGGTTTAGTGCAACAAAGAGTTGTAGTGTTCATCTTAGGTTTGCTTTAATCTAACTTGAACTGAATAGATTTTTTTCATACATGTTTTCCAGAACCTAAAGAAAGGTGAGTTATTAAAATTATTGAAAGATTATTTTTTTATAAAGGCTATTTATATAATAGGAACTATTATTAATATATATTCTTTATTTACATGATTTGTCCAATATTCACTCTTTTAATTTTGCAGCCCAGTTCTATCTGTCCAAGACTCCCGTTTCCATTAGTGTCACCGAAGGTGACCAGATATACTCCTAGGACCAAATTCAGCCCTGGTGAAAGAGGACACAAGTAGCATTGAAGAAGTGGGGGAGACACCCACTAATGCCAGAGGTGAACTTGGCCTGATTCTTTTTTGAAAACAAAAACAAAGCAAAAAAACAACACACATTGGGGCAATACTCTTCACATTACTGAAGTGGTATGCTGGCTATTCAAGGAACGTATGTTTAAACCCTCAACCTTTGGGTCCACCATTTCTCCTCTTTCTTCCTCCTCTGGAAGTGGTTGTTTAATCCAGTAACTGATACATCAGAAATAGCTGTTTAGATTTTCAATATGATCAGTAACAAGCAGTTCAACATACAGCAGATACATTTGGCTAGCTCAAAGCATGTGGAGTTACCAAACATTTTATAGCTTTGTCTGTTTTGTGTGTGTGTAATATATATTTGTAAATCTAGTTGTTGTCCTCCAACACAATTATGATGTGTGCAATCAATTAAATTGGCACCACTTTTTGAAACTGTTCAGAGTACCAAGGATGTCAGATTGCCCTTATGCACAACTTCAGGTAGGACTGTTTTTCTAACTACTAAACAGGTTTTTTAATTAGTGAAACACATGATTCTGAGGGTGATGTTCACCCTAACATTTTAAACTCACTAGATTGGCAGCACTTGAAGTGAATTCCAGAGGTCTGGGGGCTTTCGGGGGTTCAGCTCATTCACTTGCAAACACACACCGAGGTGCCACTCAAAAAGTGCAATACCACATGTAATATAAAATATGCTGACAGCTGGTGTTAGATTAGAATATAAGTATATAAATAAACTGTACTTTGTGCAGGCTGTACTGATGAGGTAATGAGTGGTTGGCTTCATTTAGCAAATTGTAATATATTAAAAATGTGCAATTGATTACATTATGAAAGACTTTGGGGATTGTAAAGGCAAGACTTAGGTCTTTCAAGACACTTTCATAGTCAAGCTCTTGCAGTTAATTACTGTACACATAGATACTTGACAATGTTCTGGGGGGAAACCTGTTTTTGTGAAGACTATAGAAGTTCCACGAATAGTACGGGGAATGTGAAGTTTTATTTCCTTAGTTTTACTAAACATTTTGGAATAGTCCAACAGACTTCCCATTATTCTTTGACTGTTACATATTCCTTTTTGCTCACATGAATATTTTCACTCCTGCTAACCTTGGTCATACTTTCTAGAGCAAAATTAACCTTTGTACATACTACCTTGCAGTCAACACTAATGGTGTAGCTCTTTGAAAACACATCTTTGTTTCAGTGAGTTCAAATTGTTTAGTTCACAAAATCTGAAACCCTGTTGGCTGTAACTCTTAATTTAATAGAGTAAACTCATTGCACAAATGCCATATGAGGTGCTATATTATCCTTATTTATCTGTTATTGAAACAATGTTTTACCTTCTTTATATAAGAGATGGTTGGACTTCTCCAGTCTGGATGAAAAGATCAACTCAAATTTATTGCATCCTATGAGCCCAACTTCTTTTGTACTTTACCCCTTCCTAGCCATTTGCTTCTGTAAATATGGGTATGTCTTTCAGTTCAAGCATACAGTGTTCTGCACCCTTTTTGCACAAACAGAAAGGTATGAGGAATCAGGCTCTGTTTCTAAAAGTTCTTGCAACTAAATGCTGTGCACAAGCTGTAGAATTTCACATAGACATCTAATAAAAGAAAGGAAACTCCATAGTGATATAGACATAATATGATTTGGGGTAATTATAGTTTAAAAAAAAAAGTAGAGGAAGATCATGGGCTTTAAGCTATTGTTCCTGCCACAGTCAGGGTGAGCTTTTGGAAAACATTCTGCCAGTGTTCTGGGGGAAAAACAAAACACTTTTTACAGCTTCAAAGCGTTTAACACTAATTACTTTATCCTGGTATGCCAGTTTTGTGCTAATACAATTTCACTGCAGTGGAATTTTATATTGACTTACATTGGTGTAAATAAGATCTCATCTATTCTCAGTATCAGAAGTAAGATCTGCTTACAGACTGTAAAAGCACCTATAGCTGAGCTCTATGTTTTTACAGATTGCTTGGAATTTGAATTTTTTCTTTAATTATTCCCACTTCATGGAGATTTGAAAATGTTCCCTTCTGTTCTGAGAATCAGCTGCACAAAACGCCAAGTAGCTTATTTTGAGCTTGAACTGAATCTGAACACCTTGCTCCTGCAAAATTCCATAAGAGGACTGCCAGAGCAAGGAGCCCAGCACTGGGCCATCCATTTTATTACAAAGCATTAGGAAATGGTGATTTAGTGAAATTTAAAGACTAACCTTTTCAACTGTGAAGCTATTCATGTTTGATTTAATGACAAGACAGGTTGCTGCTGACTAGTTTTTCATAAATTAAATTCTTTGCTTTCCTAAAGGTAGCTGAAAAAGCACCTCTGACTTAAGCACACCTTTCTGTTCTGAAGGAGTGCATTTGTAGTTTCTTCAGACTTGCAGTCAGTATAATTTGAAAGAAAGAAAAAAGCATTTAAGCATTTAAATAAAACCAAAACTGTTAGTGGTTTCGTATCTTGTGGAGAAGATATAAGCCTGCATATTAAGGGCAATATAGAAATAACCAAGCTTGTAGAGAACTTTGTATGTGATGACCCTGCTGGTGGTGTTTTGGAGGGTTGTTCTTGTTTCCAACTTCGCTTTTTATGTAAAATGTTATAAGCCCTTTAGCAGTCAGTAGCCCATGTTCATGGACAGATTGAAGGCATTTTCTTTGCTTTGTCATTTTATAACTGGCATGTTCCAGTGTCTGTTCGTAATTGTGAATTCCTCCTGTTTTGCGTGTCTGTACAGGTTGCAGACCTGGGCTGGACCCATTCAAAACAAAAGCCACTTAAATTACTGTTTTGTTGAAGACTTTGACATCTTTAAAATGCTTCAAGTTAATGAAAATGGTGTGGTATTACAGAGAATTGTAACTTGCTGCTTCTGAGTTGTTTTTTTTTTTTTTTATCTTCCATGTTTCTTTCTCCTGTTCTAGTTTTACTTGAATGGAAGAACCACACTTCTTTTGTTGGGTTTATTTTTTTTTAACACTATGTAGCTGTTGTTGCAGATCGTTGAATCTCCATTTTAGTTTTGCAATACATGTTTCATACAAATGATTTTTTTTACCTTTTTTCATGCTGAAAGTTGTCTCAGTTTAAGTAAGGCTCTATCTGTCCAAAAAGATGTGTAGCTCAGCACCCCTGCAGCTGATCACATGTGCGTTGTTTTTTAATCTGTGTTGATGAAAGAAGCCAACTGGAAACTAGATAAAGAAGCTTTCTGTCTGCATACATTAACCAAATCGATAGGTGCTCTGGTGTTGGAGAAAATCTGATTTCACTTTATGCTGATACAACGCTGATTTTGTGAGAATCACTCTGGATTCACACTAGCATATGAAATCAGAATTAGGCTCCATGTATATTAAAGCCCCAGATTGCTTATTTGTATGATTCAGTGTGAGAGCTGTTCTCTTCATGAGGGATGTTTACTAGCTGCTCAGTTAAACCCTTGACAATTTCACTTTGAAATACTTTCTTTATTAACTAGCCTTTAGCTCTCTAATTCATAGCTGCAGTAGTCTTGTCTGTAGTTACCTTTACTTGTGAGACCTCCAGGATTTTTATTGCTTGCTAGCTTAAGGAAAACTCTTAAATATTTTCTCTTCCTATTCTTTCATAGTGTTAAGACTTGCAAACCCACACTCAGGAGAAACACAGTAGTTCTTAATCCAGTATCTGCAGTACAGTGGCCTTCTTGGCTTCTGAGTTTTATGGGGTAGACTTAAAAGGATGAGATCTTACTGTGTTAGCATTCCTGACTAATCCAGAGGTGGATCCCTTTCTCCATCTCTCTTCCTTTCCCTTTCCAACACCCACCTCCCCCAAAACAAACATGCCCATGGCATAAGGGTAACTTGAACCATTTGTAAGAGAAGATTGATTGAAGCGATGCTCTGTCTGTTGGTTTTCCATTGGTTTGCATAAACATGTTTTAAGTGTCCTTACTGTCACTTCTGTATGTGACGCAAAATATTTTCAGCATGAAGAAAGCCAAAAAAAAAAATATTCAACCCTATCTTGACTCCTGAAATACTGGTGCCAATTTCCCAGTAGCTGTAAACCGGTTTAGGAACCGTTTAGCTCAGTGTTACCGTAGCAATGTGGTTAGGAACCTGATCCAGTATTAGAGTTAATCACAGTTAAACCTGGCAGTTGTATTGCTGAAGTTACAGAAAGCCTAACTCGAGCAGAAACTTTCTTCTGCAAATCTTTTGTTTGCTGTACTTAATCCGTGAAGGCCAAAATGTGGATATTCACAGCTGGAATCCAGTTCTGTTTGTTTCTTTGATCTATGTATATTTAATCTGTTCTCAGGCTTTATTAATAGTGTTCTATAGCCTAGATTATCAGCTGTCCGAAGTTGTCTTTGTTTGATGTAGGGAAGGGAGAAGAGGAAGGAGAAAGAGATGAATCCTTATCTTATTCATCGCCTCTTGTGAAGATAAACATAACTTCTTCCTCCGAAAGCATCATCCTTTCTCCTTGCCCTCTCACCTCTGCAAGTTTTAAGCGTGAATAGCCACATACACTACCAAAATCCACTTGCCTGGTGGAGAAAATGATTCTAAAAACAAAAAGTTTGTAAATATATATGGGTGCAGTCTGTCCTGGATTCTAGGGTTTGAAGTTTGGAAAGTCTTGTTGCTACAAGCGGCACCATGATGGCAGGAGCTGCCACAGAATCATAGATGGCTGAGGTTGGTAGCAGCCTCGGGATCTTCTGGTCCAACTGCCCCGTTTGCAGGAGCAGGCTGCCCAGCACATCCACCAGCCAGGCTCAGAGGATCTCCAGAAAAGGAGAACCAACAGTAAAAGTTTTGTTTTTCTTGATGTTCGAATGAAATTCCATCTATTTCATTGCCCTCTTGCAGGGCTGCACTGAGAAGCCTTGCCTGTCTGTTTTACTCCTTGCCATCAGGTATTTGTATATGTTGACAAGATGCCCCTTGAGCTTTCTCTTCACCAGGCTTAAACAATCCCAGCTCTCTGAGCCTCCCCTTGTATCCCTTCACTGTCTTCATGGCCCTTCGCTGGACCTGCTCCAGTGTGCCAGTGTCTTTCATACTGGGGAGGCCAGCAGCACTGGCTCGGTCTCTCCGGCTCTGAGCAGAGGGGAAGGATCAAGGATCACCTCCCTTGACCAGGATCCCGCTGGCATTTTGCATGGTTAGAGCCCAGGAGGGTGCATTCTCTTGATGCTTCTCTTGCTTTGTTGAAGTTAGTAGCAGTTACACGTCTCCATCAAAAAAGGGAGTATGAACACCCACCAGTGCTTGAAATACTTCTTAAAAAAAAATGAGACAATTATCTTTGAAATAACCACTACTGGGGGCGGGGGGGAATGTTGCAATGTGTATGTCATTCTGTAATAAAGGTCCTGTGGTATAATAGTTAGGAAGCAAGACATTTTTAGTAATAATGGGCCAAAAAAGTATTTAAGATGCAGCAAGATGCATGTGTTGTCGTACTGAGAATAGTCTTGCAGTACATTTAAGGAAAAAAAAAAATAGAAAAAGAAAAAAAAAACTTTTTCCCTTCTGCTGTGCTAAAGACAAGTTTGGCCTATGACACTTATTGTAGTTCATGTTCATGGGAAACTGTAAAAAGTCTGCTTTTTATTTATCTTCGCGGTCTGTATCACATGCTGTTTATTAAAAAAACTACTTTTGTTTGGTTTTTATCACACTTTTGAGTGTTACTGTATATACTAACAACTAAATTAAAATAATATGGTTGGTACACTTGTGAATCCTGAAGTGAGAATTTAAGGAAACTTGAGTCTTGGAGGTGTGATTTGTTGTTTCAGCTCTTCTAAAAAGGAGATTAAAAATTTTGTGCATCTGTTAATTTAGGTGGGGTGAAAAATACTGAAATAGAATTTGCATTATTTATGGGTATGGCCAAGTGAGAGGTCTTAACAGCACATGGCATTCATTCTTGTACATGTTGATCCTCAAAATAAGTAACTTTAATTTTAGGCATGGTCTGTCAAAGCTGTGAGAAGAGAGCGGACAATATTTAAGTGTTTCAGCTGAATGGTTGTAAAGCCTCTGCTAAGTCAATCTGGTTTGGTTCTGAAAAATATCCTTGGCGTTTCATCACCAAAACTATATTTAAAAATGAAGATTAGGTCATATTTTTGTATCTGATACTGATTTTGAAAGATTGAGAAACATATTTGGGAAATTACTCAATGGCAAGAATAAGACCATGAGGCTGTAATAGAATTGCTGAAGTTCATCTGTGGAAAGGCTGGTCTATTTTCGACTTCAATTTCCAACAAATTGCTATTGTGGGAGGCATGTGAGTTTTCTTGATGAGAATTTTGCTTTTTTTGGAGGGATGAGAAAAGTATCAAGATGTAATCAGGTCGCTGCTAAGCATCTTTGATGCCCTCAGTAAGTTTTAAACTTCGTGCAGTGGTCAATTCTGTTTCAGATGACCTCTGCCTAGTTTCACAAAGGGCTGTGGGCCAGCAAATGCTCAGCCTACCCTGGATCTGAACGCTTAATTAAAGATGGACATTCATCATCCTTACACTGATTTTGAAATTCAAGTGGAGCTCTAATCTGGAGAGGACTCTCATTGCCCTCTCACTAAAAGTCTTAAGGGAAGCCCTGAAATCTCCATGCTCCATAGCTCCCTCAGTTTCTCTGTGAAATGTGGGTCAGGCTGGGGCCTTCCAGGAAGGAAATTAAGTTCCATTACAGGTAGCGAAGTCACCTGGATTTGTCATCCCCTTGGCTGCAGAACAAGATACTCTGCCTTCGTAGCTTGTAAGGTCAAAGCTGGTATGTCTCCAAGTTCCAACAGCAGCCTGCCCTTCACTGCTACAGGTGGGTAAAAGTTGTCCCTGTGAGCTACACATTCTGATGTCATTGTCAAAAAAAAAAAAAAGTTTACCCCATCCTTCCTTATTTCAGTACAGATATATCCATGCTAATGGAATCGAACATCACTTGTGTTGCCTGTTTAAACCACAAGGTGACTACCCCTGGGCTTCTTTATATATCTGGTTGGAATGGGTTCTGAGTGCTTAAAAGCTGACCCAGATCTGTCTGAACATCCCAGGCACGTGAGGGTTTTGAAAGTGAGATTAATTTAGATTTTTCTGTCAAAAGCATTGATGAGCCCGTCTGGTGCCTGTGACTTTGAACTGGATCTATGGCTTCAAAGGGGATCCTCCTCAGACATTTCTTTCTTGGACTCGGTCTCGGCTTCCTAGCTGACAGGTGTGTGTTTGGGCTGTGCTGCTTTGTGTGGAGAAGAAATCAGTCAAAAGGTACAGACGATGTATTGTGCTTTATGTGACAGTGACTTGGTTAGCCTGGTTGTGTCTCACTGAGCAGGACTGAATTCAAAGGAAAGAGTTTTCTTTTTTTTCCCTCTTTTTCCCTTGGCAAAGTACAAATAATAAATTCCCATTACTGCCCTCCACTGGAAGCTGGGGAAAGTGCTTCTCCCCTCCCCGCCCCCCCTTTTTCCCCCCAAATATTTACATAGAAAACGTTTTAGTGAATAAAGGGAGAAATACGTGGGCATCTACACCTTTGGGTGGCTATAGCCAGTTTATAAGAAATTTATCACAAACCATCTTGGAGTAAGCTCAGGTTCTATGTCTGGAATAAGCAGTAGAGAACAAACTGAAGTGGGATGCTAGTATGTCCAGTTTCAACTCCCAGCTAATGAATAAAACAGATGAGATGCAAGGTATAACTTCTTATTAATCACTGGAACAGTAACATTAGGGATGTTGTGGATTGTCTGTTAATTGAGAGCTTTTAATTTTTTAAATTAGTTAACTTCAGGCTAACCTAGAGCACAGCAGTTCAATAAAGGGAAGATTTGATAAAATTCCACGATCTGCTTTGTCATCAAACTAAGTGACTGTAATAGTCTGCCTTGTCTCTTCAAAATAAATAATGACTTTATTTTCCAAGGTATAAAGGTACCATTTGAAATACCCTGCTTTGTGGGGAGATACAGACTCACAGAATGGCACCTTAAAGATCACCTTTAAAGATGATAGGGCAGGCTGTCACTGTTCTTTTATTTTTATCCCACTGTGACATAAAAAAGTGAGCAAAAAAGGGGGATTCTGTTGTGATATTCTTGGAAGAAGGTTGAAAAGGGGATGGAGCGTTATTATAACTTCCTTAACCCTTATTTTATATTGATTCTTCTCCAGAGGAGCCGATACAAAAAGCTCTGTGCTTGATGAGCATCGTGCTCTATCTCCTCTGTAACACGGGACCAAGGCCCAACGCTATGGTGATGACCCTGTCAGTCCTGAGGCGGGCTTCAGCAGTGCCAGGGGTTACTGCCTGCAGCTGAAACCACGCTGTGAAGCAGGCAAAAAGCGGCCCTGGGAGCACCTTTCGAGGCTGAGAGGACGGCTCCGGTCCAAACGAGCCCTCCCTCAGCGCCATACCGGGTGCCGAGCCCTCCCCTCACGGCGCAGCCCCTCACGGCCGCCATTCCCTGCCGTGCCCCTCAGGGGGCGCCATGGCGGCGGCCTCCCGCCCGCCCCGCTCCGCCCCTTCCCCCGCGGGGAGCGCCGCGTCCGGGGGCGGCAGCGGCGGCCGGGGCTGGGCGCGGGGAGCGGAGCCGAGCGGGAGGTGAGTCCCGGAGGCGGGGGCTGCACGGGCGGGGAGCGGCCGCCGGCATCGCCCGGGGAGCGGGGTGGCTCCCTCCGTCCCTCCCTCCCGCCCGCCCGCCGTTGGCCCCGCCGGGCGCGGCGCCCGCTCGCCGCCCGCCCCCATCTTAGCGCTGCCCCGGCGCCATTTGAAGCCCGAGCCCGTGGCCGTGCCCCCGTCCCCGGTACCGGGCGGAGCCGCCGGGATAAAACCCCCGGGGGGAGGGGGCCCTGGGTGCTGCTGGGGAAGGGCCGGTTCAGGCCGGGCTCACCGGGACGGTGCCGATGCGCTGGGGGCTGCTTGGCGGCGAACCGCCGCGGTGCTCTGCTGCCACCTCCATTTCTTCTCCTGTCCCCAGCAGCTGCCAAGCGCAGCCAAAGTCAGCTAACCCGGCACAAAAGGAGAACAGCATGCGCTTCGTGCATTTTAACGCTAATTTGAATATAAACTTTGTATGTTGTTTCCTCGCCTCTATTTCAATAGCTTCACGGTCAGCAATGTTTCTGATGTGACTTCTTATTTTTGGTTTAAACCGTTTTAAATTCTGTCACTCCACAGATGTAAATCTTCAAGTCCTGATGCGTTCACTACATGTGGGAGCTGCACAGCCATCAGCTTCCTAGCTGCTCTCCTTGCTGATACTGAAGAGTCTAGGATTTGGGGTAAGGTGACATTTCTGTTAATGTTGCCAATGTGCCTCAGAATATCCTATGTCTGACAAAAGGCTGCAGAATGCAGAATGTTTCTAATGAGCACTTGAGTGATTGGAGTCTTGACCTGTGTCTTTATCGTAAGCCTCCTCATTATTTTGTTCCAAGGCAGGGATATGAGCCTAGACTCCATTACCTATGTGCATTTGTTGCATTCTTAACTGTAACAGAATGGGCTGGATGGGGTAAGGCAGTAGAAAAGGTTGCCCAGGGAAGCTGTGGATGCTCCGTTCCTGGAGGTGTTCAGGACCAGGTTGGACAAGGCCCTGGACAACCTGATCTGATGGGAGGTGTCCCTGCCCATGGCAGGGGGGTTGGGGCTAGATGGGCTTTAAGATTCCTGCCAACCCAAGCCGTTCTAGGATTCTATGAAAAGCAATCTTGCGTGTGGTGTTTGGGTTTTCAAAATGTTTGTGTTATTTCATAAACTTGTGAAAGTTAAGAACTAGATAAAAGCAAGTCAGGCTAATTCTTAAACCTTTTCACTTTATGATTATTTTAGACCATTCAAAATGAACGAACATCCTAAAAAGAGAAAACGGAAGACTCTACACCCTTCTCGATATTCAGGTCAGTCTAGAGCTTGAGTTATGTACACACTTAAATTAGTTTAATTTGCTTCAGGTAATCACTTTATTATGAAAGGGGTACTTACATCAGGAAAATCAGTAACTTTCAGTAAAATCAGTAAAAGGGTAGGATAAGGAGCCTTGTTCTGAATGCATAGAGTAACCACTGCATGCTCCGTTATAAAGCCACTTTTGGTCAGCGCATCTGACCGGTTTTGTTCTGTACTCCCTGCACATTGGAAAGCTCGCACAAACCATAAAGGGAAGATTTTACTAACACACAAGGGGAGAAATTTCATGAAAGTTGGGTTGGGGGTGTCCGTAAGTTTTCAGCACTGAATTAACTGTGCTCTCGTCGCTATCTTCAGTGGAAGCAGAGATTGATAACAACTGCGTCTGATGCTCTGAACATCAGGACAGCAGCTGAAATCTGCAAATCAGAACAGTGATGTTATCAGACAGGCACAGAATCCTCACAACGTGGGAAGTAATAACATGGCCAGTGAGAAAAACTCTGGTGAATGTTAAATCCATATGTAGCTACATCAGTTTGTTAGTGTAAATACTAATTTTTTTTTTTATTTTTAATCTAGATTCCTCAGGTGCTACCAAATACATAGATAATAGTGGAATTCTTTCTGACCACTGCTATAGTGTCTGTTCTATGAAACAACCAGATATAAAATATTCTGAAAACAGAGGTAAGAGTGCACTTTGAGATCTTGTTCTGTAATCCTTAACTAAGTGTATTATACTCCTATTCACAGAAGTAAGTAGAATACAAAAATATGTAGTGGCAGACTTCTGCACATCATTCTCATCTGGTATGCCTAAGACTAGTGGAAGGTTGTTTAGTCATAATTCAAATATAATTTTCAAAGTAAAAAGTGACAACAACAAAAAGATGAGTCAATTTTAAAGCACTTAGAATGAAATTTAAACTTTATCTAAATATCCATTGGCCAGGTGACATAAATCCAATGTAGATTATCTATGAGTTGAGAGGAAGCATACTAGCAATAGTAACCTGTACTTCAGGAAAATGACTTTTTAATACAGCATCCACTAGTTGATGTAGAGTTTAACACTGGGCAGAGTAAATTTGAGGATGGACTTTTATTATATTTATTTTTCCTTTCACTCTAATAAATTGTCCAACAAGTATCCAGAAGTCTCTCAAAGTATATACCTTAAAATATGATGACCAGAAATACTTAAGGATATTAAAAAGATGCATCTTTCATATGTAAACCTTCATTTAAGAATTCTTTTTCCAGTGTAATCACCTGACTTTTTTCTGAAATTGTAAAGACAGAGTTGCCACCTTTTGAATTATTCTGTTGACTTTTGTATGTATGGAAATAATTTCTGCAGTGTTTAACTTTTTTCAATGTAGGTTACAATGTAAGTGGTATGTAAAGATAAATTTATATAACTAGAATAAGTAAATAGTAAGTAACATCTAGGTTAAATCAAGGGAGTCAGGGTGATGCTATAAAGGATGAATAATGACAAGACAATCTTTTGTCTTTGCAGGTAGATACCACAGTCCCGTGCAGAGCATAGACACAGATGATGATGGGAGTCCAGTGCACGCTGGCACTTCTCACTGGAGTGGGTCACATTCAAACGTTGTGGGGTTGCACTATACAGAACAGAAAAAGAAGGATAAAGGTAAAGGTAAATGTGTATTTGCAGCTGAGATGCTGGGAAGCTGGAGAGCGTGGATGTTAGCTTTTAATATAGCTGATATTTTCCTTCTTTGGTTTGATGTAAGAGATGAAAAATTTGTAGTTTACGTTATTCATGAGTTAATTAAAATGTTAAAATGTAGTCCTAGTGGCTGGGGAACAATAACTACTTTTTGTATTTATTAGCTATTACAGCTTACTGAAAAGTTAAATACGGACCCAGATTTTTTGCTGGATTTGTTTTTAACCTTTTGCTTGTATGATCTGTTTCTGTAGATAAAGCTACTAATAACGGAATGTGTAAAGACATATGTGATTCACCCATATTCAGTGACATCCCTGCAGAAGAGGAGAAACCTCTTGATATTCAAACTGTAGAAATTTCTACAACAGAAGTTAATGCTGTAGAAGTTCACGATATAGAAACACAAACTGTGTCACCTGAGAAGCTAGAAGCTGAGGATCTAGAGGAGATCCCTCTTGAAACCTGTAAAATCTTCGAGAAGAACCAGGCTTTGAACATCACAGCTCAACAGAAATGGCCTTTGCTGAGAGCAAACAGCAGCGGCCTGTACAAGTGTGAGCTCTGTGAGTTTAATAGCAAGTACTTTTCTGATTTAAAGCAGCACATGATACTGAAGCACAAGACCTGTACAGACACCCATGTCTGTAAAGTTTGTAAAGAGAGTTTCTCCAGCAAAATGCAGCTGATTGAACATGTAAAGCTACACGAGGAAGATCCGTACATCTGCAAGTACTGTGATTATAAAACGGTGATCTTTGAGAATCTGAGTCAGCACATAGCAGACACTCACTTCAACGACCACCTTTACTGGTGTGAGCAGTGTGATATGCAGTTCTCCTCGAGCAGTGAGCTGTACCTGCACTTCCAGGAGCACAGCTGTGACGAACAGTACTTGTGTCAGTTCTGTGAGCATGAAACAAACGATCCAGAAGATCTGCACAGCCACGTGGTGAATGAACATGCGTGTCGGCTGATAGAGTTAAGCGACAGCTACAACAACAAGGAGCGTGGACAGTACAGTCTCATAAACAAAATCAGTTTTGACAAATGCAAAAACTTTTTTGTATGCCAAGTGTGTGGCTTTAGGAGCAGGCTGCATACCAATGTCAACAGGCATGTTGCTATTGAACACACCAAAATATTCCCTCATGTTTGTGATGACTGTGGGAAGGGCTTTTCAGGTATGTTGGAGTATTGCAAGCATTTAAGCTCTCATTTATCTGAAGGGATTTATTTGTGTCAGTACTGTGAATATTCAACAGGACAGATTGAAGACCTTAAAACCCATTTGGATTTCAGGCATTCGGCAGATTTACCTCATAAATGTACTGATTGCTTAATGAGGTTTGGAAATGAGAAGGATCTTCTAAGTCATCTTCAGATACATGAGACAGCTTGATTACCTTTCCCTGTAATCAGTTTGTTAGAACCCAAATTAATTTTCAGTCACTAAAATGTATTAAATACAGTTTTAACAGCACTTGTACAATTCCGATGTTTTTGTATCAACAAAGCATGTATAACAACTTGGTGTTAATGAATTTCCTTACCTAGAGCTTCGTTAGGAATGATCACATTTACATGTGATGGGTCATATTCAGGGGGAGGGACAGTGGGAGTAGTTGCATGTTATAGTGGTTCCGATGCTCACCCTGTACTCTCACATTCAACGTACAAGACCAGCACTTTAGAGGTTTAAAAGGGACAAAGAGAAGGCCAACATCTAGGTCCATGCTTAAACAATGCACTGACCTCAATTGTGTATCCTACTCATTTTACCGCCTGCAGCAGCAGGTCACTGAGCTCATTTAGGAAGTTTCATCAACCTGCCAAAGATAAGTGTGTTCCAAAACTTCCCAGGCATGCAAGTCTCCACATGTCAGCCTGCATTTACCACCCTGTACTCCTGATAAGCTTCTAAAAGTGACCTGTTTTTCTCTTGGGGTACCTGTCCTATCTCATCATTTGCTTTGTCTTCGTTCAATGTTCTGTTTTAGCTCCTGCCTGTGGAACCAACCAACAATGCTTTCATCCACACATTACTACAGACCTCTCACATCATTTCTATCTCCTTTATTTGCCTTCAGTTCCCATGTTTCTCTTGATGCAACCCTTCCCAGAGTAGGGGGGTTGAAACTAGAAGGTCTTTAAGGTCCTTTTCAACCCAGGCCACTGATTCTATGCAATCCTGGCAGGGGTTGCTTGTGTGTAGACTGGGTCATGTTCTAAGGAGCCAATTGTAAGGGAATTTGTGAAATGTTCCAGATGAGAATGTCTAAAGAGCATGATTTTCATAATCTAGTTCTCACTGAAATGTCACCAACCTCATTTGGAGAAAGCTTCTATAAATGAGTTTATAATTACATAATTATAATTTTGTAGACTAAAAATTAGCTTTCTATCAATAGTAATTTGATGAAAGTTATTCTAAATCTGTAAATTTTAAACTATGTACTGCTTTAAAACACTGATATGGTATAAAAGTTTATTTAATCACTTTCAAATGATATAACACAGCTGTTCTGATTAGATAGTGCTGTTCAGGCATTACTGGCTTCATAAGTGAATTTTTAAGCTTCATTCCGTAGCTGTATTTCTGAGTGACTGATAGTTGGACAGATAATAAGGGTGAGGTCATTTAGATTGTGCTAGTTATCAGAGTGAAATAACCCATAAAATAGTGGTGGAGTTTACATTTCTGTATCACTTGTAAATTTGTAATGTAAGATTGTCTAATGCAAGATTTGTAGAGATATAATTAATGTATAAAACATTTCTTGATTGGTGAGATTTGGTGTTACCAGCTTCCGGGTGTGCAAGGGCTTTCACACTGAATTTTCAAAGCTATAAATATTGGCTATATAGTCAGTTAATGGAAGACCTGATTTATAGAGAAGTATTTCTAGAAATTCTGGAAACTAGACACTTCTTGCTTTGTAAGAGTAAGACCACTTTCATCATTTTGAAATGCTGATTTAGTACCAAATCTTACGTGTCATTGTTGAAAAGGACAACTTGACTGTATCCTAACTGTATTTTAGTTCATTGTATAGAGAATGACACTGTCTGTAGTAGAATTGCTAATTTCCTATTTTAAGCTCATTCATCATGGCTGGCTTAATATGGTAGCAATAATATAGTTAACAAAATACTAATGAGAATTATATATGGAAGGTTAATTTTGCTCATACGGGGATAAAGGGCTGGGGAATGCTGGTTCTTCTGTTAAGAGTCCAGGGGGAAAGACATTTCTTCATCCTTTTTTTTTTTTTTTTTTTTTTTTTTTAAATGTTTGTGTTTGCGCAGATCAGCATAGTGACCTGTGCAGGAAAACTGCATTTTCCTCATTGAAGAGGCTCTTTTGTAAAGGTATGGAGCCTGTGACAGAAAACTTGTGTTTTGACTCCTCAGTAGTTTCATGTCAACTTTTAAGTTGTATTGATTTCTGGTCTCTAAAATGGGAATTAAAACATGCCATAAGCATGTTTTGAAGCCAAACTCTTAACTAAAATGCACACCACAGTGTCTAGTAAGGAAATATATTCAAGTTTGACTTGGCATGGATTTTACAAATTAGGGACTAACATTAGGTTTGCTTATTTGATCTACCAGAAAGTAGATGGAAATTTATGTGGGCTGCTGGTCTCATTTTACTTAGGGAAGGCATGTTGATCCTAGTGAGGGCACTACATGGTAGCTGTGAATTAGAAAAGTTGGGCTTTTTCATTTGAAGTGTGCAGGTGGAAGGTCAGGCGTGGTGCATTGGGGTGAACTTGGAGCACGGGAGCACTGCCAGAGACAAAAGTCTTCTCTGAACCTTACGGCTTGAGCAGTTAGTCTCAGTCCTGGATTAGAGACATTAACTAGTAATCAGAAATATGTCAATACATGCTTTTCTTAGGGATGCTCAATAAGTGTGTCAAATTCATCAGTTTTTTATACAGATACCTGCAAGCTTCCTCTGCTTGAGTGGCAGCTAACTAAAAGCTATCCAAAATCACAGCACGGAAGTAATTTCTATTTGCTTTTTGCATTTGGGCCTTTGGGTTAGAAGTAGAAAGAGCATCTCAACTTCTGGGACCATTTTTGGTACTGAACAGGGGAAGTTCTTTACCTAGAAGATTCTGGGACCTTCAAAACTAAGATCCTACGAATTATTGCAGGAACTGAAATACAACGGATGAGTAACTCTGATTCTCCACACTGCTTATTAAGTGTCACTGATTTTCATTGGTGTTTGTGGCTGTTCCTATTTTCCTGTGCTCTCTTATGGGGATGTATCATGTGTATATATTTCCAGTGCTTGGACCTTGGGGAACAAATCACCTGTTTGTCACTCTAGGCGGCAGCTGAGTGATTAAACCAGGGTGCTGACAGAAGGCAGGGCCCGCAGTCAGGGCTCCTTTCCTTTGCCTTGGATTCCTGCCGTGCTTGGCAGGGGACGGGGCTTGTAACTCAGGGCACTTTTTGGGTACAAAAATCCCAAACTGAGGCTGGCAAGGAGAAGCAGCCAAACCTGAGTTCTGACCACAAAAATAAATAAATTAATTAAATGAAATACAAGGAAATGGAATAAAATGGAGAGGGGGAAAAAAAGGAGAAAAAAATCCTGTCAGCCCTGAGGAGCGCGGCAGGGCCCCCCCCACCCCCCTCCGTTTGCCCCGTCTCCATTTCGCGCCCAGCCGCCCCCCCGCCGCCCTGCCCCAAGATGGCGGCCGCAGCCCCTCACTAAACATGGCCGCCACGCCCCCACCGGCGGATCCGGGAGCGGGCGGAAACGGAAGCGCTGCTCGCGCGCGGCCCTGTGGCGGCGGGGCGGGAGGCGGCGGCGGCGGAGCGGGGCCTCGCGGCCGTTGCCAGGTAACGGCGGGGCCGGGCCCGGGGCTGGGCCTAGGCCTGAGGCGGGCGGAGGCTGCGGCCTGCGGGCGGCCGGGAGGGTAGCGCCGTGCCGCGGGGTGACCCCTGGCTCCGGGACACGGCTCCGCGCGGCGGCTGCCCTTGTCGTGGCGGTGCCCGGGGGAAGGGCTCGGGCTCGTCACGGGGACGGCGTGAGGGAGAGGTCGGTGCCCCCCGGTGCGCTCCTCCGGTCGCGTCCTTACTTAAATTTTTTTTAAAAAATTGTAATTAGCGGGGGAGAACACGCGTGGTTTCGCGCTGACACGGGTGCTCCGGGGTGCTTGGTCACTTTGAGGTGACTTTCCCCGCAGGCACGCCATGGCAGAAGCCGCGGTGTCCCCGCTGAAGCACTTCGTGCTGGCGAAGAAGACCATCACTGCCATCTTCGACCAGCTGCTGGACTACGTCACCGAGGGAGCGACTTTCGTGGAAGGTTGGTGTCCATCCCCGACACGAGGACCTGTCTGTTACCTTGAATTTGTTTTGCAGTAGTGCAGTGTGCATTACCGTACAGCACCATGTGCTGTTCAGGTAAATGTACACCTTCAGAAATCGTCCCATTTTTATTTTATGTTTTTATCTTGTGCTAGCAGCAGCACTTAGGATGGTTACATGTTATAAAATCTGTATTATGTGGTAGGTGCCTTCCACAAGGGTCAAAGCTGAACCACCTCTGCATTTATAGCCTTCTTTCAGTTTCTTTTATATAGGAAAAAAGGACAAACAGGCACTCCCAGTGTTGAGTAGGAAGGTAGATCAACACAATACAGTGCAAAGAACCCACAGTTACACCTTCAAGTTTTAGCAATGTGGAGGTGCATGTGTTGCCACACAGATATGGTTGCTCATGGCCCCAGTGAGCTTTGCAGTGAGAGGATGAGATTAGACTGTAGGTTCACCTGCAGCAATTTGTCATGTGCTGTGTGGACCTGTCAAATGATGGGGTCCAATATCAGATTCTGTAGAAGGGTTTTGTTCATTTTGTTTTACCACTATATAATAAAAACTTAGACAGATCTTTCACATGTGAGGTACTGATAATCTAGATCTTGTGTCCATAAGCATGTAATCTGTTTTGTTTTGTTTTTTTTTCTTCTTTCTATGTGCAGCAACATACAGGAATCCAGAGCTTGAACATATAGCAACAGAAGATGAACTAGCAAAAATACAGGCGTATAAAAAGAAGCTGGCAGTCATCGGTGAGGTGCTTTCACGGAGGCACATGAAAGTGGCATTTTTTGGCAGGTAATGAACAAAATTACCAGAACTTAATTTGATCTCTCTTCTCTTTCAGAGCTTAATGTTCTAATTCCAGTGCATATAACCTACAAATAAGTTCTTCATTACAGGATTATTGTTTGAAACATAATACATAAAAGCATGCTCACCCTTACCTAACTGCTGTCGTTGATGCCGTCTTGTGCCATTTGTGTAACTGAATTATGTACGTCTTGTTACATGTTTTATTGATAAACTATTTAAAAATTTTTTTTTTTTTTTTTTTAATAGAGCTATTATTTGACTTAAGACGACGTGAGGTGGTTGTCTTTTACACATTTTTTTTTTTTTTTTACATGATGGCTTTGTTTGTTTACTGGACTATAGTTAACAACTTTATGTTTATGTTTATTTTAAGTACTGAAATCTAAACTTTGAGCTGTTTATGTTTCCATGTATAAGCAACTGAAGAAAAACAGTCTGTTAGAGAGACTTGCCTTGCTGCTTGTGTCATTGGTTTAACAGATCTGTGTGATCATCGTTAGGAATAATAGTAGCAGCGCGCTATATGGCTTACAGATAAATCTGAACATAATATGAATTTCTGCTGCCATGAATTACTGACTAGGAAAAGTTCTAGTTCAAAGTCCTTGCTGGTAGTATTACAAATGGAGTATCAGGTCTTTTGCATATTTAGGTAACACTTCCAAAGTTACAGATTTGTAATCTAACTTCAGTTCTAAAACTAAAAAAAAAAAAAAATATAGCAATTAATTTTTTTAAAAAAACTTTTGGTCACCTTGGGATCATTTCAGCTGTATTTTTATTGTTTGTTGCAGAAAAAGAGGGAGTTAAAGAGAAAAGTTTCTGTTGCACCCCAGAATATGTTGCTACATACAAAGTTTTTGCCTCTTTTTTTTTTTTTTTATAGAAGTGCTGTCAGGTTCTTGGACCCAAAGCACTGAAGCTTTATGTATCTCTCTTTGCTTTTAGTTGTGTTGTGTTTTGCTTTTCACTCTCATCATAGTGGAGAGGTTTGAAGTTTTCACTGAGTCTTAACGCTTCTCATAAATGTCTGTGTGCCACACATTGTGCAATTCTCTTCTTGCAAATTTTGGACAGTGTAGAAATAGGCCAAAAATCGGCCTTACTGAATGCAAAATCGTATGTTAGAGAGCAAAATCCTTCCAAGAGATTAAGGTTCCAGTGCTTTCAAATGCTTTTATGTGACTGATTAGCCTGGTGTCTGTTAGCCCAGTTTGCTTCAGGAAATTTTTTATTTTTATTTTTTTTTCCCTGTGCTTAAATTTAACGTGTGGTTACTTCTATTTTCTGGAATATGACTCTTCATGTTCTAATTTTTAAAATTTTGTAATAGCATTGGAAAAAAATGTGTACAGTAGTGTTTGTACCCTTGCTTTTCTAAAAATGGTTCAGCTATTAAAAGAAAAACAATAAAAGGATCTGGGATAAATAAATTGGTTTTATCTCAGCCTTGACATTTCACAAAGTTAAAAGTTGAATGCGTTTACAAGTTGTGATGCTTGTTAAAAGATGCTTTTGCAAGTTCAGTGCAGGAAAGAGAGAATGAATGTAACCTTAACTCCCCCTCTGGCATTTTGAATACATTTGTAAGCTGTTGTACAGGGAGCACCGAAGTAGCTCCAGAAATGAATTACAGTCCACACTTGCTTTGTACTGTTGTGTAAGAGTTAAGCCTCAAGTCTCTGTGGGTGAGGGGTAGGGGGTTAGAGCAAAGTAGGGCACTGCAGAGAACTTCAGGTTCTTGCGGAGCTGAGGAGTTGGCAAACAGTTCCATTTGGTCAGTAAGATTTTGGTTAATTTGCTTCTTTCCTTCTGAAGTAAGGACAAGACTCAGTTTCACGATTAAAAACAGCATTTGCATTATAAGGGTTATAAGTGAGAAATAAATTTGCATTTTTATTTTTTGCACATTGCTTCACATCTTCCTTTGGAGGTCTTCATTAGGCTGAGGTTATTGTCAGTTAAATGATCTGAGCTGTCCCTATTGGCTGTGATGAGACTTCCCAGGCAGTGATCCTTTTGCACCACATCTAATGCTTGGTGGGCTATATCAGAAGCAGTGGTTCGTTCCTGAGTGGTACAGAACAAACGTTTCCTGAAGGCTGTGGATGAGGTTACTGAGGTGGTAATGGCACAGGCATTTTAAGGAGTCACCCTAGAGCGTGGTACTTCTCTGCCCCTGTCATGCAACCTTTTCCTCATGTCCTCTGGCATCCCTGGAATTCCCTTAGCTTTGCCGTGAGAGGCATGTGGAATAGTTACCTGATCAAAACATGATCCTGCCCAAAATGCTCCGCAGATTTTTAGTCAGTCCTTTTTTGCAGGACTGCCAGTGCTGTCCCCCTGATGTGGGACAGGGTGCTGTGACTTAACAGTTGCTTTAAATTGGTCAAAGGCATCATTTTAGGCTAAATGCTTCTTCGCTTCTTCTGGTGCAGATTTTAGAAATGCCGTATGTAGATTCAGGTATGGCAGATACAGGCATGCTTCCCAGTACAGGTTGGGCTTGTTCAGCTGGTGTGAGTTATGCAAATGGCAATTTGCTTTCTTGCTTGGGTAGGCAGTGTTGGTATCAAGAAAGATTTTTGGAATTGCTATTCAGATGAACTTTTCCTGCACTTTCTACTATTTTCTGGCAAGCTGTGCTACTGGCTTGATGCCAAATCACTCCAAACAGCTAGCAAAATCTGGGTCTAACGTGGTTAAAGGGGGCACGTTCAGTTCAAAACAAAGGTGTGTTTAATGCTGCTGTACTATGCTCAAAGTACTGCTATTTTCTTTCCCTCTAGAACAAGCAGTGGGAAGAGTTCGGTCATTAATGCCATGCTGTGGGATAAGGTGCTGCCCAGTGGGATCGGCCATACAACTAACTGCTTCCTCAGTGTGGAGGGGACTGATGGAGATAAGGCTTATCTTATGACAGAAGGATCCGACGAAAAAAAGAGTGTCAAGGTAGAGCTTTTGAATGACTTCTGTGAATGATTTTGAATTATTTCTGTACTTTTCATGGTATCCATTTCTCCAAAGACCTGTCTGTTAACAACAGTTACAAGTCTAACTCATTACGTATTTTTAAGTTCTTATTCAGGAAGGAATAACTAATAAATGAAAATATTCTACTTCAAAATTTTTCCTGGATATTTCAAGGAAAATAACTAGCATGTGTTTCCTTGTGGCATAGCTTATTTTGAGAGATCTATTTTTACAGACTGACAGTAAGTTCTGTTACTTGCTGAAGATTAGGAACATTGCTCTCATTTGGCCTTACAGCGCTTACCTTATTTAATTGCTCACGTTGATGTGTTAAACCTCTGAGGCAAATTTGTGCCAACTCTCGGTATCGCAAATTCTAGCCCTGTAAGGAATACCACTTTGTGACTGCAGTGAAACTCCTGTTTGGTTTTCAAAGTACAGCTCATTCTTTAGATGGCAGTGAGTCTGAAGAGGTTTAAAAAATAAATTAAAATTAACAAATATTCACCTGAAGTATGAACTCTGTTACTATATATGACAGGTTTGCTTGAGAACCAAATTCGGGTTGTTTATAGACATGTTTGTGGTGCGTATTGCATGTGTGTCTTCTTTCTTTATGCTCTTTATAGACAGTCAATCAGCTTGCTCATGCACTTCACATGGATAAAGATTTGAAAGCTGGCTGTCTTGTCCATGTCTTTTGGCCCAAGTCGAAGTGTGCCCTGCTGAGAGATGATTTGGTTTTAGTGGACAGGTATGTTCTCTGTTTTAATAAAGACTTTCTCAAATAAATAAACCACTGTAATATTTATAAAAGAGGTTTACTGTTTGCTTGTGGTATGGCTACTGGGCTGCAAGACTATTGAGAGGCTTTTTTTTTATATCAGTAGTACAGAGTTTGTTCTTCTGTATATAGTGCTGCCTGTCATCGCTCCAGTGATGTTGGCCTTGCAGCAGTTGGAACACACAGGTGTCTTGTGATCAGCTGTATAAAGGACTAGCTTTTGGCTGAGTATGCTGCCACTTTTAAAACAAACACTATGGGAGCATGCATAGGGTTGTTGCAGCAACTATAAACCTTCTGCGCATTCCCGGTCCTTAAGTGCTTCAGACTGATCACATGAAGTGTGAGCGGTCTGGACTTCATATCTTAAAGCTTCTTTTAAGAGTTGCAGTACCTGCATACCACAGTAATGAGTGCCTGCAAAACAGAATTGCTGTAGTTGGTTCTGTGTGTCCACGTGTTGGGATTGTGTTTCCCATTGTTCGTGTATAAAAGAATCCTGAAAGATTTAGTTTATCTGTGTCAAATGTCAGTATTCCAGGCCTCTTTGAGCTATGAACTGGTAATAATAATAATAATAATAATAATAATAATAATAATAATAATAATAATAATAATAATAATAATAATAATAATAATAATTTCAAACTGCCAGGTGGTCTATACCTAGTATGTGAATGTAATAGAGATTTTATTCTTGAGTGAACTTGTAAGCAGTGCTTTTTGTTGCATCTCTAATCTTGCACCGTTGAAATCACTGGAAGTTGTCCATGTTTCTGGGGTACAAACTCAGATCTCGTGTCAGTACTAACGCCAGCCTGGCTGGCAAAGGCTGGTGCTGCTTTGTTTGACATACTGATGGACCTCTGAGCTTATGCAGTTGTGCTGTTTCCCTGGGGACATCTGCATAGCAGAGGTGTGCTGGAAGCCCAGAAGTGATCCTTGCCTGGGTATGATACTAGACGTGATTTAATCTGCACAGTCTTGGTTGCTAAAGGTGAAATCTTAAAAGACGAGCAGTCTGAAATCTAAGAACAGGTACTTGTAAGAAGAAAATCACCTTTTAAATAAAGCAAATTTGAACCAGGAATAATTGAGCTGTTGCCAACAGGACGTGATCATCTTCCACTTAGTCCTGAAAAACTGACAGCATTATAGTCCTAATTTCATTTTAATTGTCACTATGTTATGCAAGCTGTGCATAGATCTATTAATTTAATTAGGCTTTTATTAGTGGAAAATTTTTTAATGAACAACTGTCCTTTTTGATTACAACCTAAACATGGGATACGGGGAGGAAGACCATTCTGTGAGACTGCCTAGATTTCTGACAGACTGCCTGTTACTTTTTTTAGCTATTATGATCTGCACGTTTATTCATTAAACTGCATCTTGTAATGAGTAGATGGTCTAATGAGTGATATGCTAAATGGTAATGAACTTTTTATTTCTTTGCCTTAAGCTTGAGTTAAGCATTAGACTACAGATATAAAAATTCATGTCTTACAATAAGGTTCTTAGGCAATCCCAATCTATTTTCATCAGTTTCTAAAAATGAATTGCTCCTTTGCTGAATAAATACAAGTTTGTGGTCTCAATTTTCAACAGCCCTGGCACAGACGTCACTACAGAGCTTGACAGTTGGATTGACAAATTCTGCTTGGATGCTGATGTGTTTGTCTTGGTTGCCAATTCTGAATCGACTCTCATGAACACGGTATGGCGTGCAATGGTTTTACATTAGTGTTTTGTTTAAATATTCAGCAGTTCCACAACTGAAAGGCTGCCATTAGTCCTTTACAGAAGCTCCATGAAGCGCTGCAGGTGGATCGTGTGAATAGGATGTGGGGTGTGAGGCAGGAAACGTGTGTCCCTCCTTAGGGAAAAGAGAACCTGGTTTTTACCAGCTTTGCTTACACTGACTTGAGCATGAAATTTGTCCTTTCGGTTTCCCTTTTGATAAATGCCTGTAGCACTTCTCTTGTTTTCCAGTTTGTCCATATTTCTCAGCCAAAGACATTTGTATTATCAAATACATCAGTTACAAAGGATTTCACATACAGAAGTTCATGAATATACATGAAGTAGGTTAAGGAAATTTTTCTTATTCCTTGCGTTCTTGCCTCGGAAGAGGGTAAATTCCCTTAATGTACCTTGTGTTGAGGACAAGTGCTACAGGTTGCCCTTGTATGACTTTGTGCTTTTTCATATGAAGATGCTAGCCATAAGCAGTCATGTTGCATGAAATAGCTGAAGATGTTTTAACACCTTTATTTTATAAAGCCCTGTCTCAAGAGAGAGAGAGAACCTCCGTACACCTTGCAGCCTGAATATTATATGACTTGTAGAAAGAGAGCATATAAGGTGGCCAAATAAGCTGTTCTGATATTCAAAACATGCCCAGAGATTTACTTTAATTTTATAGTGATCTCCAGTTTTGACTAAACTTCTATAAGTATTATGAATGTACACAATTTCAATATAAGGTTTCTGTGTTATTGGTTTCTGTGTTAATAGTGTGCCTGCCAAGATGTTGTGCAACACTACTGGGAAATCTTGGAGATTTTTATTAAGCTTCCTGTAGACAAATAAAATGCTCATCGTTGTTCTGAGGATAGTTCTGACATTTAGTGTTTGAGCTTTCTAATTATTGAGGCAAATTTTAATGCAATAAGGGTCTGAATATGCAGACAGTGTTTCCTTGCATTGAGTAGAAATTCGAGAAGGTGAGTTTAAAGACAATTCTGTTTTCTGATCTGAATCCACAAAGACTTAAATATGAAAGAGATCTGACTTAAAAGAGAAAAAGAGAATTTTGGCAATATTCAAGGCAAAGACAGGGTTTGGCACAACTGCGGCTGTATCTTTTCTGTTATGCCACACAAAGAGCACTTTTTGGCCTATAGTCTTGCAATTTCTTTGAGGCATAAAACTCTTCATTTATTTATTTATTTTTACAACTGTCATGCCTCTAAACCCTCATTTAATACTGAGCACCTTGTTACCATTAGAATCTAGAGGTGACTGGTATCCAGGGTGCATATTGGAGTGGAAGGAAGTAGATTCTAGTTGTGGTTGTGGGGCCTTGACTTAAGCAAACAAATTTTTTTCTCCTTTTTCTAAATTTTCATTTTTCAGCTTAGTAGACGCAAAGTTGCCTTTAACAGTTGTATAACTGCTCTAAAGCATTTGCATTTTGCTTTGCATTGTGGCAAATGCTAATTTCTTTCTTTGCCTACACAAGTTTATCCTTCAGGTTAAACATATGGTAATTATGTTCTCATCCTGCTTAGGCATTATTTTTACCTTTTGCTGTAACTGGTTTGAGAATATTTGGCAGCTGCTATACAGCCAGACGTTCTCTGCATAAACACAATTTTTATGATAGTCCCTCATAAATTCTCATTAAACTAAGTTCTCGTTTCTGCGTCAGTAATCTTGTTTCACATACTTACTCCCCAAATGATGGAGACTTAATGTATCTCCAGCACAGTGTCCAGAATATCTGATGGTGACCTGCTGCAGGTTCAGAAAGCTTGTAACAGCAGAGATCTTTTCTGCTAGAGCTGTGCTGACTGGGGATTCACTCCATCGTGGTTTTTACCCATTACGTCTGCAGCAAATAGCAATGATGGGTGGTAGGTACAAGAAAGGGACCTAAACTATGTTTTCAAGCACGTGCTTGTTTTCTTGCTGAATGTTCCATCTTAAAAATGGCTTTTCCCTGTGGCTCAAGCCATAAGATGCAATTCAAACAGGAAATGTAACTAACCTGTAGTTCAAGCTAATATTTTCTTCAACCAAATTATAATTAGAGATGACGAATATAGTATAGTTTATGGGTGTAGAAATGAAATTTGGTGGGTTCAAGAAGAACGTGTTGGTAGTACATACAGAAAAGGAAGACATCAGTTTTAGCCAGGCATCTTGCTTTAAAAAAAAAAAAAAAAAAAAGGAAATAGAGTAATGTTTTGTGTGCTCCTTCCCTTTCTCTTCCCCAACAAATATTGTGAGTGTATCACACAATTGCTAACAAATTTAATAGAAAGCTATAAGAATTGAAGGAGATAAAGTTTTGTAAGAGTGAAAGCAGAAGGAAAAAAACAAAAGAGCAAATAATGTGACAGATTTATAGAAGAATAGATTTTTTTTTTGTTCCAGTGTTTTCTAAAATACTTGTTTTAGAAATTTTATTAATCGTACCTACTTTTAGAGAAATTAACGGCAGCTAATTGATGCCAGTTCTTAGCATTGGCTTCAGTTCTAGGATACTTAATGACTTTTGAACTAACATAAGCCTTTTTGTGCTGATTATCTGTGGGTTTTAATGCTAATAAGTTATTTTTAATATGAATTTCTAAAAAAAATCTTGTTTATATTCAGAATCTGTTACAGAAAAATGCATGGCTGTTTTGGATGTTTGGGAAGTTTTCTGTTTGTGTTTTAATTCTTAGGAAAAGCATTTTTTCCATAAAGTGAACGAACGGCTTTCTAAACCAAACATCTTCATCCTGAATAATAGATGGGATGCCTCTGCATCAGAACCAGAATATATGGAAGATGTAAGTGACTTGATGGCTCTTATTTGGCATTATTTTTGTATATTAAAAAAAAAAAAAGACCTGCACATGCATGAAGCATGCTAAATTGCTTCAGTGATACAGGTCTTAAAATGAAAACACCAGCTTTGTGTTATAGTAGCAGGATAAGTTATTAGATCGGTAAATGGAAATAACTTGCTGGTCCAATTCAAACTGCAGCATGTGCACACAGGTAACACAATGGGAATCTTGCTTAGAACCTTTGTTTTCCACAGTAAGCTTTGTTTAAAAAAAAAAAAATCTTCTTTGTATTGCCGTTTAGTTTTGTAATGGTGGTGCAGCTCTGCGGTATTGATTTGACAGTGGCTCAATTTTTGCCTTTTTCTCATGAGCTTTTTACCTTTTCCTCAGGTGCGCAGGCAGCACATGGAGCGCTGCCTGACTTTTCTAGTTGATGAGCTCAAAGTTATTGATCCTGTAGAAGCAAGGAATCGCATCTTTTTTGTTTCAGCAAAAGAAGTTCTCAGTGCCAGGAGACAGAAGGCCCAAGGGATGCCAGAGGGTGGTATGTAGGAACTCTTGCTTTTCCTCAAATACAAAAAAAATCATAAAACCCGATAAATATTTAAGATACAGTCATTGTTATGCTGTATTGTTTTGTTTCACAGGTGGAGCGCTTGCTGAAGGATTTCAAACCAGATTCCAGGAATTTCAAAATTTTGAGCAGATATTTGAGGTATTTATGATGGGCACTTTAGACTACCTCTTTTATTGATGCAAAGGTAACTTCTGTTTATGCTTAGCTTAATTTTACTGAACGTTACCGGTGTGAACAAGTGTTGGAGTGTCAGGTATTGAAACTGTGTGACAGCTTCGCTTTATCTTTCATCTCTGTTCATGTGTTTTCACTTCAAATAGCAGGTTAAAAAGAAGTATTATTTAGTGAGAGAAGGGATCAAAACTGGCCTTTAAGCTCCTGTTTAGAAATCTCAATACCAATGTAGTCTAAAAGATACAAGAAGAGACTGTGCTCTTAATGGCTTATGGCCGGTAGCTGACAGAAGTTTTTGCTGCTCAGTAAGCCTTATTCTATTCTGAATTTGTTGCTGTGTAATTAATTACTGTAATTCAGGACTCGAACAGTGTAACGTATTGTGTTTCACTGATGTAAAACTAAATATTTACTTACATTTTTAAAGCCAGAGTTTTAAAATTATCATCATTATCTACCTCTTAGTTCTGATACTCTGAACACTAACACTGTTTGTGCATCCTCGTTGCTGTACAGAATCCATCCTTCACCCTCAGTTTAGCCGCATTCATAGCTGGAGTTTACACTTGCTTCCAAAGTAGGTCTCGCCAGATGATGTTGATTTCTGTGTGATAGATTTAATTCGTTTTGCGGAATGTGGTAACTCTGAAGCCGTTCTTGGTTATCTTAAGGTGGCATCTTGGATGTGCCTCGATTGTTCTGGGGGTGTGTGTTGGCACATCTCATGCAACACAAGCTTGAAAAGTATGACTGCAGTTTCTATCCAGCAAATGCTAGAGACTGCTCTTGCATGCCTCAATCAGTAATTTCTTGTTCTGTATATTTAAAAATCAAATTACCTTTAAAAAATATTTTTTTCTTTCGTTACAAGCAAGCACATTTGACCTTAGTAAAACTTGCAAAAAGGAAGAAAATGTCAGACTGAAGTTTACATTCAGTCCTTATCCATGCTCTCGTAGTAGATGACTGAGTTGTTGAAATGATAAGTTTAGAATACAGGCAGGGCACGAGTCCATGTGACATAAAATTTCTTGTTTTTGTAGTGCAACTACTCATTGTAGCCAAACTTGCATTTTTGTTTGCAGTTTTAGTCCCTAGAATTATAGTAGGAAACTTCAAATCAGTAGGAAAAAAGTGGAAATTAAGCTTATAACTCAATTACTGCCATGTATTTTTGCACTTTTTTCTACAGTCTCTTACAGTTACATGGGCAGTTTCCTACGTTACAATGGCATTTCATTTGTAAGCAAGGCTGATACTTAAGTGGTTTACCAACTCTGAAATCTTCAGATCTAACTCTCAAATTACTGGCACTTGAGCTGATAAAGTCACTGATAACAAAAATGTGCTGATGTTTACCAGCACTAGGTCGTGTATTAACAAAAATGTTGTACGTCAGGTAGAATTTTCTGTGTTCAGTCTGGGAACAAAATTCTACTTGCTACCATGCTTTATGCATTGCTAGACAAAATTTTGATGGTGTTTATCTGTGAGTACAGCCTAAGCACTTCTCGCTAAAGCATTTTGGATTTACTTATATTTCCTGACAGCTGCAGGTCCCAAGAATCGTGGATTACACTCCAGTCTGTGAAAGGGAAGGGGCGAGAGCAGGGATGCTTCTGTCTGTTCTTGTCAACAATTAACCTTCCCTGCCTCAGTCTGTCTTCCTTGCCCTTTGCTCCTTACCCCTGTTCGGGTGCCATGCTCAGACTTCCCACGTCTCTTGCTCTCTTCCATCCAGGTCATACCTCTAAGCTGTCTCCTCACCTCATTTATGCACCTGTCTGCTTGTTCCCACTGACTGTATCTGCTGGGTTTGCTCCTGCTGGGTTTTCTCACCGTGATTTTTGTCTTCACTGCATTAAAAACTGGCCAGCTTCTTCCTCTTTTCCACGTGTGCTGAGAGGGGGAACTGTTACTTCTCCAGTACTCCCAGATTTGGGATTTTAGTACCAGTTCCCCAGTGGGAAAACCTGTCCATCCCGAGACGGGTAGGAGCTTAGTATTGCTAGAATTTTAGAAAGTCTAGAAGCAACCTTTCAGTGCTAGCTTGCAATGATAATAGGAAAATTTCAACCATTTATGCTGTGGAATAATGGAAAGTAGTTTGTGTATATTTTTTTTCTGAAATTTTACAATGAGATACGTAGAAATACCTTACCAAAATGACCAAAAAAACATCTTGTATTGTTCACTGTATGTAGTAGTCTATAGGGGATATTCTACATAAAAGCAAAAGCCAGTGTGCCTCAGGTTGTGGTGGTTGTCAAGTTGCTTCACAAACCTGCTAACAGAAATGGGTTGGGAAAGAGGGAGGCAGGGCAGAATAATTCCAGCTGTTACTCAGAGTCAGTAACACAGCCTGAATTAGTGTGCTACTGCTGAATCCTTCCCTAACACCGTATGGGATTATAGCAGGCTGTGCACTAAAAGTCTCTCTTGCTGTACTGGAAGTTGGCTGGAAGGTAGCTGGTTTTGATTACACTATTGAAACACAGCTTCTATCTTTGTTTCAGTAAATGTTTATTTACAGACTATCAGCAAAAATGTTACTGTCCTCCTCTTACCTTTCCCAGTTGTATAATTAACCTCTGTGTTTTTCCTAGTGCTCTAACTTGGATTTTCTGGTTGTGTTGTGAGTGACTGTCATCCTTTTATCTACCACAAACCAATGTTGGGAAGACTTTCCTCTGTGTCTAGTCTAGCTCTAACAATGTGCTGATATTTCTGAAACTCTGGCCTTTCATTGCTGATTTCTAGATCTGCTTCATCGAGGAACAGGGAATATATTTCACCCATTTTGTTTATTTTGCTTTGATCTATTATTTGTAGTTAGCTGAAATTTGTTTTTACAGCATATGCTAAGGTCATAGGCAAATCTTTACAAAGTAGCTTAAATGCTCCGAAAGGTGCATCCACAGATAAAGAGCAATTAACAAACAAAAACATCACCACCACCAAGAAAAAAACAGATCTGATGCAAAGAAACTAGGTGCTTGCTTTCCTTCCCCTAATACAGAAGATGCTGCTCTTTTGTGCCCTAGGGCAGCTTGAGCTCCAACACCATTTATTGGCTACATAACTCATGATGTGCAGTTGCTTTAAAAAATCTAAGTCTTAATTTACAGTTTGCAACAATTGATTTGCTTCTGCCCAGGTTGAACATTTGCATATCTTTTCAGTCGGTGTTCTTTAACTGTTCCTGCACAATACTGGAGGTTGCAGATTCATCAGAAGCTCTCACTTCAGAGCATTCTCTGCTGATGTGCTTAACACGTCAGTAATCTCCAAAGGAGCTAATATTTTAAGGACTACTTAGCAACTTTTCTGTCTTGTGAGATAATCTTTGTTTCCTATTCCTAATTGTGTATTTTTGCCTGGAGAGTCAGTGTGACATGAGTATGTAAAATTTGTGTTGACACTGAAGCGAAGCTGGAAGCTAAGAGTATTTATTGAAAAAAAAAACAAACAAACCACAAGCTAGGTGATATTGCCTGCATTCATGTTAGAGATTCATAACTCTAAAGGGATAGCTTGGAAAATTTTCAGAAGAGCTAGCTTTATCTTACGTAGACATCTGAGTTTGCTTTTTCTGTTTCCATTATTTATTTATTTTAAACAAAAAACCTATGCACATTACTGTGAATGAACATGGAGGTACAGATTTGCTGCTGTAGATTAATTTGAGATTTCAGTTCTGTTCTCTTTTGATTTCTATACACTTTCTCTCTTTTTATTTCCCATGGGTTTAAGTTCATGGTAGTAGCAGCAAGTGCTTTCTGACAGAGAAATTCCAGAAAGTGTTGGTATGGAATTGCAGTAATGTGTTGTGGCTTGGGCCCCTCGCAGGAGTGTATCTCGCAGTCAGCCGTGAAAACCAAGTTTGAACAGCACACTATCAGAGCTAAACAGATAATAGATACTGTGAAAAACATTATGGACGCCATAAACGTAGCAGCAGCAGAGAAAAGGTAGGTGGGCTGGAGGGCTGGTTGGTTGTGGTTTCTCCAGATCCTCTGAGGAGCCATGTCTATGCTGGTGGTTTCCTTGGGCCATTATGGACTGTAAAAATCACTTCTCTGTTGGTAAGAAATAAAGAACTTCTCTGGCCTGTCAGTCACACTCCTGTTCACCTGTGTCTGGGACTTCTGTATAGGGCTCTTGGTTTACTTTGTTATTCCTTGTTAATGATTTGCAGTCTGGGGGTTTTCTGATCTTTTTTCAAAATTATTTGAAATTGCAAGTTTTTTCTAGTTGTATCCAACATCTCAGCAGTGGTGTTTGGGCCTGCATAGGGAAGGCTAATTATTAAAGGCCCTTTTTTCTCCTCCCTCTATATTTAGTTGTAATTATGTACAAAGGTATACACAGAAGGTGTACAAAAGTATTCCAACTCCAAATGCTGCTTTTTAAGATGTATCAAAACCCAGCCATTGGCATCACATTCAATCAATGTAGCCTTTAAATGCGCCTGTAAACTTAATGCCTAAATTTCAGTCATTCTGAAATAGTGTCTTTGCTTTGCTCAGCCACTGTCACTTTGGATTCTCTTTGGCTGTCAGTAAACCATAAACTAGATGGTTCATGCCTGATGGTACATGCTTGTTTCATTTTGGGGAGAATACCTGCTGGTGACGGTGATTTCCTTTCTGCTCTGTTAAGAGTCCACTCAATGGAAGAGCGAGAAGATCAGAAGGATCGGTTGGACTTTGTTCGAAATCAGCTGAACATTTTGACAGAAGATACTAAGGAAAAAATCAAGCGTGTAACTGAGGAAGTAGAAAATAAAGTAAGTAAGGCAAAGAGGACAGTTTTCTAGTCAAGTAAGGAAGCGATTTATTTCCCTTCTTTAAATTCTAGCTTACTTGGTAGGAAACCTGTTTGATCAGGTGAGTTTGTTTCCGTAAGAGGGAGTGAATTATATCCAGTCTTCTACTAACGCTAATCAGATCTGTAGCACATGCCTTTTCAAAAGAAAGAGAAGGAAAATGACAGTCCTTCCTGAATGTCAGGTAATTGGGTTGTTTTTTTTCACTCTGCCTGCAAAAGGTAGGAGAAACACTATTGTTTTGTCTTTCAGGTCTCCTCTGCCATGACCGATGAGATCTGCAGACTTTCAGTTTTAGTTGATGAATTTTATTCAGATTTTCACCCTTCTCCTCAAGTGTTGAAGCTCTATAAGACAGTAAGTTCTCTTGCACGGCTTGAAGCCAGGCTCTTTGTCTGTCTTATAATTTTTACTTCTGTATTTTCATAATTTGCATATAATTTTATGTGATGCTTCATTTAAGCACTACAGAATTTTTGCTTTGTGACATGCGTATTTGTTTTTTAAAGCCACAAGTTGAAAATACTTTCTGCTTTGTCTGTAGAAAGATTTTCTTCAACCGTCTTTTTACTAGAGTTGTTATTGAAACTAATTCACTGAAATACTGATTTTGTCTTCACTTGTGTTAAATTAAGACCTTACATAAGTAATTTTCACCACTCCTAAAATGAAATAGAACAAAAAATAAAAGGAGTTTGCAAATACCTGAAGTTTTATATTTTTTTTCAAAAAGCTTTGTAAAAAGAAAAAAAAACACAAGTTTTCATTAAATAGTAATTTAAAATATCCTGCTCAAACTTAGTATTTTAAAAGAGCATCCACCTGTAAGTTTAATCTTTTGCTCAGCTTTTGCTGCCAATGAATGTCATAACTCCCACCTGTTTCAACCTTGTTGATCCCATGGGAATGCTGTTTCTAAGGTGGTCTGCCCTGTCCTGGCTCTGCAAAATGCGCGGAGCAGACCTTCGTAGCTGTTGGTGGCATTGGCTTATCTCTGTGTAGACCAGTGAAATCGCCTCCTATCAAACGATGACAGGAAATGCTCTGACCTGTGGTGGTGGTGTGCTCTTCATATCTGTTGAAAAAGCAGGCTTTTCCATAGGCCTTTTAATGATTACAGGCCTAGAGAAATCGTCTTCATGTCACTTTAATTAGATTTTCAGTCACAGTGTGCTATTTAAAAGTAGGGTATTTTCATGGTAACCTGCTTTTCTTGCCACTGCAAATAATAGCATTAGTGTTTAACATGTTTCTGAACTGTATAATGCCATTGATGAGCTGAACAGAAATTGATGAGCATATGTTCTTTCTGAAACTTCAGGAACTCAACAAGCATATAGAAGATGGTTTGGGAAAGAACCTGGCTGATCGTTGCTCCAGTGAAGTCAACCAGTCAATGCATCAGTCACAGCAGGAGATGATTGGTAATATGAGGAAGACAAAACGTTGACTTCTTGTTTAGAGGAAGACAATTTAAGAAAATATGCTTTAAAAAAATCTTTATGATCATGATTTAACGTTAACAGTAAAAAATGGTAAAGGAAAAGCCATCCTAGATGAAGACTGTGTATTTAGCTCAGTACCTTGTCTCTGGTATTAACAAGCACAGCTGCTTGGGGAGAAAAATAATGAGCCAGGGTAAATAGAGTGATCTGTACCCAGCTGAGGGACTTCTGAACCGGAATACTTCATCTGAATGAAGGGTTTAAGCACGTAATAATAAACCTGTCCTCTGGGAACTTGTCTAATCCTCATGTAAACCCATTTATACTTGTGGCTTCCACAACAGATTTATGAAATACTCTAATTAACAGATAATGTTTTTACAACACAGTCTTCTCTCCGGGTCCCTCCAGATTCTGAGTACAAAACAAGGGTAGTTTCACAAAACCTTTGTGGTACAGTCCTATATTTGGCACTCTGTGTTTCTGAGGTGTTGAGTTTGTTTTGGTAATAACTTTATTGCGTATCCAGTTCTGCTCTGATCTGTTTCCGGTAATAAAAGATTCAGAGCAAGATCATTTAATTACGTGATGCCTTCTTACTCAATAACAATTAACACAAAGCCATCTTACTCCATAGCAATGACTTTTCTGTATGGTGCCACCAACAGGCTTAGTCCATCCTTACCTTTTGACCAGAGTTAGAGGTTTTTTAGTTAATTTGTCTATTTTTTTTTCCTGAGGTGCTTCCTCTACACGTTGATTTTATGCGTCTGTTTTATCAGAGCAATAAACTGCCTGCTCTGTTAGGATCAAGACTGCTAAAATGTCCACTGATTATTTTATCCTTATTGTTTTGTTTTGTTTTGTTTTAAAAGTCAGTTTAGATTCTTGGTACTTCACAAAGTTAGTCAGCAGTAAAAGCATTTAACTTCTGAATATGCTGAAGCTTTCAATGTTAACTCATCTTTACTATTCTCTTTTATTTTTAGAAAATCTGAAACCGTTGTTGCCTTCTGGTGCTCAGAATCAGCTCCACTTGCTAATTCCATGCAGGAGGTTTGACCTTAGCTATGACCTAAACTGTCATAGTCTTTGTGCGGATTTCCAAGAGGATATCATGTTCCACTTCTCCTTGGGATGGACTTCACTTGTAAACCGTTTCTTGGGTCCTAAACATGCTCAGAGAGTACTACTGGGACTGGCAGATCCAAACTTACCAGTGAGTGTTTCAAAGACTACGCTGACAAGTGCCTTTATTGAGGTTATATTGATTTTTATTTTTTATAACTTTATTAACTTCTGCTGTTTACCTGCTTGCTGCTACTTTCCCTTAGCCCTGTTGTGTGAAATACTTTTGGTGAGGGTTGTTTTTATTTGATTATATTCAGGGTTAAAAGGGAACAAAAAACCTTTCCTAAACTTCCTGCAGATGTTAACCGAGTTCTGTTTTGCTTTGGATTGAACCCTCTGGTTAGCCTTTTTATTTGTAACTTGGGCATTCTAACAGCAGAGCCAGAGTCCAGGACAAAAATAGTATTCCAACCTGGTCCCCATTTGGCAAGGAACTCTCAGAATCTCTTCTGCTTATCAGGAGCAGACTTCTGTGCTGAAAAGTTCCCTTTAAATGAATCAAATCCTGAATATATGAAAACAAGATAAAAACAATCTGCTGTGTAGTCCCATGATGCTTTTTATTCAGGCTTCTGTATTCCACTCTTCTAGATCCCTCGTCCTTTAGCTACCACCCCGTCTGCTGCCAGCCTTCCTGCCCTAACTCCAGAGAACACACCACAGGATGATTTTATGGTTCCCTTGGTAATGAGTTTAGCTTCGCTGACATCACGGACCTCTATGAGCATCATCGTTGTTGGCGGAGTGGCAAGTAGTCTTAGTACCATTCACTGTCCTGGGAGTGATGGCAAAGATAAGGCCATTCTCTGCTGTGTGGAGTTTTGTAGTGTGCAGCATGGAGCATGGAATGGCTTATTGACAGCTAGGCTAGATGAGTGCACTGGGTATGAGGAATCACTTTGTAGTGAGAAAATTGCTGTAATTACTCTGAGCATAGTTGGACACATGCTGTATTCTATCTCTCTGTGTTGGTGCCTTACATAGTTTGGAATTGGTGGGAGCTTTACTTTCTCCATCCTCCTTTATTAGAAAGCAGTGAGGCTTCTGTGAGGCCCCGTGTCAACAGGGTATCAGCTTATCTGGGTATATCTGTATTGCTCTACAGCAATACATTTCCCAAACTAACCTGGTGAAAGGGCCATGCAGATGACATAAAAATGGGTGGAATTCGATTTCTTTATAGTCCTGATACTGATTGCACTCTATAGGGCAACTCTTACATTAATGAGTCTTCTTTTCCAGATCTGGAGAACAGTAGGCTGGAAGCTCATCTCTCTTTCCCTGAGTATGTATGGGTTGTTGTATCTCTATGAGAGGCTAACTTGGACCACTAAAGCGAAAGAGAGAGCCTTCAAGCAGCAGTTTGTGAACTACGCTACGGAAAAGCTGCAGATGATCGTCAGTCTTACGAGTGCCAACTGCAGCCATCAGGTGCAACAGTGAGTATGAGAGCGGCGCTGCCAGGCACCCAGGGAAACGTTGGGTTGGCCTGGGGTGGGCACCGGCTGTGCGTGGTGTGGGGAGGCAGCAGAATGCCCATGCAGCTTTAGGGTCCCTTGGCATTTATCGTGAGGGACACACACAATGTTGTTAGGAGGGGGTTTCTAGAGTGTGAAGTTAATGCCTGGAAAGGGTAGTGCATGCCTCTTCGTGTGTATGTTTGCATGTGAGAATCAGTCTTAAACTCTGTGCAGCACTTCACTGCAAAGACATGGGACTTAGCTCGGTTCCAGCAGAGGCTGAATTTGTCTGCTTTGAGATGAGCATTGAATCACTTCAGACTGTGAGCCCGGAGGTGGTTTAATTGTGAGCATTTGTTCTGTTTTCTGCCTCAAGTGTTGGTATGGCCAGGTTTTAAGCAGCTGGTCACAGTTCTTCTGCTCCGCAGAAAAGGAACTGAAGAGACCTGAGCTGTTCAAAGTTTTTTGTGTCTTTGCCAAATGTTTTTCCACCTGTCTCTGCAGAGTAATGTTGGGTGACTGGCTCCTGCAGCCTGACCTGTTGAGTTTGTTTTGATTCGGTTGTTACTTCAGCAGAGTAGGCTGGCTAAATGAGACCTCTAACCAGCAGGGTGCAGAACACCTCTCCTGTGTAGCCCAGGCAATGCTTTACTAGCACAAAGCTCAGCTTCAGATGAGGAAAGAGAATCATCCCCGTGTCCAGCAGCATTGTGTCTCTGTGAGGACATGGACGAGCTGGACTCAAACCAAAGCTTCAGTGAGGTGAAGTAGAGATCAGAAGATTTGTCTGCTCTGTGGGAGAGCCTGCTTGCTGTCCTGCGGTGGTGTCAGTGTTCTGTTGTTGTTTTGTTTGTTCCTTTTGTTTGAGAAGGAGTCTTGGGACCTAGCTTGGGAACACAGGACCGAAGAGGCGAGTAGGACAGGATGTCTCTGCACGTCTGGGGCACTTCTCCTACTCACCTCACCCTGCAAAGTGCTCATGTGCCCCTCGTGAGCAGAGCACTCGGCGTGGCACGGGCTGTGGCATGAGAGAGCACTTGGCTGCTCAGGCACGTGTTCCTGGCAGTCCCAGTCTCAGACTCAATACCTGTAGGTACACAGTGAAAAATTGCCAGACATGATGTTGGCATAGACTGAACATTTCTATGTTCAAGGTTACTTTTTAAATGTGAAAAGTACCTAATTCTCCTGATTTCTGCTGTTCTGTAATCTTCCTGGCAGCTGGAGACTTTGATTGCCGTGTTTAACACGCTGCAGTGCTGCCATTTATTGTGTATTATTTTTGTGGCAGGCATCTGTAAACTCTGACTACAAACTTATTTTTCCTTTAGGGAAATGGCAACTACTTTTGCCCGGCTGTGTCAGCAGGTGGATATTACCCAGAAAAACCTGGAAAAAGAAATCGATCGGCTTTCCAAAGAAATAGATCAGCTGGAGAACATCCAGAGCAGCTCCAAGCAACTACGGTAAGTCCGGGTGTGACCGGCCAGGAGCCAATTCCTAACCCTGCTGGTCGCTGTGAGGTTGGTGCTTGCTGTTACTTCAGGCTGAAAATGAGGTCATCACACGGGCAGAAGGGTTATGTTCCCTGTAGCCAGGTGGCTGAGCAAAGCTCCCAAAATCCTCTCTTAGTCAATCTTTACCTTACCGTGTTCTATGGGAGACAGCAGGAATGTGTCTTCCACGGGTAGAGCGCTGTGGCACCTTCCCCAGGAACCCTTCCCATAGGAGCAGCCACACTGCACCGAGCCATTCCGTTCAGTACCGTTTTTCTTTTATTACCAGCAGCAGGTGTTTACAGAGCAGAATTTCCAGCAGTGAGTGGTTCAGGGTCTCAGGAGCAGCCTCTCTCTTAGTCTCATGTTTTCTCCCTGCTGTAACCTGCCCCTGCTGCGGGCTGCCCCTTGGAGCTCGGGCACTGACGAGCTCGATCAGATCAATGTCCTGCACTGCAAGAACAGCCTGAGGGGGTGGTGTGAGGAGCAGTGCTGAGCGCCTGCCTAACGCTGCAGAACCTCTCCTAAGTTAAATGCTGAGGGTGGGAAAGGTCCCGGTACCAGGGTGGTCCTGAGGAGACCTGGGGGAAGAAGCAACCCCCTGGCAGACAGCTGCTGGCCTTCCGCTGCCTGGCCTGGTGCTGCACTTGCAACATTCAGGGCTCTGACCAGGTTTTCTCAGCACTGTGGGTTTGCGAAATAGAAATCAAACACTTGATGTGTCTTGTGGTGGTGCTGCACTGAAGTAAATTCACTGCTTTTGTTTGTTTTACAGAAACAAAGCCATTCACCTTGAGAATGAACTAGATCGCTTTACAAAACACTTTCTTCAAAAGAGTAAATAAAATATCATTGGTAACTTTCCCGGTGATCCTTTGTAGGACAAAGTAGAAATTTTACAGATGACACTTCTCTGTGGAGTTGCATGAAATGATTATATTTTTAATGTTACTTTGATTACACTTAATTATTATAAAACTGGTTTTGAACTCTGATGGTGAACCAAACTTCAAGAGCTGTGGGACTTAGAGTGTTACGTTTGTTTTTGCTGATTTTGGGTTAAAAATTATCCTTAAACACTAAATTTCTTTGGGCACTTGACAATAAAAACTCATATCCCTTTTGGTTTTCATTAATATTTAGCAGTGGCACTCACTTCCTGGCATCCAGGAGGAGTTTATGCAGGGAGAGAAGACTTAACACTGTTATCACCGTCTCCTGTTACCAGTTGACGAGGAATAGCCAGGGAGGAAGGATGCTGCTCTTTCACTTACGGTTGTTTTGTTTTTGTGTTCTATTGAAGGGAAGTACAAAGTCTAGCATGGGGAAAGGACTCTTGACTGTTCTAAAAGTGAGTGAAATTTTGTCGTGAAGCGGTTCCTCTTTGAATGGAAATGAAAGATGCTAAACTGTACAGCAGTCACTAATGAAATGCAGTGGCCTCCAGTTGCCCTGCTGGCTACTGCATGTAGGTAAGGTGGCATTGATGAAGTTAGTGAAGGGGTGGAAGGGTCACTTGCCTCTGAGAGCACTACTGGAACCCGCGTGCAGGTGAGCTGCAGGTCAGTGGTGGCAGCACCATGCAGAGGTAGTGCAGCCAGGGGGGTGTTGGGCACAGCGCAGATGGAGGCTGCACTTGACAGTTTTTGCTCATGTGGGGTCCTGAACAGCTCCTTGGCGCTGCCATAGGGCAGAGGTCTTCGAGGTGAGACCTATGACAGGTACGTTTGAGTGGTTTTACCATTGCTCACCCCCAGCAGTGCAAAGCCTCTTAAAATTGCTGCTGCCATTGGCAATCACTTAACACCTTCATTTTTTCTAACCAGACTTTTTAAAAATAACTTATTTTGAAAGAGAAAGCCTTTTCAGAATATTTATATATTTTTATGGAAGTATTAATGTGACTAAATGAAATATTTGCAAATGAATAATAGCAATTCAAAACTAAGAGGTAGAGATTTGTTATTTTCCAGTAAAAAGGGCTATCCTAAAAGGAAATACATTTTAAAAGCTAATGCTAGAGAGGTAGGTTATTAGTAATTTGAAGACTAAGAGCACTGTTTCCACCATGATGTATTGTGGTGTGTGTTTTTGACTGTGCTAGCAGAAGCATGGCTGTTTTGAAACTGTCTTTAGCAGTATGCATGAAGTGTCTCAGGTTCTCTGAGGGAAATAATTGTGAAATATGAAAATGATTAACAGCCCAGCCCTCTTGTATATGAGGTTACACATATGTATTAATGCTCTTTTCTGGAGCATTTTTTTAACGGATATTGTATGAAGATAAAACTTTAAATGCATGTGTTCTATAATTATTTATTAAAAAAATATTGTCTCCCCTTTGCTTTAGTAAAATTATTTGACAGCTGTCTCAAATATGAAAATTCATGCCACTGTTCCCATGTGTACACTCTAGGACAAAACCTGTAACTTTTGAGGTTGAGTTTTATGTGTGTGTGTTTTTTTGTTTGTTTCCTCCAGCAGACTAGCAAGCTGTGCACTGTATTTGGGGTTTGGAGAAAGTAATTAGCGCTACAGACTTGACAAAATGCAGAACCAGGAAATGGCTGCTCCTTAAGAGAGCAGTGCTATGTAACACGAATGCTGATATTAAGAATGAGTAAGTGTTGTAAAGCCTAGTTTTTCCACTCCAGGACTGGTGGCTAACTTCCACAGCTCCCTTTATTGTAGTATTTGCAGGCCCTTCAGTTTATTCAGCCTCTTTCTTAGGCTGAAAAAAAAAAAAAGCCACAGTCCTTTGAGGGGAAAAAAATCACCTTAATCATTTGTTCATAAGGGCAAATTACTTACTTGCATAACATTCTGCTGTTCAACATGCACATGTAACAGGCTCACCAAAAGCAAGAGCAGTTGATGTTGTTGCTCTCTCCACTTCAGAGCCACTGCCACTGCAAGGATCTTGATTTTTAGGACAGGTGACAATCGCCATTAAATAAAGCATTCGCCTGTGAGACGGTCTGGTTAAAAGCACTTGTTTATTGGTTACAATATCAACTCATGGCAACATCTTTCACTGAGCCACTGTACAAATACAAAGAAAAGATCCATTGTGGAAAAAAAAAAGCTATAAACAGAGTTCATAGCAAGTGATTTTTTTTCACAGGGAAGTCTTTTTACAACAGCACTGTTAAAGAACAAATGGCACAAGTCCCTGGTTTTTTTAATAGCTTAAATAAAAGCTTTAAGACTGTTTCTGTATACATACACGATCCAAAGGCAGTGCAGAATCACTTCATAATTGGTAACATTACTGAAGTTTTCCAAAGTAGTCAGCAACAAGTAAAAAAAAAAAAAAAAAAAACCTAGCTGATGAGAAATGCTGGAAACTAAAGGCAAATTAAAATCAAGCATGATTAGAAGCATTTTTTTTCATTTTGGACTCCTTTGGATGTAATATGTACTACAAGTGTTCAGATGCTTTTATTTTTTAAGAGAAAAAAAGGAGAAAAACACAAATAGAGCACCATTGTGTAAGTAAAACAAAGGCTTGAAATATCTAAGACTATTCCACCGAAGTCCATATTAGTTAAACCTAAACATACTGTGTGGTATAAGAATGTCAGGCACATGTAATCTGTTATCAGTTATATCAATTAGTAACACTGTTCACACATTTACCATAACAACACTGCATTAACATTCTGCATGTATTTTACATAACCAGCAATTGGATAAAAAGGCTTGTGGTGCCTCTGAAGTGTAGGAAGTAGTTTACCAGCATGCATGCCAGATTACTGTATACAAAGTGCACCATCAACCCATGCTTAATTACTTTTACAGGAAATGCTATCTCAAAAATCAGTCATTCTGCTACACAACCATTTATACCAACTATTTGAATTAGCCAATACTTATTCTCACCAACATCTTAAAGCACAGCACTAAACCTAGTGGAGGTGACAGTGTCCTCAAAGAGGAAAGACTAAGCACGCCTGGAATGTTTTCACAATGTTTTCATTCCACCTTAAAGTAACGTGAACTTCATCGTGGGACACGTGGTTACACTAACTGAAGAGTTAACTAGTTCCAATCCATGCATTACAGTAAGCACACGAGGACCAGCTGGTACAGCGAGTCAGCTTTGCCAAGTCAAGGTCAGGCCCCCCTTAGGCTGAGGAAAAGCCTATCGAATCCACGTTCCATGTCAAATGGTCTATATCGGTGTCACCTTAGGAACTATCGGTTCTGCCAGATACCGTGCGTATCTGCAATTTAGCGAGGCAGATGATAGCAACGCTTGGAAGAAAAAAGGTCTGGAGACAGATGGAAACAGGCCCACATTACAGTAGTAAGTGAGTGTACATCAGCAAGATGCCATGTAAAAGCTTTCTGTGGTTTCCAGAATCTCAACCGGTAACATCCCACCAATAAATAGATGTCTGACTTACGTGACAACAAGCCCAAGTTGGGTGCGTGCCTAATTAGTATTCTCTGTTGCAAAGTTAAATCAACATTAGAATATGCCAACAAAAAATAACTGTACCTGAACAAAATCAATCCTGCTACACAAAGCACAGAGTTCCACTTCCAAGCCATAACCGATAGACTTAGATAGAAGAGAGGCTGGGAACAAGTTACTTTGCTACCAACTGTTTGGCACAATGGTCTCAGTCACTACGTTTCTGTAATTACACAAGGTATTTGAAATTCAGATAATGATGCAGTTTGGCACCAAACTTTTACAGCCTAAGATGTACCCACAAGTGCTGCAAAATCTGTTGTACATCAAGTTCGCTGTCATAGCTGCAGTTAGAAATGACACAAGCTGCACTCGTGAGCTTACGTTAAACTAAAGGCATGTATATACCATCTTCTGTGAGATGCAAAGCTCAGAATTACATCTTTTAAGTAAAACCTACAAGGGGCTGTTTTCTTAACTTCCTCACGTTAGAGGGAGTTTGAGCTTTTACCATTAAGCCACATCTATTTCAGGGAGTGCATCCACCTTACAAGTTCCCCAATGATAACCATTTACAAACAGGAAATACCACAGCTTGTGCAAGGTCACTATTTGGCCTCATACAGTAACAGTGTGTTACACCAAGCGTGGAGGCTTTTTGTTTCAGTAAAGTTCTAAATGATGTAATTAAACAGCAAACATCACCTTGGCAGGATCTATCACAAGCGCTCTACAAGTTCCCAAGCAGCATCCCAGATCCCGTTTCCACAGCTGTGCTGAGGCTTCTTCCACCCTTCCTTGTGCGCCAATACAAGAGGCACCTCGGGACCTGCAGCACTACAGAAACCGGTTAACCAAACAGCAAAAGCTGGCAGATATTTATATGATGCTTTTGGAAACCTCATTAGCAAGGGGTTGGCATTCCTCATTAGCTATTTTAAAAGCAGCTGAATCCAACAGACAATTCATCAGACACCGATAGTGAACTTATTTGCAGTAATACCTGTACAAGAGCCATTACCGTGTTTACAGTCTACCCAAACTTTTAAGAAAAGTTATATACATCTGTAAAATTGGGCTTGGAGCTTCACAAGTAGAAACTAGTTCTAACACCTGAATGTAAAAATGGCACCTGTCTTGGCAACAGTGTTGACTAGGAAATTGGTTCAAAACACACTTCTATGGAAAACACTTTTTTTAGAAAAAGAATATTTTCTTAAAATTCCATAGTAACAAGTTTTCAGAATTCACTCAAGGCAGCTGTGAGTAAAAAAATAAAATAATAATAATAATTAAATGCACCACTAAAAATTAAACCAAATCTGCATGATCCCAAAGAGATGCTCACTTAAAAGAGGAACAAGTATCTGCAATAGTTCTGTTAATGCAGACAGATCATAAAGCAAAATGCTGAGGAATTCCTGTGACATACAATATAGTGTGATTTTGGTCCTACACCACAATCTGCTGTTAGTAAATGTACACTTTCTCAGCACAAGATGTGCTTTTTTTCTTTTTAATTTATTTTTAAGTGAATTTACTGTGATTGGTACATTTATTGGCACCTTCACCATTACAGACATGGCAAGTTTACAGGCACAGTTTGGAAGTACTGAAATTTAGGATTACAAACGTCAGAAGCTTGACAAATAATCACCTCAGCCACAAATCTGTTTTGGTATATTACAAAATACTGGGCACTTATATATACTACCTGACCCAGAGATACCCAGACTCCCCATATCATCAGATGGGGGCAGATGAACATTACCTTCCAACCTGGTAATTTAAAATTCACATACATTTAAAATAAGTCACTTAAAAAAAGCCAACAGACTTTTAGATTCCCCAGAGAACATCCATTGCAAGCGCAGGCACGCTGCCAGGCACCAAAAAGTTAAACGCCCTTCCTGGGTAGCTTCAGATGGACATCAGTCACCCCGTTTTCCTGTACCTACACTCAGCTGTACTTGACCGGAACCCGTCACTTATAAGCTACTGACACTAAAATCAGAATAAATCAGGAGGAGAGGCAATGGCTACTTACAGTGGCAGAACTGCAGAACGATTGGCATCTAACAGGCCGCCGTGGCACAGACCGCTGTGACCACAGCAGAACAAGCGAGTCACCACCTTCAGAGTACTGAGTTCTGAAGGGTGACGCAGGTGAGTAAGGTTATTTGGTTTGGGTTAGGTCACACGATTCCTTTTGTAATTCACACCGCACGTAACTGACAACAAGCGCTTTTGGTTGTGGTATGCTTTGGCACCTCCCCAGTTTGGAGGGGAATTATAGGGGATTAACTGCACATTCAAATCTTCCTTAGGCTTCTAAGCAAAGTCCTCTCGAATTCCTCCGCTCATGGTGGTAACTGAGCCGGCTCTGCAAACACGCTGCTTTCTGCACACCGAGTGTCATGCCAAATCATTTCCCTAGTGCAAATCAGCTAGAGCTCGTGACGGGCCAAAACAACCTCAGTTAGTTAGAGCTGAACTGTCAAAAGGAAAAGCACTCAGCCACTTAGCGACAGCAATGCAGGTCACTTGGTTTCCATACCCAAGGCCTGGGTGGCATAACTGATGTGGAAAGCTGCAGTAAGGAAGCTAATACTTCTGGAACTGGACTTTTTTTTTTTTTTTTTAATATATTTTCTCTGTTGTTGCAAGTCTGCCTGGCATTAACTCCTTGGTGTTTGGAGGCCATGACTGCCAATGGATGAACCAGGAACCACTGGCTTAAGGAAGAACCCCCACGGTTAAAAATAGGCAAGCAGGTCAAGAAGTGAGTGAATAAGGCGGTTAGGTATTAACTGGGAGTCTCCAGGGCCTCTAAAAAAAATTCAAATGCCTTCCATTATAAAAACACATACATACCATTGGCTTCACTTTATCTACAGTAAATTCACAAAAACATTTAAAACAGCAATCTAGTTTATCCACTACAAAACTCAGAAGTGACATCTCAGGTTAAAGCAAAGCTATAAATGTAGTTCTTTAAAAAATGCAAACATATTTCTTTACATACAGACAAATGTTACATGATTGGCTGCTATAATGTGTATATTCTGTTATGTACAAAAAAAGTACAGGATTAGCAGACTGAGCACAAGCAAAAACCCTTCAAGGACAATCTAACCAAACCACCAAAAACAAAAAGACTGGCTCTTAGTTTGTCGGTCACCATGATTATGTGTGCTGGCCCCTTTTAAAAAGTCAGTGATTTCTTCCCCCCTCCCCTATTTCTTCACTTGATTTTTTTTCTAGTTTACAGAAAGCCTTTTTGTGTAATAATCAGTGAATAGAAAAACTTCACCTGCAAATACAAGGTAGAAATGTTATTTCACAGCTATAGGCTGCAGCATTGATCTCTCCAGATCTCAAATGGAGAATGTACATGTTTGGCTCCCAGTTAATTCCAGATTCTGAGAAAACTGTCCCAAGACCCTGTAGCTACAGCCATGCCATCATCGGTAACACCTAAACAGCTGACACGGTTGTCATGGCCAGCAAGGACACCTGGAAGAGAAGAAATATTGAAAGTTAACATTCACAGGGGGTCAGTGACTTCAGCTGCTGCTCTGCCCTCCCTGGTAAGTCTTCACACATGCTAAAAAAGACGTAACTCAGCATCCAAGCATCCTATTTCCTTTACCCTCAAGAACCATAATCAGAGCAGCTGTATCAGGAAATGCAGCAACGAGGTGTTACAGCGCTAAAAGGAACCAAGCAGAACCCATTACACCAGCAGCAGCCCTGCCAGTGAGCTTCCCCTGCATTTTGCATAGATTTTGACTCCCCATTTCCTGCTCAGGAAACGAAAAGCTTCAGCTCCATGCACTCACCTGCTCTCTCCCCTTTCAGAGTATCCCACACATTGCAGTTGAAGTCATCGTAACCTGCTAGCAAGAGGCGGCCACTTTTTGAGAAGGCTACAGAAGTGATTCCGCAGATGATGTTGTCATGCGAGTACATCATCAGCTCCTGATCTGCACGCAGGTCAAAGAGTCGGCAAGTGGCATCGTCAGACCCAGTGGCAAATGCATGTCCATTGGGAAAAAACTGGAAGTTTTAATTGAGAGACGGGAGTTTGACATCAGAAAAATATTGCTCAGGCATTATTTCAGAAGCATCACAGTATTATTTTGCCAGGGTGACCTGACAGAGGCCGAATGATGTATTAAGAAAGATGTGCTTGTTAAAAAGCTGCACATACACAGCTATGCAACAACACACTTCTAGAACAGCACCAATGACACTCGAATGACTGGAATCCTACCCAGACAGCTCCTGCATGCAGTACAAGGGGAGGCAAAGGGGATGTAACTAACTCCTATAAAATGAAGCAAAATGTAGTTATTTGTGTCCTGGCTGTGGGCCGGGAAGACCTGGGTGAAGTGGTGCACAATGTTCCACCGTGAGACGGTCAGCCACGTTGGCTGAGCCGAGACAGAGGATTGCAAGTAAGCAATTCAATTTCCAAAATCTACTCCAAATCAGTCAGTCTTACAACAGCCATATTGATTGAAATCGGAATGAAAAGAGCTCAGCGCATCTCAGGATTCAGGTCTAAGTATAGGAACTGCATTTTTCTACAGGTCATGCCTTTGGTATTCTCTCAGCCTTAATAATTTTTCATGTTTATCAAAAACAGATGCAGCTAAGACTTAGATTTCATTCCCTATTTGTCACAGCTGCTATCTTGCAGATCAGAACATAGTGTTACTATGACAGGGGAGAAATATAACCCAGTTTATAAATATTACAGAATGATTCCAAGGATGAATATTCAACATAAGCACTGATTTTAACTTTGCCTTGTACACATTTCACTGAAAGCTCTTTTCAACAGGAAATATCGAGTACATTTTTCTTTAACAAGGTTTAAGAGGAGGATGCTTGCCTATTTTGCTCCCTCTTGGCAGATCACATTTATCTATAATTTCAGTTTTAACACCTTGTCACCCAACTAAAACTTCCTGTCCTCTGTTCTTTATGTCTTAAAAAGTAAGGTCTCAGCTGCTGAACAAGAACATAGCTGACACTATTCCAAGAACACTTCACTGCATCATAGATAATGGTAATAATTCAGTAATGAGCTAGACCACAGGTTATTAGACAATCTAATTACATACAATTTAACCATCTTTACCCTATCGAGATAACTGATTTTAAATCAAGGTAACCCAACAGACTGTAGGTTGAATTCATGCCGCTGTAACTTTTATCCTCCCCCTTGATTCCCATGCAGAAGTACAAACGATCACTTACACACACTGCATTGATGTCTGACACGTGCCCTGTGAACGACTGCCTGCACATTCCATCTCGAATGTCCCAGAGCTTTGAGGAGGCATCACAGGCACCAGAAACAAAAGTCCTCATATCTGGGCTTAGAGAGAGACTCATCACATCACCAGTATGCCCAGTGAACGTGGTGGTCTGCTGACCAGTTTCAATGTCCCACAAAGCGCTGCAGATAAAGTGACAGCATTAACATAAGGTCGTTTTTTATTTGAGAGCTTCAGTTTTAAATATAAATTAAGGCATTGGGAAAACAAAAAGTAACTAAGCCCAAAAACTCACCAAGTGGTGTCTCCTGAGCTAGTGACAATTTGGTTGTCATCTAAGAAGCGACAACAGGACAAATATCCTAAAAACAAAAGTTAAGAAAGTTTCAGACTCAGTTAAACTGAAGGTTAAAATCCAAGAGTAGTGATTGCAGTTCTCCCACAGACAGTCTGTGGGCACGTGAAAAAGCATTTCACACCCCAATACATCTCAAAGCGAGACTGCTTCATTTGATACAATAAAAAAGTAAATAAAACAAAACAAAAACAAAAGCTGAAACAAGAATATGGCTGACCTGTGTGCCCTGGCAGCTCCCGGCTCACTCTCACATTGCCCTCTCTGGTTTTCAAGTTGTATATGGAGCAGATGTTGTCCAATCCACCACAGGCCACGTAGTTGCCAGACGGTGCGTACGCACAAGTCATCACCCAGGAGGATCTCAAAGGAATGGCATGCATCTTCGGAAAGAAAGAGCACATGAGTGCTACATCACACCTTCGCTCTCCCGTTTTACTGAAGTCATTCAGTCATTTCATGAATTACAGCAGATTAAACACACCGAACAGACTGTGTATTGTAAACTCCAGTAACTTGATTCTAGAATTATATACAACAACCTACGTTCGTACATATACAAGGATGAGAAATACCAGTAAGTCTCCTGTGAGCATATACAGAATTTCTGTACAACATTATTTAATAGCAAAGCTACTCTGAACTTAAACATTTACAAAATCTGTTTATTCTACTTTGATTTCTTTATCCAATTCTTCTGTCTCTTAAGTGCAGGTTATAAAATGGGACAGTAAAATGGGATGGTTGTGCCCAGGGATGCTGGTCAGTTTACAGCAACAGATCACCTCCCCACACTCTACCTAAGCTTTCCTCCTTGAACCGCTTTTTTTTTCCTCCCCCTTTCTCTGACCCCACAAGCAAAGCATTCATGTAAATTCTGAGGTTGTATATTTCTACAATTTAAAGCCAAATTAGTTTCGTAAGCAACAACACAGAGACAGATAAGAATAGAAAACTATAGTAAAAGCAAACCGGAGTAAAGACCTTAGTTATTACCAAGAAGTCCTACTTCTGAGGAATAGTATACAGCGTATCTCTAGCAAACAGCTAGTCACAAGAGTGGAAAAACGATTGTTTTTCTAATGTAGACTGCTGCTTTTCATTTTTGACTTGCAAACACAGAAAAAAATAGTCACAACTTCCCTAAAACACGCAAATTATGCATGAATTAGTGATATGAATTATAAATAACTCTACCTTATTTGTTGTATAACTATCCCAGATAATTAATTTTCCATCTTGTGAAGCACTGACTAGTAGCCTAAACATAAACACAAAGTAAAATAAGTTAATATAAAACAAAAAATAAATTCTCAAAATAGACATACATCATGCATGATTATCAAGTGATTCAGACTTTCGCTATTGACATTTGCCTTTTCCTTTTTTTTTTCCTTTTTAACTTTTAAGTACAATGTTTGTTGGATAATCTGCAAAGAACTAGATATTACATCATTAAGAAACCCATGTCCAAAGGGGCTCATGATTAATGATGGACAAAACTTAAAATACATTTTAGAAACTCTCTCTACCACTGCGGCGTTTGTTTTTTGCATACAAATATTTTAACTATAAAGCTAAAAAATAAACATAAATAAATTTAGGAGAAAAGAAGCCTTATTCTGGAAGCAGATTCTGGATGCGTATTTCCAGACTACATGTGGGAGAACAGAACCCAAGGCTCTGTGAACATCTGACTACCAGTTGCTCTAAGGCAGGCAGAGCAACGTAACTCCATCCTCAAAGCTTTGTGACTTTTCCTTGCTAAATACAAAAGCGTCTTTTTCAGTGAAACAAAGTTAGCTTGTAAAGTCTTAGAACTCTGTTATGACAGAAGTCATATTATTAGACAGTATTATTCAACATCATGGAAAACGCAATATTGATCATTCCAGAAATATGCCTCATCACATACCCTTCTCTGCTTAAACAGATTCAAAGAACTCAGCCAAAGCTAAAAGAAGGAAAAGGCAAAATGTCTGTGGTAAGAACAAGCAAGGCACCTCTCCTTTCACTCAATGCTTCTCTATTACTGCTACACAGTCCTCATCAGCTTTATAAAGGCAAATTATAGAATAAGGAATGAGATTGCTGGGGATGTTCACCCTGAAGAAGAGAAGGGTCTGGGGTGACCTCACTGCACCTTTTTAAGGCTTAAAGGGGGCTTATAAAAAAGATGGAGAACAACTTTTTGCTCAGACAAACAAGGACAGGACAAGGGGGAATGGTTTTAAACTAAAAAAGGGGAGATTTAGATTGGATGTTAGGAGGAAATTCTTCACTCAGAGGGCGGTGAGGCACTGGCACGAGCTGCCCAGAGAAGCTGTGGCTGCTCAAGGCACCTGTGGAGGTGCTGTGGAGCTGTGGAGGTGCTCACGGCCAGGTTGGATGGGGGCTGGGCAACCTGATCTGGTGTGTGGCATCCCCCTATAGCAGGGGGTTGGGACTGGGTATCTTTAAGGTCCCTTCCAACCCAAGTTGTTCTATGATACAGCCAAACAAACAAAGAAAAAAAAGACTGCACCACATGGCTCTCAAAACTTGACATTGTTTCAAGTAGACAATCTTATTTCTAACACGTAAATGACAGGTTTACAGATCAATTGTACAAACCTTGAGTCAGATCCCCAGTGCATAGCATAGATTTTGGCTAAGTGACCTCTAAGCGTACGCCTTGTTCGCATTTGAATTCGACCCACTGAGTCCAGGCTTGTTGTGATCTAAAAATAAATAAAGCAACCCCTGAGATACTGAGGACTATTTTTAATATACGAGATAACTGAATACATTTCAACTCTGATTAAAAAAAGAAAAGCTATCTTGGAATGCAATATATAAAGAAGAATACTAGCGTACAGCCCAGGATTAGTTCCATGTAACAATGGGAAAAAGAGATTTTTACAAAAGTAACATTCTTCATAATGGCTGTAACCAGAGCTTCAGAAATCTTTTGAAGATGTTACTATGCAATACTGAGCCTAATTCAGATTATCAAATCTGAAAATTTTCGATTAAAACCAAGTGAAGAAAATCTTGCAATACTTACTGCATTGTTACTTTTACAAGCATGGCAAAACTTCAAACACCAAGTACATTTGTTTCCAAAATACAGGAAAAAAACGATTTTCCAAGTTTTTCCAATATAGTAAATACAATTAACACACTCTATTGAGAAGGTAACTTTGAAGCAGGACATATTAAGGTGGTGGGGTGGTGGTTTTTTGATTGGTTTGGATTTTCTGGTGTGGCTGTTTGTTGTTGTTTTTTAATTAACTATATAAATTTATGGTACATCTCCCAGTTCTTGTTCCACCTTATTCTTTCAGTTACCAAATAAGAACATATTACAATCATGAACTGTAGGGCTGTGTGTTTTTTGTGTCATTTTTTCTTTTTTAAATGTCAAGGAACAACTTGTACACCGAATTAAGTACATACCTGAGCAAGAGTTGTGTCACTACATGCTTTCCTTGCATCCTGAAACGAAAGAACAGAAACAATTTGAATCTAAAACACAACACTGAGCATCAAACTGAGGGGTAGGAGAAGAAGAGGGACTTACAAGGAGTCACGTCCCAGTAACCTTTCAGTCTCCCTTTCAACAGAATACGTGATTCAACAGCATTTGAAGTTACCCTCACGTTGCAGTGCCTATCCCTTTCCCTGTATCCCTTCCCTGGTGCTGCTCTGCCTGCTCAGGGGGCACTGCGCACCCAGGGAAGGAACTGATCCTGCTTTAAAAACAACCACTCACTGTATGGTTAACAGGTTTTGTGCTAGGTGAGGCTCTTGTATTCACTCCCCTTGCCATCGCAGGTGTGATGACACCAGTTATGAGGGGCATGACCTGGGGAGTGGGATGGACAGCAGGCTCGCAGAAGCTTAAGCTGCTGCTGTATTTCATACTAAATGAAGAAAAATTATTCTACACTTTCATTCATTTCATGGAAAGGATGGTGCTCAGATCTCCATACAGATACTTTGTCTTTTTTCTTTACTTCAGGCTGGCTTTCTGTGTGTTATTCAACCCTACCTAGAAGCCAGACTTTATTTTTGTTTGCACGGTAACAGATTGGACACCTGAACCAGGTGAGCACTTCTGAGCCTGGCCTGCAATGCCCAGATCTTGCAAAACCAGATTTTGGTTACAATTGCAAATGCACAGCACTCCTGCAACCCAGACTCCAGCCTTTGTAAAACAAAACTAGACACACAGTCAGCAACCTCTTCTGACAAGCATGGTTTAAAATAATTGGCTTACAATCAGAGACAAACTCTATAGTGCAAGTTAGAAATAAAACTATCAACAGCAATAATGAAGGATCATCCACAAGAACCATCCTAATTCCCTGTAGTTTCTCTGAAGACCATCCAACTTCTGCAACCAACGAAGCATGCATGGCTGCCTTTATCACTTTGTGTGGCCCTCACCCCAAGAAAGCGTCCTATTTGTACACTAATGGTAACGTCATCTTTGAGAGGAGGAACAGAAACATTTACTTAGACATTTTGGAACTGAATTAATGCACTCAAACTAGACTCTTAGAACTTTTAAATACCTTGCTTGAGAGCTCCTTAATATAACAACTTTAATAACTTTTCGTGAGTGTTTACTTTGACTACCCTTTATAGCTTTTCTCCCAGAAAGCAGGCTTGAGAGTGGATTAAGTCATCTCAACTTATTTTTAAAATGTCTGAACTGTAGAAATATTTATAAAATGTTGACGTCTGGAATCAGGAGGGGTTTAAAATACCAGAGCAGTAAATCCCCTAGCACACAGGACTTACTTCGCTCACAGGAAGAAACATGCTGGATTTTAAACAACTTTAATTGTTTAGTTTAGCTGAAACACTTGAAGATGTTCAACATAAAATTAATTCTGAATGTGATCTTAACTCAACAAAGCAACTTTTCTTAAAGAGAGCTATTAGCAACACCTGTATTGAGGCTAGTACTTGTCATATGATTGGCAAATTTGTAAGTTTTAACTGGCCATTTTAATTCTCACATTTTAAATGTCTTTTCTACATATGCATCATCACATTAAGCCATTTACAGATTTGTTTTTACAGATATTTTTTTTCCAAATTTGTGTAGAATCATTGGTGTCATAGCACAAAGAATAAAAATGCCATCCACTCCTGAAAGGTTCTCCCTCCCTCTCTGTGCTTTAATCTGCATGTCTGTCAAGATGTCTCTCACTTTTAGCACAGATCTTTTAATACCCTTCACCCCAACTTGTTATGTCTAGGTTCTAGAAGTTTGCTGCTCACTTTTTTTAAAAATCACAACCACAAAATTTGCAAAGAGGCACACACCCCTAGCAACCAAACGTAGTACACTTCCACAGGAAACAGAACATTTTGTTCAAGAGATGCTAGGAATGAGCTCTATTATACCAATGGCTTACTTTCATGTTTTTTTATTAAACAAATATTTTGGAAGTATTAAAACTCTGCATAACTTAAACGGGAGCAAGTAAGAGAGATGATCTTTACACTTTATTCCTTTAAAAGGAGGAACTTCATCATGAAAAATAAGGAATTAGCAATTCTTACTCTGATCTGATTTCGCAGCTGCTCCGCCTCCTGCCGCAACTGTTCCAGCTCGCTCATCTTGCTTCAGTCTCTATTCCTCACGCTCCACTGGTGAAGAAAACCTGCCAATAAGGAGGAGAAAAGTTTCAGTATCACACTGTTTTGTTTTGTTTTTTAAAAAAGTAGAAGAACAAACTATACACCTATAGTTATTCTGCCTATACAAAGGCTCCAAATAAACATTCCTTTTAGTACAGTGTCAAGTGAATTCAGTGAGACCCACGGTACTGCTATTGCCGAATTACTGTGAAAAGTACAATTAAATTAAACGTATTTTGAGTACAGAAGCAACTGTCAACAGAAACACCCATAGTACTTTATGAAAACGTTACTGAACGCATTTCAGCCTCGCTCTTCTCACCCATCCTGAAACCTCCAGGAATGTCAGACTTCACCCCAAGATGGCAACAGAGAGCAAAGGCTGAAGCGGCCGCTTTAAAACATCTAACCTTAAGCTCAACTGTGAAACGAGCATCTTTCTACACGACATCCAAGGCAGCTTTCATTTTAAAGGTGAAAATCTTGAATCCTAGGTTACAGCTGAAATAGGTTTTCTACAATTTTCTCCATATTTTCTATGGCAAGACACAACGTAGGTTTCATTTCAAAAGCACGCACAGGGTGAGAAGGAATAATACAGATGGAAACATCCATAAAAGCAACTTCATGCTGTGGGGTACAGCCCACAGCAGCCTAAAGCAGTTCTCATCTCAACAGGGATGTAAAGTGACCTTAAGAGAAGAGGCCAAAAACCAGCAAGACCAGATGTAAGCACAATTTCAGTTTTTAGGTGTGGTTTGTTTGTTTGTTTTCTTTTTAAATCACATTTTGCACGCGTATGTTGTGATGTTGAACAATTTCCTCAAACCAATTTTCCTCTTTATCCTCAGTACAGCAGTGCAACCCAACACCACGATGGAGACCTCCCCATCTACCCACACACACCCCAATAACCTCCCAGTGACAGGGGACCCAGCCAGTCTCTTGCTGGGGAGCAAGCCAAGCACGGGTTTGTCTCTTTTTCTCTGACAGCAAAATTACACGGAAAGGCTGGGAGGTGGTGGGGCCGGGTCTCCCGCTATGTTATCTTTAAAATAAACCAAGCACACTTCTAGCCTACAAAAGAAAGAAGAAAGCCAAGCTACTGCTCACAAAATGCAAACTGAGGGAGGAAAAAGCTCTTCCAAACATTATTCTGAGTATTTTAATTTAAACATGAGAGAGAATACAGTAGTGCCCACCTGATTTAATTCACTGAAAAATGATCGAAATGAAGCCTTTTTATGAATAAACCCAACATATAAAACTGCATCACCTCTAAATCAAAAACATCCTACAGCAAGAGCACAGCGGTGATTTAGGTCTAACCAATACTTTCAGCTACACCTCAGCAAACTGTGAAGTCCGTACCTTCACCTTCCCTAAACCTATGCTCTGCTCACCTAGAAGACACCATTGTCCGTGTGTGAATACTCTGGGAGGCTGTTTGATGCACCACCGATGTCCTATTTCAGAAGCCCAGACTATTTAATGATGCTTAGTTCACAGCAGGCATAAAATAAAATTAATCAATACGCTGATGTCCAACTTCAAAACTGAAATGTTAAGAACTGCAACCACTTCAGCATGCATGCTAATCAAATGCTTTCAGTCTTTGAAATTTAATTTTAACACAGTTGATCAGAATACCGCACCTCTCTGAAATACAGTTCCAGCAGTGTCAAAATTTCCTGTTTTTGTTCTAGAACGTACCCAAAGGTAGCACAGACACAACAACGGACTCAAGTGTCTAAAGCAGGCAAGCCATGATACCTGCCCTCCTCTCAGTTACCTCCTGTGCTATTTTTAACAGAAGGTAAAGATTCCTAACAGAAAAGCTGATCTCTTTCTAATCTTCTGTGAAGGGAAATGCGCTTCTGCTCTGTGATGTGCCACACACGTCAGTGCTCTGTGAAGGGTGACTTCAACACAGAGAATAATTCACCTTAAAGAAAGAGACATTAATATTGAACTGGAAGCGTGCATTGCTGGTCACAAGCAGGTACAGGCAGGGCATCTTTTTACTGGCAGGTGAAACTGTGAACGTATCAGAAATTTGGTCTCAGAGACCACTGCTGACCATTCTGCACTTCAACCATAAAGGCAGCGTTAATGACTTTAACGCCATTAGTGTCAGTAGTGTTCATCCCTAATGCCACTTCTGCATGAAGCCGCACCAGCAGCTGGACAGCCTCGGATGGTGTTACCCGAACACACACATTGCCACGTGGCCACACTCCAACTTCTGAGCTCTTCTCACTCACCCGTATCAAGCTTAAGTATTGATCCCTGAGCAAATTCAAGGACAATGACCTTTTTATTTTATTTACAAAACCATTGTTAAAGTTGAGAAGCCCCAGCGGTATCGGCACGTTCTGAAGTCTGCACGGTCGCCAGGAACGTGTCAGTGCTTCGAGGCCAGTCCACGCCTCGGCGAATGCAGCCGCTCCGAGTCACGTGAATTAGTAGGGAATCTGGATTAATTTAAGCTAGAATAACCTGGGTTTCAAGTTCCTTTCCAGTTCGCAGCAGCTGAACAGCAAACTCTGAGATACTCTTAAGCTATATATACAGACACGGGGACACCACAGCACATAACCTCAGTTCAACCACTGAGCTGAAGTGTACCCAGAGCTCTCTGCTGGCCTGGCTGCAGCTCCCTCTGAGCTGCACATGGGTTCAAATGAGCACACACCTCCAAGTATTTAGCAGGACTGTGAGCACGATGCTTCCACTTGGGATTTTTTTTTTTTTAATCCACCATTCCAAAATGCCTGGAGGAAATTACAGAAATGGGGTGGGCAGGGAGGAAGCTCTCAGACTCCTCCCCAGACGCAGGCTATCTCCACGAGCAGCGCTCCTGAGCTGCTGCCAGCACCTGCCTGGTGCCACGATCCCGAGAGCACAGCGCGAAGATCTGTGCACACGTGGGTTTGTCTCTGCTTTGATGCTGCTGGTGCGACAGTGCTATGACTGAAGACAGCAAACGACAGGAAGCCAGAGGCAAGGCGTAGCTGTGTGTGCAGACCACCACCCAGGTGAGATGTGCGTGTTGTGATCTTGTTTCTGAGCACATCGGTGAGGTGACCTGTCAGCCACGGCAAGAAGACGCGCCGAGGTGCCCGGTGGTAAAGGCAGATGGGTACATCCTGTAAACCTCTCCGCTGCGAGGAGAAGCAGGCCATCACCACAACCTTGAAGCAGACTATTTCCAAATGCTGCCAGCCATCAGATAAAAACCATTTGTTTTTTTATCAGATTAAATGCTGTGACTACCTTCTGAGGGATCGCAACGAGCAGAGGCGATCTGTATCACAAATTCTTCTTCACACAATGGATTAGTGAAAACCTCCTCGGATTCAGATCTAACCTGGACAAGGGTTACACAGGACATGTCTGTTCTTCTTCCCCTCCCAGAAAATGAAATGCTACCAGTCAGGACGGAGTACCGCTCCACAGCCTGGTAAACTCATTATTGCAGACACGAACTTCCCAAGCCACACCATGCTCTGATGCGCACTCAAAGAAGCCATCAGCGCGCTCACCACAAGCAGAAACGGGGCCGTGATTCCTCTCGTCATCTCAGGGGACAGAGGGGAGCAGTATGTCTACCTCCCTAACTTATTAAATTTTTAATAAGTGTCCGGACCGAGAAAGAATATTCTGAGTGCAATGAAATGCAGAACACCAGTGGAAGCTGCTTTTCAGCACTTGCAGGTAGAAATGCCTACGGAAAACCCAGATGCTTCTCTTCACATGCAGCCCATGATGCGCACGATGCACTCTGAATAATGGCATCTGCTACAGTGAAGAGGCCTTGAGGGGATGAGCAGCAGGAAGTGGAAGAACTTTTTAATAATACCGCTAGCCGGGGGGGCACCGCTGCTAATTGCCAGAGCAATCAGGAAACAGGGTCAAGGACACACCGTGCTTCCCATCAGAACCGACAGCGGGAGCGTTGCGAGGAGCAGCTACGCGTAACCACGCGGCGCAGCTTGGCTTTGTAACGTGGTGTCACTGGTAGGCTGCACAGTGCCTCTGTACAACTCCTCCTCCGTGGGCACGGATCAGCTAATTCAGTCACACCGAAATAAACTGCCCCTCCTCGAGGCAAACTAATTGACTCAGGATTCCACAGCACATCTAGTGGCATGATGGCCACGGCCAGGCTGAGCACTCCAGAGATGAATTATTCCTTGCCCTGTTCCTGATTCAGTACCCGCATCACTTGCTAACGGTTCAATTCCTCGTTATATGGGCAGGCAGTGGCAAATTACCCCAAGTTCTCGTCCTGAAAGTACTTTCTCTGTAACACACGGACTCAGATGAAGCTCTTCTCTGCAATGCTGACTCCAAAGGCACTCGAGGAGGCGCTGCACAAGCAGGGTTGTGGGGGGCTCACCTGGGTGCCAAAAGGGAACCCCTGGCCCCCCTGCTCCGAGCTGGGCAGCTGAGTCAGGGGCAGGGAGCCCACTCAGCTCTGGAGAGCCAGGAAATGGGCTGGTCCTTGGCAGATTGCTGGAAGAATAGTCAGGTGTGTAAGGATAGGAACCTTTAGTTCTACAAAGCAGAGCTATTTCTGTCTCGGAGAAGATTACAGTTTACAAACTAAGATGTTAAGTAATTTGGTTTCTTTTTTTAAAAAAATGAAAAAATAGAAAAAATGGACTTAAAACAGACTTTTTCAGTTGCCACAGTAAGCTTAGCTTGTTCCCATGTAAAATCACCATACAGACAAGGCAAAAAAAAAACGACTAGAGGAGTGTAAATATGCTCCTCCCCACAACAAAGCACTGCTATTTTTGTACCAAATATAAAGAGACTAACGAGACAGAAAAGAGAACAGTCTGGCTGCCTGGAGTCTTAAAAGCTATCCACCGAAGGATTATTCAGGCAATAACTGGATTCTGGATCAAAAAAAAAACAGTTTTAGAATTTAAATAAGTGCTTAGCTATACATACCAGCTCTCAACTTTTCAAGGCATATGCAGCAAGATCTCACAAGTGGTAAACACACAGCAGCAGAAAGTAAGACAGGAGGTTTCACATAGCTTTCATGTGATCATCCCTACCAGCGCTCACACAGGTGGCTAAACATAAGGAATGCTAACTATAGCGCTTCACTAAATATAGGAAAACGGCACCAGAAATACCCCGGATCTCTCTCAAGTGAGCTATATCGGTAACTCACACAAATTCACGCTTCACAAAACCTCTGCACGCTGAAGCTGCCTGGATCAAGCTACCTGCCTCTCAGCTGGAACAGATGACAGCGCACGCACGTTTTGCTGTCTCAACAGTGTTAGACAACGGGATTCTGTCTCCAAAGCCGAGTTCTGGCAGCATACAGAATAATAGTTTATATATTCAGGACGTGCCAAAGACGAATTTGATAAAGCATTTCCTCATCTAGTGACACTATACGAGACTTAGGCAGCTCTGCCCATTCATTTATGTCTCCCTAAAACCATGAATGAGGAAGAAAACTGCCCAGGTTTTGCTTCCTATACTCTGAACGGAACAGATTTGACATACTCAAGAACTGCTCGACTTCTATAGACTTGGGCACAGTGGACAAAGACTTACATAAAGTAAAATCTCTGGCTGCCTAACAGCCATTCAAAATAAATGCATCAATGTTACCCTCTAGTTACATATGAACATATAAAAAAGTATTTTTATTTTCACATATAAAAACTATTTTAGTTTGAATTTTATGTACTATAATTATAGAGCTGTTTGAAAATCACATGCTCTCCACTGAGTAAAATTAAGTATCTAAGGTTTGTGGCTGTTTTTGGTTGTTTGGCACTGTTTGTTGGCTGTATGCTGTCACTCAGACTCGCAGAATGGCCGAGGTTGGCACCTCTGGAATTCACCTGCTCCAAGCCCTGCTCAAGCAGTGACACGGAGAGCTGCTGTCCAGGACCATGTCCAGGATGTTTTGAAGATCTCCAAGCAGGAGACTCCACAGCCTCTCTGGGCAGCCTGTGCTGGTCACAGACACGGCACTGAAGTGCTGCCTGGTGTTTAGGCAGAACCTCCCGTGCTCCAGTTTGTGCTAAAGCCAAATGCTCTGAAATGCAAGCAGAGATAGGCCTAGGTTGACACAGCAGCCAGGGTGTGCTTTCTCCTCTCTCTCCACCCAAACCTCCTCTGTGCATTTCCTTCCCTTCTGTACCTTTAACAAATACTCTACGTTAGCTGCAGTGTAACATCTCAGATAATTAAGAAGCAGAATAATGATCAATTAAAACAATTAACAAACAAACAATAACTTGGGAAATCCTAACCCAATCCCTTCCTTAAGGCTGTCTTCATATTTCCACTCTGTACCCCGGCGAGCTGCTGCCAGCTGCCGGAGCGCACCCCTCGGTGTCAAGCAGGGCTCTCCAGCGTTTCGCAGGCCTCCGGTTTCCCCAAGAACAAAACAGGAAACGGGCCTGGGTGTGACCTTGTTCTCTGAGGTCACCGCTATTGTTGCACTTCTGCACATTTTGGAAGTGTTTTAAAGCGATATGTCTCCATTATAGCTTTGGTACAAAAACAGGAAATAATCAACCAACGCCTCTAAGAGGAAGAGGACTAGCAGAACTTATTTAAACACCCATTTCTCTACCAGATACCACGCTGAATTTGAAGGAGCTGTTGAATGTATGTGCTCAACACTTGGTGCACAGCTGGAAAGCACAGGTGACAAAAAGAGACCCACAGGCCACCAAAAAATCAGCGGGGTAAGAAAACAGCCTCGCCTCCTAGGGCGCGACTCCAGCAGGCAGCACGCAGCAACGTCAGGGGCACGAGGCCGCCCCAGCCGCGTGGCTCTGGCAGGTTGGGGCTGGAGATGTTGGGTGCTCTCCTTCCTGCAGCCACACACTAACACCACTCCACATCAGGAGGAATGCCAGCCTCTGCTGGTGTACACACACGGCTGCTAAGCTTGTGGTTTTCATGTATGTTTGGAGTAAAGCCTGGCACATGAAAGAGTTTCTATTTACTGCAATAACTGCCCGGAAATATTAACAGAAGCAACTTCAGTCAGACAAATACACACCTGGAAGTTCACCTGCGGAATCCAGTACTGCATCAGCCCGTGGTGGCTGTCACTGCTACAGGAGAGCCGAGGAAACAGCAGCTCCAACACCCCTCACGCAGTGCTGCTGGGTTTCAGCACACGGCGAGCTCCACCGCGCGCCTCCTCCACCGATCACCACCTCGCTTACGGTCTCCATGGAAGACAAATAGACTGACAAATACTGAGCACGCTGACAGCAGCCACAAAACTTGCAAAGGAAGTCACAAGGTAGACATTCGAGTGAAATAAAAAATTATCAGTGACTGTAGACTTTTAGCCTTATACATACAACAGGTTGCCGGCTTACTGGAGCACTGTCTTAGGCTGACAGACACAAGAGCTTACTTCTAAAACCCATCGTAAGGTCTAAGCCAAGCACATATGTAAAACAACCCCGAACCCCTTACTCTTCCTTTACAAACACACGCTAGATTCTAGAAAAAAAAACAAGAAGTTCAGTGTTAAGCACAAGGCTGACAAAAGCACAGGAAGAAGGAATTTTTCAACGTCATGAATATTTCACAGTCCAAAATAGGGATTTTTCTAAAAGTAGCATTCTTGCATCTTATATTCATGATGTCACTTCCAGGTCAAAACGTTTCCGCATGTAAGCAAAATTTCTTTAATCACACTCCCCACAACCAGAATTTCACGTGAAATTCACGTTATGCTCTCTTGTGACAAAAATGATTTCCAGTGACAGGCTGGTTCAGTGACCCCAGAGCACTCCCCTGCTGGATGCAGTGTCTCTGGGTTTGCAATTCAAAATGTTTAAGACCGAAGCAAAAAGATACAACCCTAAGTAACGAGACAGGGACGATTCCAGTCCACGTTTTTCCTTGGAAAGACAAGTGGCCACATGCAGAGTGAGCAATGTATGAGTTTATCTCCCTCTTCAAACACTCAGCTATACCCAGACACTACTCCGTCAACTTCTCCAGTGCGCTTTTCCTAGTAAAGAGAGGGCAGTTCAAAGCCATTTGTAAATGACTTACATGTAAATCCATCTCAACAAGCTGGATTTTGGACTTTAAGAGGCTGGTGCGCTGATGCTTACTCAAGTGGCACAGGACCCTTTCACTCTGTAGGGCCAAGCAGCGCTGGGCACACAAAATCTGCTGCGGTACCGCCACGCACAAAGCACCACCGAGCAGCCCCGTCTTCTAAGCGTGTGCAGGCTGCACGATACACAACAGGCACTGAGCACACAGCAGATTTAAGGCTCCAAGTCAGTGAAGACGCACGTTTAGAGAAACAAATGCTGTCAACAAGAGAAGCGCCTGGGTTGCACCAGATTGTTCACTTGACTGAAATAATTCCTGGCTGACAGTTTTTCCAAGCAGCGCGTTCTCGCACACTTCAGGAGCAGAAAGCCCAGCAGTACCAGCTACACATACACATTGCTTCCTTTCAAACGCATCAACCAGCTTGGAAAAAAACGCATTTGATCTATAGATAGGCTTCTGCACCCTTCCCTCCTCCTCACCATTCAGCCCTACACACACGCTCCCTTGGTACCGGAGTTACAGCGAGGCATTATGCAGCTCACATAATTACGCAGCTGTAACGTTTAGCATACAGCTGTACTCTTTCAGAGGAAAACAAGGGAATATAAACATTTGGGTTTTATACTGATTATCCATAGATCAGATAAAGCTATTGCCCTCACGTCTAATTTTGAGTTTGCTTTTGGTTCACAACACATTTCTGGTCAACAATTTGTGATTCTAAGCCACAAAAATTAAGCCGTCTCCCAGACTAGAGTTGAGGCTACTTTAGTAGTTTGTATACATATAAATATTTTTTTAAGGGATGACTACTACCATAGGCCTTTAACATCCAACCATAGCCCCACAGCCTCAGCTTTACACAGCACCACTGAATGACTGGAAAACCCACACTAGAAAATGCAGGGTGTTTTTCACCCTTCCTAACGCACATGTGGGATTAGGAGTACGCAGACTGTGCAGCTACTCCCCTACCACTTGTGATGAGACGCAATTTCATATATTGAATGTATCCTCTTTGGAACTACTCTTGATGTGTCTCATGCAGCGCTGCCACTCCAAAAAAAAGAAACGACACTGAATACTTAAGGAAGATGCTATGTATCACTGTGCTTTTGAACTATCTTCACAATCACAGGGTTCTCAAAATAACGCCTGTCTTTATAGTAAGAGTATTTTTAACGCAGTGATTATATCTAGCAGAAAAAGTTCTAGACAAGATAAAAACCTTTCTTATAAAAAACTATCTAGATAAAGCTGGCATTATACTAAAAGGAAGTTGTAAATCAAGCTTACAATTCATTCTTTTTCACGCTTTTGTGATGCATTAAAATCCAGATGTATTTTTAGAGTCCATATCCCAAGACGCAAGAGAGAAGAGCAGATATGTTTAGGTGACATTAATGTACAAAGTATAGTTGCCAAAAGTCAGAGATTAACTAACTGGTTATCAGAAGAAAAATGGTCCTAGATGAAGTTTCCAACAGAAGAGGATGGAAGAAAAAAATGGAAGGAAGGAAGTACAACTCCCACTAGAAGCAATCTTCTCAAAAAGTTTAAAAAAAAAAAAAAAAGAGAGAGAGAGAGCTACTTTTTTACGGAAGCATGACACTCCTTAAGTTATAAATAGCAGGATTCCCCTGTGGAGGCAAAGCCTACTGTTACAGACAGGAATGTATTTGCCAGGCACTGTTGCCACAGAAGAGCCCCTGGGTCCACAGCGTGCCTTGCCAGAGGTTATCTTTCCAACCCACTGAAACTTCTGTGCTCATAAATACTTCCCACGTATCTCAGTCAAAGAGAGCTGGGTCAACAACAACCTGGTGAAGTGCGCTGCCTTGGCTTCTAACCCGCGCCAAGAAGCAGGCCTTGTTCTCATAAATCTTCTCATTTTACAACCTGGGATGCACACTCAGCCATTTTTTGATTTTTTTCAGCATTTGTGGCCCAAAGATCAGTAAAAATGGCTAAATGTTCTTAAAACTCCCAGTTCCAGACGCTGAGTGGAGGGCAAAACTGCTCTGTGACTCAATGAAAAAGCAAACATTAGCAGTACCGATGAAACTCCTGAGTAATTCAACTGTTTGCTTAGGACCTTCGCCTTTCAGCTGTCATCTTGTGAAAGTTACTGTGAAAGTCTGCGATGCAGGGCCGCGCTGCTTCTGCGGAGACTGAGAGCAGAAAATTGCTCCAGCTCCTGAATTATCACTACTGGCAAAAGTCAGTTTTCTTTTCTTCCTTTCATCCCTTTGTAAAGTGCATGTATTACTTCTGATGCCATCTATTAGCATTTGAAATGAAATAGAATAGAGGACAGGGAAAAAGAAAAAAAAAAAGAAAAAAAAAAGCAGTTTTAAATGACTTCCTGTCCCCCGCTACCTGCCCTGCTTCCTCCTGCAGCCAGGGGAGCCGTGCTGAAGAGCTGCTGTATAGGGGTAGTCATTTGTAGGGCTTTTGCTTTGGATTTGTAGTGCACCTTACCTTGCTGTGCTAAAACAATCCAGCTCCCTCGATAAAAGAGTTTCCCCTTTTCTGTCGCATATCTTGGAGATAAAAGACCAAAGACTGCCTTTGCAGGGCCCAACACAGTAGTTGTACTTCCTGGCCACCTCATTCTCTGTGCTTTGGATTGTTTTTTGCTCAGATACCTTGCTTCCAGGCTAACAAAAGACTCTAGAAAGAGCAACCACAAAGGAGAACTTCCTTGCCCTACAAGCAGCAGAGAGCAGCAGTATTTGAAGGCAAGTAACACACCGACACCGCCGTGGGCGCTGCTGCTCTTCTGCCCTAGCACGGCTAGGGGCAGCCAGCACCCTGCCATCTCCTTCCTACCTCTGCAGCGGAAGGAAACCGCCACCAGCATTATCAGTTTCTTGACATTCTAGATCATCTAGACCTAATGTCTTCCTGGAGATGCTCTACTTCCTTTGCTTCCCACCGCCAAAACGCACGTGGAAAGGAAAGGACTCACTCTACTTTCTAACATACAAGATGAACACCTTTGCTTAAACCTTTGTATTTTTTTTTGGTGGTGGATGGGATAGGGAAGCTTCACCTATTTTATTTTTGGTTTTGTTTGTTTTTTTGGTGGAGGGAATAGGGAAACTTTTACAGAATAACCCTACTTAAAAGCTAATTTACTGTAGGTTTATTAATTTTTAGTACATTATATTGCGTTGTCAAAATCACCGAAACTGATCAAAGTCAGTAGATACACACTAAGGCTCCAAATATACAATGTGTTAAATGAGATTTTGACAAGCATTCCATCTATATATGCAATCTGAATATTTATTTCAGCTCAGAAACAACTGAGCTCAATTTAAATCAAGAATCTGAAAGAAAATGCCTTCCTTTTCTAAACTAGGGATAAAATTGGTTTACATGAACAATCACCTAAAGCCATTAGTCGACAGAAAGGGCCACCAGAAGAAGACTCCAATCCAATATCATCTCTTTTAATTAAATCAACTTCAGGTACTAAATGTGTTTTAACCATTTCATACATCTTGAATAAGCATCTTCTACTTTAATGCATGATTTTAAATTCATACAAGTAGGTCAAAAATTACTTTTTAATTTCCATCCAAATAGAAAATGACACAAATACAACTTATAGGAGCAGTGATTAGAAAAAAGTAATAGAGGGCAGCAAGAAATATATGCATGCATTAACCCAGCAAGAATGGTCTGAAATTTTTGGTTGACCTGTGTGGTGCCAGGAGTTGGACTCGATGATCCTTGTGGGTCTCTTCCAACTCCAGATATTCTGCGATTTTATGATTCTAAGAATCAGAGCAAGTTCTCCTGAAGCTGCTTAGGTGCTCTGCTGAAGCCTGACAGCAATGCTGGTGGAGCAGGCGGGCATGGCTCCTGCTCCGAGACATCAGGACGTCCGAGTGCCAAGAGGTGCCCATAGCACTTCCCAAAATTCACCCAGCACTCCCCAAAGGAGCAAACTCTAGGATGCTTTCCCAGTTGGTTTCAAAAGAGAATCTCAGTGCTAACTGCCTCAGGGTGTGTGCTCTGATGCCCACGTGGCAGATCTGCCCTTTTAGGGCAGTAACAAGTAAAACCAATTTCACCTACAGGAGCCCCTGCACACAGACCTGCAAGAGGAGATGCCAACCACCTGAACTGGTGACTGTGCTGCGAGAGCAAACCTAACACCGCCAGGGGTTGTTCTCAGAGCCAGCTGCAGAGAGGTTATTTGTTCTTTTCAAAGACGCCAAACCAGTCATCAAGTGCAGCTCCAAGATCTTCAGTCCCATTTGAGAAACATTCAATCCTAAGATTTATGATGTTGCTTAAAATGAAAGTCATACAAATATAATTTAAATCTTAACATTACTCAGCTCTTTTAATAGTGTTTCAGAACAGCAGCACTTGCTATGACTCAAACACTTGGCTTATGTTGAAGGTCCATATGATTAATATTTGTCTGACATCCAACACAAGAAGAAGAAAAAATGAGAGTTTGTCCAAATTAACAAACCTGTCTTACCTCAAAGTAACTAATTTTATGTGATAGGTGGGACCTGAACAGGTCTTCTGCTCTACATTACAGCCAGGTACATCTTTCTCTCCCCTCCTTTCCAGGGGAAGTCCTTCCACGTGGCAACAGCCTGCAAGAGTTAGAGTAATTGAACCAGAATTTGCTTTACTCTATGTCAGCATTTCACATGCTTTTGGAAGCTGAGACATCTTAAAGGAAGTGAAACTGTCTTCACTGACATAGCTGCTTGCTATTAGATGGCCATCTATATAGTTTTTATTTTTATTTTTTTAATTAAACCTTCAAATCAGCTCTCATTCATCTGCATAGGATGGCATTTCCTCACACAACTCCTAACGATCAGACCTTTAGGTAACACAGATGGCCTCCAAGCTGAGATCCCTTCGAAACCTGAAGGAGTTCACCTCTTGGTCTTTTCTTTCAGGCTCTCTCTCTTCAAACACAGAACATTTTGTTGTTCACACGCTGCTGAGCATATCAGCACAACCCTAACCAGTAGAGATTTTTTGAAATTACAAGTTGCAGCTTTGTGTAGCAGTGCCTCTTGTTATCTAGAAAGCTCTATGAAGCTCTCTGCCCTAGTATCAGATATCAAACCACAACCTTAAGAGAACTGCATATGTTCTTGGTTTCCATGATCATTCGCTTTAGTTCTGTTTAGCATCTTTCACATAAATTCTATTACAAAACACCAGGTTACAAAATACAGAAGTTTCACACAAGAACACGACAACAACCTTAATTACACACTTCGGCAGATGAAATAAGTGACAGGTCTGCACCCAATTAAAGGAAAGAAAAATGTTGTTGGAACTCAACATTTTTCTTCATTAGCAACATTATGCTTACTTTCTAAAAAGCATGCTCGAGGCACTCAGGAATTGCATTAATCTGCGTATCGATGTTCTCAGACGCTGTTAAATAAAAAACATGATCGCTGCATTATCACTGCCCGCAAGTATCCACATTCCATGAGCAAGCGCTGTGTGGCAAGCTCAGAGACTCTGGATTTCTTACCAGCTTGATGAGACTTTTTAAAGTGACTCCTGAGATTAGAAACAATAAATCAAGTGACCCTGTCTTCAGTGACGCGCAGTCTTAATTTATGGCTGTGGCAGAGAAGACAGTAACTGAGGGAGATTTACGATACACTGCATAGTTGTGTTTTTTTTATTTCTTGTTTCACCTTCAGGAGCCTATATTCATAAATTCTGTGGCATTTTAAAGGTTGCGTAATGTTCTAGGATGGAACTAGGCACAATTCGGTATTCAAAAATATTCCGCAATGTTTTCTAATGTTTTTGAATCCCAGGTTTTTCTTTAGAAACTGTGTGGAAAACTAAACTACTTGAACAAATTAAACACTAGCTATATTAGTGCTCAAATAGGGAACACTAAGACATGGTTGAAACTTTCATTATCCAACATAAATATAACAGATTACATTCGTAGCCAACTATCTTCCACTTCAGATTTAAATGGCCTGAGCAGTCAGTCAAGACCAACTTTTCAAGCGCTTGGGGAAGGGCTAAACATTAGAGCACCAGTTATTTGCTGGGCCACTTTGACCACGCCAACTCACAGAATACAGAGAAATTCATCCCTGTGTCATGAAAATGTGGGTTTCCTGTTTAACAAAAAAAAAAAAAAAAAAAAATTATATAGTCCTAACTCTCAAAATATTGAACTGTTTAACTCATCCACACTACCTACTGTAAGAACTATTTTGAAGAATATGTAATTGAATATTGCCTGTGTTTACTGTATTAGACACAATGAGATTTTATATTTGTAGAAATTATATATATATATTTTATTTATATATAAATAAAAGAATCTCCCTCTTTTTCCTAGCCCTCTCCTTCCAAGATAAAAATCAGTCCATCCCGTGGAAGCACAAGTTAACTTCACCACTGTTATCACACAAAAATCACAAACACTGCAGAAAAAGCACTGAAGGCTACCATCCCACTAGAAGACCTCATAATCTAAGGTGGTTTTTTTTGTAATTTCTTGATGTTATTATTAGCATTACTCCTGAGTTCTCCCAGTTGAACCGCTAGTTCCATCTATCGTGCCTGTCATCTGACCGTCAGATGAGCGATCACCTTTTACATCACTGCCAGCGTTTCCACCAGCAGTCAGTGCAGTTTTCGGTTTTCCCCTGCGCGTCGCGATGACTTTGCAGGCGCACATCCCCACGTATTCCCACCGCCACCGACTCCCCGCCACGACTACCGGCATCTCCGGACCCCCCCTGTTCATACACAAAGCCCAGGCAGGTCTGGCAGGCACACCGAGCCCCCCCGGCAGCAGCTCCACGGTGCAGCAAGGAGCCCTGCGAACCAGCACGGAGCTGTGCTGGTGGAGATGCAGTGACCACCAGGAATCACTTGGTGCCACGCAGCTGCCCTCGTCTCTCAGCCCAAATTCTCGGCAGAAAACAGCCGAAGGGTTTTCAAGGAAGAGACTGAAGCAGAGCGCAGAGCTGGACTGCACAGAGAAAATCCACCAGACTCAGGGGGCTCTGCCTCTCTCCCCTCCCAACACCTTCCCAGGGGTTTCGGCAGCTGGTTACCTGCCTGCTCCCTCCGGAGCGCCCTTCCCAATGACAGGGCAGGGGCTGCTCTCAGAGCATGTCACAGATTGATGACAGGCAATCAGATTAAACTCTAAGCAATTTTTTCCACGGCTCATGCTTAGCACAGTCCTACTTCAGGACTGAAAGCGAGCCTGGCAAAGCAGCTATTCTGCGGGCTGCAACAACTGGCCCAACACAGGGCAGGACGCCGATCGCCCGCCTGTGCAGGCACACGAGGAAGCGCCGGGAGCTCCTTCTGCCCGCGCAGCGCTACAACAAACCCCAAACTTGGCGGCGTGAGGCAAGTCGGGAGCTTCTCACAGTTTCTGGCGGAGACGAGAATAAAAAAAATTTAAGCAGGCGATGACCCCCGCGAGAAGCGCGGGCAAGAAAAAAATCAGATTTTGAAAAAAAAAAGAAAAAGAAAGAAACAAGATCTGGCTGTGGAGACAGCGAGGTGCCAGGCAGCGGGTGCCGGCTCGCCCCCCGTGACTTTGCATTTTTTTTTTTTCGCATTTTTCCCGGGTCCCCCCGTGCCGCCCCGCGGCCGCCCCCCACCGGGGCAGGGCAGGGCGGGGTCCCAGGGCCCCAAAGCCGCCGGGGAAAGAAGGGAACCGGCAGCGAGCACCAGCACCAGGGCGCCCACCCCACCCACAGCCCCGAGACCCCCCCAGGCGCTGCCGCTCCCCCCCCGGCCCCCCCCAGCCCCTCGGGCCGGGCCCCCTCGGGCCGTTACCTGCAGGCGGCGGCGCTGGGGCCGCTGCTGGCGGCGACGCCCGGCTGCGAGCTCCCCCCCCAGGGCCGGGCCCTGCCGCCTCCTCCTCTTCCTCCCCGTCCTCCCCCTCCTCTTCCTCCCCCCACCCCTCCTCCTCCTCCTCCTCCTCCTCCTCCCCGCGCCCCGCCCGCAGCACGGAGCCGCCCGCCAGGGGCGGGGCAGCGGCGGCCGCGGGGCTCCCGCGGGGCTCCCGGGCGGGGTCGGGGCTTCCCCCAGCACCGCCACCGAGCCCGGAGCTCCTGGGCGGCCGCCTCAGCCCCGCTCCGCGGCCTCAGGAGGGACCGAACCGGGAGGGGGGGGGCTGAGGAGGGGAGGGGGGGGGCGGCCGCCGCCCTCAGGGCCCTGAAGGCCCCCGAGCCTCGCGCCTCAGGAGGGGCGCCCCTTAGGGCTGTACCTGCGGGCCGGGCGGTGCCGGTGCTGGTCCCGGTGTCGGTGCCGGTGTCGGTGCGGGCCCGCGGGTGTCACCGAGCCGCCGCCGCCGCCTCCATGGCGCTCGGTCGCGGCGCCCGGAGCTCCTCCCCCGCCCGCATGGCCCCGGCCGCCGGGCCGGGCCGTTGCCATGGCTGCGCTGCGCTGACGTCAGAGCGCTTAAAGAGGCAGCGCCCCGGCAGCCAGGCGGCGGCTCCCGCGGGGGCTGAGGGCCTGCAGGCCTCGGCGGCCCCGTGGCGGTTTTTACGTTGCCACAGCCGCTCGTATTTTTTGTTATAAATACTGTGGAAAAGCACCCCCCGAAATGTCAGTGTGATCACTAAATAACTCACCACTCATGGCCAGACATCCACAGAGCAGCCCGTGGCCGCACAGACCGTAACACACCGCAATGCCACAGCCCGCTGCTTTCCTCACGTAGTGCCTTAAATCACTCACCTGCATCCCCAAAAAGCCCCAAACTAATCACCCCGGTGACTTTGTCCTGGTTGCGAGGTCCCGCTTTCCCCCATGGCACCGCATCTGGCCTCCGTTAGCTCGAAGGACAGCTGTCAGTCAGCAACGTGTTGGCTTTTAGTGAGTGCTCACGCGGCAAAAATCAACAAGGAATGGGCTTTGTGTCGATGCACCAGGGTTGAAAAGGGAAAAAAAAATCTTTTTTTGGAGTTGCTGTATCACTACAAGTTGCTTAACTTTTCATAAAAGGGATACATTGGTACAAAGATAGTTCTCCCTTGAACTAAGCTTGTTCCCTTATGTTTTTCTTAATTCAGTCTTCGGTCTCAGAGTAGTGATTACTGACAAGATGCGGTCCCAGAACAAGCATACCATTCCTCATCTTTTCTTTTAAAACTGCTCTGGAAAATCACAGCCAGTAAACAAAGCCCCCGAAAAGTTCAGATGGCATTTAGGTAGTTACATATTATGAAATTATCAGTCTTGTCCTTCCAGTAGAGCAAATTAAAACATTTTATAAAAATTGCATAATTTATCCTCATGACTCATTTGGGAGACGGGGAAGTTTCTTCCTTAGCAGACTGGGAAAATGATGCACACAGGACATGGGTCTCAGCAAGGGAACTCAGTCTCGCAGGAGTGGCATTGCTGCAGCTGTGATGGTCCAAGGCTGAAAGCAAAGCAAGGTTTGCAAGAAGGAATATCCTTTCTTAGACAAAATGGTACAAATAAAAGAAATTGCCTCTCCCTATAAAACTCACCTCACCTATTGAGAAGTCTGCTTAGTCATTTATTATATAAATAAGTTATGAATTTCTAATGAAACAACAGAAATCCCCAGTCCTGCTAGTGGCAATATTTTACAGCCAGCCTTTATCCATTTTTGTTTCTCATCACTGGTTTCAGATGCCAAACCCTACTCTGCAAAATGGAGCTACCCCAATGGAGCTTTTCTTATGCCAATTCAGTTCAGCAATATGCTTTGTATTATTTCATAATTTATAAAAGGAATCAATTTGCTCTGCAGTGATCAAGAAATGTCGAGATACAGTGCCAGATGAGTTTTTAAAATCAATCTCTATATCACTTTCTCTAACGCATTCTCTTTGAATTATGAGTTACTACAGCCAACACAGCAATTCAGTTTCTGATAGATTAAGCCCTACTGGAGGTCCCCACTGCTTGGACTCCTGCCTGATGAGTTTGAGACATCTTGGATGGGAAGGCAGAGGAAGGGAACCTGTTCAGAGATTGTGCTGATTCAGCTGGAACTAAAACCATCTGCCAAGAAAGCTCCAGCAGCACCCTAAACACCCCTTTGATGGAATTTTTGCGAAACACTGTGATTTGGTATTAGGAAGCGATGAGATGTTTCCTAAAACTCCCCAGTCTTGGCAGGGCCTGAGACCAAAAGACAGACAGGCACACATATACTCTAAATAGCTAAAAATACCACTACAATCCATGTATGTCTTTTTTTCAGTTCCAGAAAAACACTGAGTTCATCATCAGCTTGGTACTTTCCGTGTTCCAGAAAGTCCCCACCTTTCTTCAGCCCATTATCTAATTCCTTCCCAAAACACTTCAGGATGTACAAGAAGTACTCATGTTTCTTCGAGAGGCAAGTTAAAGCAAAACAAACCAACAATAAACTCCAGGTAATGAAGAGATAAAGATCCAGAGGGAATCCCCTCCACTGGTGTGACTGAATCACACAACCCTTTTGACTGAATTTAGGAAAACAAACAAACAAAAAAATGCCCCTTCCAACTTCAGAATTAACTTATCAGTGTAGCAATCCACTTTCTTGACACCTCTGTAATAGCAAAATTATTTGTCTTTATCTTTCATCTTTTTTTTTTTTTTTTTTTAATCAGTTAAATCAGAAGTCTCCCACAGTATGTATGTACTCTGTCCTCATGCTTTGTTTATCTCTGACAGCACTTCTACTTCTGCAATCCCTACTATTCAGGTAAGACGCCAGTCCACATCTTTTTCCTCTTACATTTCCATCTTTCCTCTCAGACCTAGGAATTAGAATGAATAACCCCTTACTAACAAGTAAGCCATCTCATGATATTCTTTATTCAAGCCTTATGAAGATCCGGGGACTTGAAAGCTCACTAGATTTATTGATAAAGTTTAATTACTCTGTTAAGGATTACACATATTATCTTTGCTTTCTCTATCATGAAGGGAAAACATGTCCACCTTCCTCAATGTCTGCCTAAATATGAAAGCAAAAGTTTCATTGCTTTACCTACAACTTACTGTTTTGACTCTTACTGAGTGTAGTGCTCACTCACATCAAGACCCCTTCAGTTGCTCGGCCGCACAACCAGAGCATGACCGATCATCCTTTGTCACCCTGTCAGTGACTGCTTACATACGGGCAACATTTCACAGTACCAGGGAGCCGTGCCCTCTCTGCACACCAGCTGATGCTCTCCGTGACATGTATCTAAGGGGGCAGCTTAGTTTACGCTGCCTCTGTGTCCCACTAGTCCCTCCAGGAGCCCAAGAATGAATGAGGACAGCGATTGCACAAGGGGCTCGCCACCGGTTCCTGGATCGCTGCTGAACTGGGTGGAGGGAGGGGAGAGCACCTCTGCTCTTTTATTAGCATCCGTGTGCTACCAAGAAACAGTAAACTTCGGTTTCTAGAGCTTTCGATCCAAAATAGCTCAGCTCCTCTTGTATTCACGTATTTATTCTCTATTTTTTAATTCAAATACAAAAACAAGGAAGAAGAATGTAAGGAGAAACAGTAATAACATTTTTCTTGTTATTTAGGAGACTGAAGACAGAGATTTACGCAGATGTAGAGGACAGAGATTTAGTTACTTTTTTAAAACAACTGATCAAGATACACAGTTGGATCATTTTGCAGCTACGGTTTGGAGCCTAGATTCCTGACTCCAGCGTGAGCCAGGTGACTCATCCTTTAGAGAGAACTGAACAGTCACTGAACACAATTTAAATAGAAGAAAGGAGAGTGGATACATATGCATAGCTGCTTTACATATGGCCTAGATGTATGTGTGTATTTAGGAAAAATATCTATTAATATTTATTTCAGACAGAATGATGAAGGATACGTGTAGAACTGCTGAAAATGCTCGTCATAAAAGAACAGGGGAGAAACAAACAAACAATCAAACAAACAAATATGCTAGAAAAGCCAGCCATTCAAATGATTCTGTTCCCTTCTGAGACCAGCTGCAAAACTGAGAGATCACTAGCAGGTTTCACGTGTTTGCTGTAATTTGTGAGGTGTTTCACCAGTGTTTAAGATCACCGAGTGAGGCAAAAGGCAGGGCTCACATTCATCACCGTGTTTCTCTCTGTTCTCTGATGCTGCAGTCCTAGCACTAGCAATGCTGGCACGTGAGGGCTGACAAACTTTGATGGCGTGTTTTGGAAATTCTTTTGATTTCTTCTTGGATGGGGAGAAGGGTAGGCAAGCAGAGGAAGGGGAATCTGTATTTAAAACCTACACAGAAAAATTTATGAGTGTGCCTACAAATCCCAGACTCAGGGGATGAAGCCTCAATCAGCTGTAACTCTGGCAGCAGCTCTGCTTGAAATGGCCGGGGAGAAGGCTCCATTCTACCAAGGGTGTGGGTGTGGAATTGTAATAGACGCTTCCATAAACTGCTGTCTGCTCAAATGTCATGATGTTGGCTTTCTGCCCCATTTTCAGCTGCAGAGAACAGCAGATGGGAGGGGCAGAAACAATGAAGATCCCTTTTTAACTCTCAGATTGAAAAATCTCCCAACTCTCTTCAGTCAAACAGTACTTCTGACTATTATGAATGGTATTTTCGAGATCCTGTTTTGGAAATTACAATTACTTTACTTTATACCTAGCATAATTCCCCAAAGATTTCACGATGTGTGCAACAGGGAACAAACAAGGACTGGTTAGCTGCACGCAGAACAGCAGGTGATCACTTTTTTGTGAGTTTTCCCTTACTTCAACAAGCAAGAGTGCAATGTGCATTAATGTTGTGTTCCAGGTATAAAATGGAATAAACGGAGACAAAAAAGAAGATGTGAAAAGTCATGAATGGAGCTTAACAGAATATTCAGTAATGATTTGGGTAGTAAAAGTGTGTAGAATAAGAAAGAAAGAAGTATTAGAGTAGCATTTTGTTCAGTTTGTTCAGAGTGTTTGGCCCCTGTGTGGAAGAAGACAGGAAGCCAACTGACGAAGCATAATCATGTTCATTAATTAGCTTTAGAAATTCGTACAAATATGAGCTAGTTTCCAATCACAACAAAATCAAACTCCTTTTCACATTTACAATGAGAGATCCTTGCATTCCACTGCTACCCAGTCTCTTAGAAAATAATAGGTGTAACGTTTATCAGTATGCGTATGCACACAATGCCGCCAATAAATGAATGCATCGACACAGCCAGAGCCCACGGTACATAAATGCAACAGTGTCCCCCTGCACACAGCTGCTAATTGCAGGCTGCAGAATAGCAAGCTCTCAGGTGTCACTCAGGCAAAGGCTCTGGAGGGGATCACGAAATGAACCAAGTATTTAACTCCCTGAGCTGCAGTTGCGTTAAGATGGCCAAGGCCATTTATTTTTCAGTTTTGAAATGTAAGCTCCAGGTGCGGTGCAGCAAATTTTCCCTGCAGTTAAGTGTTGCATACAGACGTATTTCACCTTCCCCTGAACTTTAAGAGGCTGAGCTTACAGTGAGTTGTCAGGAATATTACTCAACCTTGCAATTTTTAAGTCTTGCCATTTAACTTACAGAATCTTTGGTAGCTGAAGAGTTTTGTGGCCATAAATGAGAATGTCTGATACAAGAGGCTGGGTTTCCAGGTCTACAGAGAGACAGAGACCATTTTTAATAAGCTTTTCAGCATGTTGCTGCTACTGGCCCTTAACCTGCGTCTGCACCGACGTTGTTGCTATAACCCTAGTCATTCCCGAGACAAAAGGGTTTCAGTTACAGCGAATTAATGATGCTGGAAATGCCACTGTGGCCTAGACAGAGAAACTACACTATTTCTATTGTCAACTGCAACAGCTTTAAAGAAAAATGCAAATGATATGAAATTATACAACTGTGCCTTCAACAAACTACTGTACCCTGGTGGTGGTCACTTTATCCAAATTAAATCAGGAGCAGGGGAAGGGGAGGACAGGGAGAAGGCTGACGGTGAGGGAGGGAGCAGCACCTGCTCGCCGCAGTGCTGGTTCAGATCTGAATGCTAACTCCGTTCCACAAGTGACCAGGATTCGCTACTTGCATATCACATCTGTTAAACGGGCAGAAGAAGCTAGATCATTTCAGGTTTTATAAAACTCGAAGGCTGGGATGTCTATAGCAGTTTGGATGTGTACATCAATGATGAGTCAATATTTAGGTCTAATTTAGGAACAGAAAATGGAGAACGGAGGCTTACTGGGCTTAATGAACTCATACACACTTCAAGGAGCACATGGCATAAAATGCTTGTTTTCATTTGTGTTTTCCTTTAGTAAATAGCACTGGTGGATGCAGTGATTTAGTTGAAGACTGTAAACTGTTCTTCAGCTATGAGTCTCTTTCTGTGGGAAGGTAAGGCATGGAGTGGTGTACACAGCTTGCCAAGGAACCAGTGGCAGAGCCAAAATCAGAATTTAGATTGCCAGCCCACCTGCCTTCCCGCTCCCCTTGCTGCTGAGCAAATTACCCTCCACGAGAGCTTTACAGACCGCAGAACAAATGAGCAAATAAAGGAGTGACATTAAAGCTAAGCGGAGTGAAAATGACCTGTATGAGACTCCAAATAAGCAAAATGCAAAAAAAATAAACAGTAAGAACAAATTATAAAAGAATTATAAAATAAATTAGGGAGTACAATAAAGAAGCAATTCCCATTTTCATGCACAACTGCTAATTGTGTGCTAATGATTTTCCTCATATACGTAGGGCTTCAGTCCAAAACTCTGAATGAAACCATCCGCGCTCTTCTGTGTGTCTTTTACCAGGAGCTATTGGTGTTCCTTAGCCAAGGTGTTCCTTACTTTTGTTCATTTTGCCTGCCTGTTTTCGCTGCGTGTCATTTCAGTGCTGGTGAAAGCATCAGCCTGACAGCTTCACAGGCTCGTATTCTCTCTCCGCAGAGAAGGGAAGGATGCGCGGCGCGGAGGATGCTTGCTGCTGCATGCCTCAGCTCCGCGCTGCCCCGATGAGCCCGCTGGCACGGCCCCATCCCCAGTGCTTGCACAAGTGTCACTTAGGGACAGCAGCAACACCGGTGTCTGTGACGCTTTTTTTGCTAGAAACTGGACTCGGGCACAGTTTGCATCATCCATCAGCCGGTGTTAACATGGTAACTGTTTCTAGTCACTAATGACCTGGGCTGGATTTGCCTGGGTAAGAGGCCACAGACAAGAAAACCTCCCTAAACCAAACCATTTCCAGCTCCTTTGACCCATTCAAATCTCTGTAATACCAGCAAAAGAAAGGAAAAAAAAAAAAAAAGGCATTTTTTTAAATAAAGCTTCTCTCAAGTGACAGAGAAGCAGTCGCCCCCGCACACACCTTATTCACTCACAGTACTGAACTGGCATTCCTTCAAGAGCTGGGGAGGGCCCAGAGCTGCTGATTCAAAGACATTTGGAATAAGAACTCAGAAAATGAAGGGTTTTGTTCCTTTCTGGCTTCTTGCTTCTTTCCTTGGCCCACTCTGCCTGCCCATGCCAAACGCCTATCCACAGTGCAGGGGCACCTCTGCAGAGAAGCCCCTAGTTTCTTGGCAAGCTGGAAAACCACGGTTTCCACAGCTCTGAAGAAGAAAAGACTGGTTTAAAGTGGTGGAGGCTGAGAGACAGACAGGGACAAAGGGCTAGGAATCAGCAAAGTTATACAATCTTATCTAAGCCACAGCACACACACAGGTGCCTTTTGCAGACAAGACTTCAGACAAGATCCTGGTGCATCCATAGCTGACTTTCAGAGGCATTTGCTCACATCAAATACCCCTGGAAAAAAATCCATAGGGAAAATGCCAGAATCAGTTGCTGTCTGCACTTAGAATTGTATCTCCTGTCAGTATGTTTTTAATGAACCCAAAGCAGTTCTCAAAAAAGGCAGTTGCATTTTTATTCAAGTCTCTGCTGCCTTATAAGTGACAGCTATTTGATGCTCAGTGCCATCCTGGAATGAGTAACAGCTCAAGAGTTAATTACAAATTTATTATGAACCTGTGGTTAGGACCAGCCTAAGTGAGCAAACATAAAAAAAAAATATTTGTATTCAATGAATTTGAGTCTCCCTCTTTGATGGTCTGATGAAACTGGATCATTTGATCTTTTATAACTACGGAATAGCTGGGAATCTGTTTCTTTTGTAACCCATCAGTCTGACAGCTACATTAAGAAAGGAGCTGTGTTCCTGATGATTACCATATGAAGCACTAAGTGACTGAGCTTCTAATCTTTCCACTGTAGCAAGCAAATGCTGTATTTCTGTTTACCAACATTTTCAAGGTCAATATAACAAGATATTCCCTACAATTGTTTAAAATTACCAATATAACATTTTGAATCTTAAAAAAAAAAAAAAAACACATTGATTTTAAGATATTTGTTTGAACTGTGCAGTGACATTGATTAAAATCCTGAACAATTCCATTCACTTCATGAAACTTGCTGCAGTTTGAAGCACCTGTAGCAAGGAAGAGATTTTTTTTTTCCATCGCTAAAGCAGTAAGAGAAACAAAGAACACCCAACAATGCTAATATGAACCATAACAGTATGTCCATTGGGACAAGGCATGCTGTAATTAAAAGATATTTAATCTTTCGAGACTAACTCTTGTTCAGCTCTCCTTGTTAGGGTAGGCTTCTGAGATGAAGTACGCCAAGGAGTTTGGCTGTTCTTTGGATTTCTTGAAGTTTCCTGCTAGATCCCACCGCAACGGGAAGCTGGGGAGTTGAGCAACAGAGCTGGCACAATAACCTCATTGATCTCTCAATTATTCTGCTAAAAGAAAGAAAATTAAAGATAGCAAAAGCAATTGGAGAAGCCAGAATATGCTGGTTTGTGTGTATATTTTAGAAGCTATTAGCCAAGGTAGAGGTAAGGAACATCAAATGGGATAATGTCCCTGCATGATTATCTTCAGACTACTGTGATTAGTGACAAACCGTAGAGAGCTGGAGATCTATACAAATGTCATTAGACCAAGGGTTGTAATGTGATTTAGTGACGCGGCTACCGTGATAGCTGGTTCCTTTGACACAGCAAAACAAATGGTATTTTAGCATTGTTGGTTCACTCCTGTGCTAAAAAGCAACCATCCAACATAAATGTTTGTCTGTACAAGTAGACAAGCAAGTGGTTGATGCTTTTGTTTGCATCACCGTGTATTAAGCTGATGACTTAAATTGGCATCAGGAGAGCCAGGTCCTAAGACAAAATGTACTTCAAAACACTGGAACAGAGCTATGCTGTTTGATCTGGCATCCCTGCCCATGGCAGTGGGTTGGAGCCAGACAATCTTTAAGATCCCTTCCAACCCGAGCCATTCTACCATTCTATGATCAAGCACACAAAACAAAGGCTAATTCTTTTTCCCACTGCTCCCCGTTCCTGTTCTTCTTTCACTCCAATTCACCTTCCTTTGTCTTTGACTCTCTAGTTTTGTCCTGGACCAGGCTGCCATGGGCTCTCTACGCAGCACTCGAGGGGCCACGCTGCAGCAGCAGCGAGCAGCCCCTTCTGCAGCACACTTCTCTGCCAGGGGATCACCGCTCACAGCCACGCTGGCTGGGCTCCAGCTGGCCTTGCTCGTTCTCAGATTGCTTTTTCTAGTTATCTGTTGGGCAGCCTTCATCCCTAACAGGACAATTTTTAACTCTTCTCTTAAGGGAAACAGCAGAAATAAGCTCTTTCTTTTGGATAAGGAGGGATAATGCTACTTGCAACCCCATAAAACTTCTGGGGTTGTTTTTGTAACCTTAATTAGATTCTGGTTAATTTAACCTGGTGGTTTGCGTGATGTGGCAGTGTCTCATCTACATCAGGACATCATAGCAGGAGAGCCAGAAAAAAGTCTGTAGGACACTGCCCCAGCCCTTTTCTACTCCTCAGCCAATTACCAATGACAGAGACCCTCTTCAGTGGCTGGAGGACAGGAGTCTGGGTATGCTGATGTTCAGTACAGCAACCGAAATGCATTCATAAGCAAATTGATTTTCATTATTAAATGATAAAGGTTTACGAATAACTGAATCTTAATAGAATTATTTCCAACCAACTGCCATCCATCAAGAAAACCCACAAAAAGAGACTCTTAGTAAGTACACAGGACAGAATCAAGTTAATTATTTGGCATCTTGGTTGTATTGGTGATTAGGTTCTTTATCAAATCATTTCAGCTGACTTCTTTTTTTTAGCATTTTTTGCTGTCTGTCATCATCAATCCACAAAGCATATGAATACAATTTTCTGTTTTACAACCTTGATTTAATTTCATTTGTAAATGCTAGGAAACAAACTCAGCAGTGTTGTGCAACGGATGAGCAAGGCCCTGAAATACAGTGCACGAAAACATATTCCCTCTAACTTCTCTCCATCTTCTGGAGGACATAATGCAGTTATTGTTCGCCTTCTTTCATGGTCATATTGTTCATACCGATGGGAGGACGTTCCCTCATGACATATGACTGGCAAAACGTCAGCGTGCATTGAAAACAGATACTCTGCAACGCTCTACAGACACTCCGCGTCCAAGCAGAGATGAATGGAATGAAAATATTCTCAGCCTCAGATAGGAAAGGGGGGAGATGGTTCGTAGGCTTCAGTACTTCACTGAAGGCCTTCATGACATAAATAGTAAATTATGTAACTGATACACTTGAACTCCCTGGCAAAGCAAAGAACCAAGACCGCAGCACCAATTTTGAAGGATCGTGTATCAAAACACTATTTCCGTGCTCATTTTGTTTTTCTACAGTGTTTGTAAATTCACAAAGACAGGAGAGCACTTATGCACAGAAGACACTACTGCGCCTTCTGTTTATTCTGGACACAAAATAATACCCCGAGCTTCCTCTAACAGCCTGCTGAGAGCATAAAGTAAAAGAAAGCCTCCAAGAGGAAGTACTGAAAAGTAAATAGGCAGTGCAAGCAGTGCTGCTGAGACTCCCTACAAAAAGTCAGGCAGCATGTCAGGGTTTTGGTTAGTACCCTGACTGCGAGCCTGGGAGACAGAAATTGCCATATAATTCTTTCTGCAACATATAATTACATTCTTAACCTCTTTGGCTTTTTTTCCTTTTTGATAAAGAGGAAATAATTCATTTCCAGGAATATAAGTGGCTTTAATTCACTTGGATCAAGCCTTTTTTTTTTTTTTTTTTTCTGATTCAGTGCCTGACTCAGTACCATGATTCTTGCTGCTTCTGTCAGACTATTCCACATTTCCCAGTGGTTTTCACTAGTGCAGTTTGGAAGCACTCTTTGTTCTTATAGTCCCAGTGCCCGCTAAGACTTTTCTTTTCATGTTCTTTGACGTTTATTCCCTAGGAGCTGGATCCTTCTGTCCTTATATGTGAGCCAAATCTCCCAATGAATTTGCAAACGTGCAGGATCAGCAACTTAAAAAGTTTATTTGTTCTTCAGGGTTCTCTGTGTTCACAGGAAAAAGGACGCCTGTAGGCAAACACTGCATCGCTAGGTTTCATCTTCACAAAAAGGAAGCTTAGAGAGGAAGGAAGGCACAAGAGTGCAAAGTTAACGACTAGAGAGAGAGAAAGAAAAAAAAAAAAAAGCCTTCTTTAGCCTTTTCCTGAGAGTCTGGTAGTTAAGACGCAGTTACAGGGCACTGAACTTTCACGTTTCTTAAAATACATCACAAGACTCCTTCACTGGCTTGGCCCAGTGCCAGCAGTAATTGCTGATTCCAGAAGGAGTTCTCAGATTAATAATATCTTTGGATATATTCTCAAGCCATCCTCCAACTTGGGCATTTATACTGCATTTACATTTAGGCACCTGAAACCTCTAATGGTCTGACACCTCGAGCTGGAAAACACTGCCAGCTCCTATTTACTTCAGCTTTGGTATCTGCGTCAGAGAGTGCTGGCCTGGCGTGTTAGAAGATGTAATGTATTCAATTTATGTCCTACATAAAAGTTGAGATCAGCATGAATGACTAGATCCAATCTGCAGCTTTAATTCAAACAAACAGTGCTGCTGACAACACTGTTTCTGTGGGTAAGGACTCTGTCTCACAAACTCACACATCAGACAATCTTCACATTTCATTTTAATGTGGATGTCCTTCTTCTGAAGTCAGAAATTTTATGGCAAGTAGTCTCAGTGACGAGCCAACATTTGACACTAATTGTGTGAAAATTCGTGGTTAGACACTGCCATTAATATCTTCTTATGCAACAGAAGAAAAAACTTTTCTTGTTCTCTGTCTGCTGTGCACAAACAGGACAGTGCTAATGATGTAGCCTCATCTGTTTTCCAGCCAGATAGACTATACTAATTTTTCAGTCTGACATTTTACAGCAAAAGAGTCAACTTCATTCCCTAAGCAGATTCTACATCAGCTCCTTTAACTTGTCAGTGTTAGTTAATTTGGGCTGCGTGTGTAGCCTCATGTAGACAAACACTCAATTTATTGTGCACGTGAAATATCCCATGTTTGTCATCTAGATATGCCAATGCTTAATGACCCACGCTAATAAATACAAGTGCTTCATTTCCAGTCTGAATCTGTCTGAAGTCAGCTTCCTGGTATTAGATCTAAATATATTCCAGGCACATATCTTAGAATCGTGGAATCACTTTGATTGGAAAAGACCTCCAAGATCATCAAGTCCAACAGTTAGCTTAGCACTGCCAAGTCTACCACTAAACCTTGTTGAATTGTCCATCATTGCCTTGGGATTTAGCTTGGGATATGTAAAACTGATAAATACGTTCTTCCACAGGCATTTTCAAAAGACTTTTACCCTAATTTTTATGATGATTTAGGTCCTTCTTCCTTAGGTTTTCTGCAAAAAAGCAGGTAAATCCATTCACATCCATTTACACAGTTCAGTTTTTTATGTTGCTTCTATTTAAACTGAGATGCTTTCCATATATATCAGGTCCACGTGCACACAAAAAGCATAGCACAAGGGTTTGAAGGCTCAGCTAAAATCAAATCTAAGGCCCAGGTAGTTCTACCTCTTGCCAAGAATATTGTGTGGACATCTTTGTATAACCTTGAGAAAAGAACATGCAAGATGCGGTACCATCACCCAAAGATGATGCAGTAAGTGTATATGTCACATCAGCATTACTTTGCCAGCATTCCAACAGGAAATTATATTTTGTAGAGGATATTTTATTCTATGGTCATTATTATCAGCATCAAGGCCATCAGTGAAAGCGTTAAGCAGACAAAAAGTCTGCCAGAAGATCTCAGTTATTTGTGCTACTGCATGTGCCTTTATCCCTGACGGCATCCCCAAAACCAAGAGAGAATAATCTTTTTATGAATAAAATTACTTTAAATACAGATAAATGCATGCTAGAGCAGTGAGATGCTCTGGAATACCGAAACAGCTTGTGAATGGAAAAATCTTCTGCTAGTACAAAATAAGGGCGTTGCTGCATTGTCTGCAGGAGATAGCAATGTTCAGCCTTCTGGGGGATAGAGCAAGGAAAATATAATGCAGCAGAAAATCTTGCTAAACAAGAAGGCAGCCACTTGCTAAAAAATGTATTTTATGATTTAAAAACTTCCCTGTATTTCTATTCCTTATTGATGATCTCTTTCAGACACTGCTCTTCCTGTTACTTTTAAGTAGCCAAAAATAGTCCTCTTAAAATAATAATAACAATAAAAAAAAAAAGCAAACTCATTCAAAGAGGAAAAATTCTTCAATAACAGTCTATTAGTGTTATTTTGTTTTGACCCTCCAGCCACCACCACCAAATATAGAATTTCTTCCATCTTTTTTATTGGTCTGTTTGCAGACTGAAGAAAATGACGGTAAACTGCATCCAAACCACCAAACTTGCAACTAAAATCCAGACAATTAAAAATAAGATTCACTATAATCATAAAAATTCTGTGGCTGACAGAGGAGCGTCATTTAAGTCATAAATTCTCATTTTGAAAGGACAAAAGGGACTATGACAATCATGGTCTAATTCCTACGTAACAGGGACAATGTAATTTAACACAATAAATCAGACGTCAGTCCCCTGCCTGTGATCTGTAATAGCAAGGAACTTCTACTTTCCATTTCACACCGAGCAAGTGAAGGACCCAGGGATTCTTCAGTTTTATCCATGACAATTATCAAACAGATTTCCAAAAAAAACATTATCAGAAACAAAGCAGAATCAAATCCAGGCTCTAAGCAATCTTGAACACAGATGAATCGGCACCAGGAAATAACGATAGGATGGGAATATCTTTTAGAGACATCATTACAGGATGAACACAGGGTAAAATCAAACTATTCCATTCCTTGCAAAGTTCACGTAATTGGATCTTGCAAAATGGATAAATACTGTAATGGATCTGTTGCTTCATTAGCACGCGCTCTGATAACCCGCAGTACAACATCCATCAAGCTCCTCAGTCCCTCTGGGGAAGGTTGCTGCCAGTGGTTGACAGAGACGTGAGTCAGGCTCAGGATCAGCAGACTTGTGTGTTCAGCCTCTGTACCGGCTGCAAATAAGAACACCAAGCAGTTTGGGGGCCAGGGTGCAAAAGCTGGATGGAGAACAAGCTGTTCTCCCTGAAAAAGGGACTGGAGCTACTTACAAGTGGATGCTGATGTTTGTGAATCACCATGAAGCTGTTGTAGGTGACTCCAAACAAATGAGGATTATACTTTGGCCAAGGGAGTTTCAGGCCCATGGGTTAGCTTTTGTAACCTGGCATGAGTATCTCTGGTGTACAGCTGGAGTCCCAGTCTTCATATTTCTAAATCTGTTCTGCCCTTAGACAGTAAGTTAAGAAGTGCAGAAAAGACTGCGATGAGTAGCTCAGGTGTGAAAACCTCTGACCACACTAATGAGCCTAGGTGAACATGTCTGTTCATGGTCTAATTAGTATCAAAACTCCAGGATGCAATTTTCAAAGGTTGTGAGACACCCAGCCTCACTTTAATCTTAACTTTCATGTTATATTGCTCCTGTATTTATATGTGCTTTATTAGATTGGTTTTAATTTGGAGCAGCTTAAGCTTTATTTTATCTGAAACACCTTGCTTGCTGTGTTTCTCAGAAACACAGAAACATTGAACAGAAGACATGCCTCTGTCTTTAAGCATGTCTTAGCTCACAGATTGTAATCAAGGCCTAAAGGTTGCAAGTAGTCTTGAAAAACTTGCACTGAAGATCCCCAGAACACACGCTGAGCAGGATATTTACCTGAACTTGGAAACTGGATGCACAGGCATTTGTGCCTGCATGTGGTTTGCATTGTGTGTTATTTCTTTCTTAACCTCCGAACGCTTCATTTTACAATATTAATATTGATTCGTGCCTCATTTTTGCATAGAGCAGTGATTACATTGGCAGTAACACTGACATCATCCTCGCGCTGCGCATCCCATAGCCGCACTTTCATTAAGAACCGCAGAACACGGATTACTCAGATCAGATAACCTAACCAGTGGGAAATCAACACAAAAGCTCACTTACCATTACAGTGCTGGAATTACACCAGGGATGAGCCTGTCTCTGTGGGCTTCCCCAGCTCACCAGTCCTGAAGCGTCATCCGCGACAGCAGCCGGGATCGCAGCACAGCGCCGCTGCCCTCGCAGTTAAGCAAAAAGCCCCTCAGCCGAGCTCTCCCTCCTCACCTTCCCATTCACCAGTGGCTTCAACAGACATTTGATTTCTCTATTCTGTGTTTGCCTGCACCTATTTTTAGCAGCTAATAGCTGACACCCTCGGGAGCGTGATGTCACCGCGCTTCGCACTTGCGGGGCTCTCCAAGCCAGCAGCAGCGGCTGTCGCGGCGCTGAGCCGGCTCATTAGGCGAGGTGAGGCAGTGGCACCGCCAGAGATGAGTTCAAAGGACCAACTGGGAGGAATTGCAGTAAGATCTCAAATGAAGGAGAGCTCTCCCTTTTGCAAGCAATTTGCAGCCAAGGTTTTTAAAATTGCATGATTTTTTTTTTCTTTAAAGGCTGCTGAATACTTTTTGCGGCACTAATGAAAACACAGCTTTAGTGGCAATCCTCCTGCCAGTGCCATGCACGGGAGTCCTGGGCTCTTTTGGACTTTACACCAGCCAGCTCTTCCCATCACACCAGTAACCCTCTGAGCAGGCAGCCACCGGCAGCCTTGCTAGAGATCTCAGCAGAGGCTACGCACTCCGTGAGCGTGGAAACTGAACCTATCCACGTACCAATATTTGCTCTCATCACATTTAATGATCCTTCTCCCTAGCAACCTCCGCTTGGTTGGGTATAACGAGGCATTTCTAATTTCCCTTCACAAGATGGAGCTTTGTTCCCTTGCTCTTCCTAGTAGCTCTTCTTTGCACCTCGCACAGTTTGTCTGAATATACCAAAATGCCACTGTAGAAATAGTCAAAGGAGTTAGAGTTAGCACTCCTTGTAAGATGGCACTAATACTTCCTTCTCTCTGTTAAAAAGCTCTCACCTTCCAGGATTGCATCATACATTTCTACCATAATCACTGTATTTGCGACCATAATTATACCCCTTTGGCCAGTTATATCCATCTTCCACCGACAAGTATACTCAAATTTGTTTCCTCCTCTGTTACTTCCAGTTCATAAACCCTCACCTTACAGGTTATTATTAAGTTATTATTAAGCCTGAATTGTATGGCTTTGCACTGTGTGCTACTTGGTTACATCAAATTACCAGCAAGCTAGTCAAAAAGTTAGTCTAATTCTTCTTGAATGACAACCTACTTCTCCTCAGTATTGGCAACACCTCCCAACATTTTCTTATGTGGGAGTTTCATCTCAACGTATCAGCAAATACACTAAATACAAGCCCCAAGAATAACCCCACTACTAGCCACTAATGTCAACATTACTGATAACTGGGGCACAACATTAATTTGACATGTGGGTCACAGCTACCAAACTGTTAATATGTGTCCTGGCATTCATGGGATGCACCCCACCTTCTTACTTTAGATTCCATACAAATTTTACATGCAGTATAATCCACTTTGCTTTGTATGTGCACAGAAGTTGTAATAATTGCTTATGTAAATGGCAAGCATTAATACAACGAGCTAGCCAGGAGTATAATTACTGAAGAAACTGTGAGTGATATTTTCATTCAGGAATACCTCCTTAACAGTCTTACTTTTTTCCTAAGTGCACTTGACACCTTGAGCACCCGGAATCTCATGCAGATGGCTGAAATTCATGTAATTTTTTTTTCCTCCATGAACAATTAACTACTTAGAATTTACCTTGGATTTTGTTCATTCTTAATTATCAGACAGCAATCTCCCGAGGCAAAAAAATCTAAACAAGGATGTTTTAAATCTCCTTAGCATGTAGGGTGCACTGTCTCTTCAAGCCCAAGATGAAAAGGTCCCTTTCAACTATCAAAGTTGATGTCCCCTGGAGAATCACACTGCGCTTCTCTTGCCCGTTCCTTTGAAAGGCTATATCAGGAAGCCTCCTGTTATGAGTCACATGAAAAACACCAAATACTCCCCAAAGCTGGGCGGACATCAAAGAGGGACATTTCTAAATGTCTAAACGCAGCTGAAAGGCTTGTTCCAAGCCGCCGTGCAGGAGCACCCACATCAGATGTGAAGAGGGGAATGGCTGGCTCCCGAAACAACGTGATGAGACCGGGGATGTGGGAGCACGCCGCTCACTCAGAGTTTTGTAGCTACCATCATTTATTCTTTCCTCATGGTCAAAAAATACTTCAAGAAAACACTCAAAAGAATATTAAGGCTTAACAATGGTGCAATCAGTAGGTTTCTATCTGCACGTATTTTCTGTCATTAGAAGAGTTTAGTGCCAACAGAGATAGGCCATGTGCTTTTTAAGGGCTTGGATTAATTCATTGTTTATCAATAAGCACCAGGGGGAGAGAAATTTTCTGATGACATTATCAGATGAATTTTATCTTTTCTACATAAAGGGCTACTTAATAGGAGGAGAAAGTTTCTCTTAAGAAGAACATTTATGTAGGTATGGTAAATGCTCGTGCAAGCACCTGTGGCATGTCAGCCAAAAAGAAGGAATCCTTTCTTTTGCACCATGAAACATATTAATGTCATTGTCTCCCTGTTTTATTTAAGTTTAAATAGTTTCCTATCAATGCTATATTAAATCAGAACAGGATTCTTATGGAGATATATACAGGAAAAAAAGCCAAGGCTTGTATTTTAAATATTGCAGCAATGAGTAAAACATACAGTGAGTATCAGGATCAAATCGTAGCATCTGTCTGCCAGGATTTGTTGGTATAGAGCTGTCACCAGCATGCCTTCGTGTCTTGTATTAAAGCAACACAAGTGCAACAGGGAAACATGAAAAGTGTTAATAGTGCTGCAAGTCAGATGCAAGGGACAGAAAATTCAACAGATCTTTGGAAGCTAGGCCTTAGCAAAAAATAAATAAATAAAAAATGGTTACAGCACTTGAAAAAAATATTTCTAACCATAAATAATAAATTTGAGTCCTTTCGATTTAATTTTTTTTATCAGTTTGAATGAAGAGCCAATTTTTACTTACATTTCTTTTCAGGTAAATGCTGTACATCAAGTAAGGTAAATGCTGTACATCAGGTAATTCAGGTAAATGCTGTACATCAAATTCTGCACAAAAAGTACCGCTTTGATTATGAACTTTTCTCTGCTTTTTTTTTTTTTTTTTTTTTTTAATAGATCTTGTTGAATTAAACAGCACAATTTATGATTCTGTCAGGGACTTTACAGAAGCCGATCCTGATTACAGAAATAACTTCCCATCTCTAGGAGAGAACACAGAAGAGAATAGTCCTTGGGTTTACCTGACTTCAGGTTCTGTTACAAACACAACGCGCAGGTCTAAGGTACTCTCTTTCACTGACTTTCTTTTCCTTTCAGACAAACTATTCAGCCTCCACACATGGGACCTGAATGTCACATAAAGACCAGAAAGAGAGGACTGAGGGGAAATTTGAGTTTTCCCAGGGGGGTGGCATACAAAGCATACATTGCCACTAATAGGCTTGTAGTCCCAGGTACAAAATTGTCTTTGCAGCGACCCTACAGGGACTGGGTTTTACCACTGCCTGTTTCATAGCTATCTCAGGTGCTTACGGCAGGCAGTTAGTTACCTGAAGTCTCTGATACAGACAGTGAAGCGCGTTGGGCTCCTGTAGAGGTGCCTCAGAGGTGGAGCCGTATTTGTGGAATCTGAATTACTTTCTGAAAGAACTTCCTCTGCATTTAAACTCTCCGTAGCTCCGTAGAAAATTGGCTTCCTCATCTGGGCACCTAAGTTAGGCATGCAAGGGTAGGCAAAAGGAACACAGCTACTTACACATCTCCTTCCTTGTGTTTCTGTGCTCCATTTCTATCGCATTTTCAAATTTTGCTGAAGCTAGAAGTAGCAGATTTTATCAGTGCACTAACTGGTTCAACCACACTCTTTCCTGCTCTGATATTTCTGATTCTTTGCATATCTAAACACATCTCGGTCTTTCATCCCCTCTAGTGAGCAGACACCCTTAAATCTGCCTATTTTTAGTACCTCATCTATGACTGTCTTCTCCAAGATGAAAGATGTCCCTATCTATATAACATGGAATAACGATGCCTACATGTTTGTGAACTGCTTACATACTGGTGTGTGAAAGCCCCTACACAGGCATAGCACAGTGTATTTGTATAATTAATCAGAAGTGTAATATGTCTGTTACAGTCTCCCGCATTTCACCTGAATATCAATTCATTTACTTCTTGTAGTTTGTCACAGTTTGGTAAAATCAATTTCCCATTTCTGAGAAGACAGCATACTGATTAATAAAACTCATCTTCTACATGTCCTCTTGCGTTTTGTGGGCATGGAAAGCATTAATGTGTTTTCTGTGCTGAGTGACAAAGTTCTGTAAGAACAAGTCACAAGAAATAGAAGGATTAAACTTTTTGAAGCATGAAAATTGTAATAAAAGTCGTACCGAACAGCCACTACATGAAGCACGTGATTGCCTGCCAATAAAAACACAAACTGTATAGATTGGCAAGGAAGGGTGGAGATCACGACTGTAATCACTGTTCTGGGATCGGACAAATATAAGTCAGGAGGCTCCAGCAGCTGGGTTCTACCTCTCTCACAGACCCCACTGGACACATCAGGTCTGGATCCAGCCTGCAGATTTCCACCAGAGGGAAACCAAACCTGCTTTGTCATGGAGCAGATGTCAATGCCTCGCAGGGAGGTCACAGAGAAGTAAGTGGCTGCAGAAAACATTCCCAGCTCCACCACAGTGCCTTCAAAAGGGGGAAACGTGTCATGCTAAGGATTTGTAACAAGGTAAAGGCACATCATATACAGCAGAATAACACATATTTAAGAATATCTTTAAATCAGTCCCTCTAGAGATGAAGAATTTGCACAGGTACTGAGCAGGTCCACATGGAACCCTGGGGTTATTGTATCCAGCCACCCTCCTATGGAAGGGTTTCTGTCATCCTTCACAGGGTGGTACCCCAATCCCTGCTCTGATTACTCATTCTTCTGGGACACAAACCTACCTGGACATTTACGCAGAGATTTTGCAGGAAATCACAAGGTAGAGAAAAAAAAAAAAGAAAACAAACAAAAAAAAAACTGGTATTTTTTTGTTGTTTTGTTGCTGTTTGTCCTTGTTTATTTTGGTTTTTGTTACATTTCTTTTCTGGATTATATCCCCCCCACCTGAAACACTACTGGAAATTCAAGTCCAAGCCATGACGAAGCTGGTTTCAGATGCTCAGATGAAAAATATAAATACTGCTTTGGTTTGATTAATGGGGACAACACAAGACCAGACCAGGGTTATAAGATCTGGGTCTGTTCCTAGGTCTGTTACTAATCTAATTGTGAATCTTAGGTACTCAAATTGCTTTTCTGTGCTTTCACTTCTGTAAAATAAGGCCATGATGTTGACCTTCATTATAAAACACAGAGATCTCTGGATGAAAAGGACTGAATAAGAACTACTTGTTATCATTAGGCTGGATCCAGAACCAAAAGAAGTCAGTTTTCTAGTTCAGCCTCACTTGCGACTATAATTATAATCTCATCAGAAGAGTTTGGCCTAAAATGGCAGAAATCTCCTAAGAATAATCCAGAGTATTTTAATGCTGCTCTGTTAGAACCCCTAGCTTTACTTCAAGCTCAAGTTTCAAAGTTAGTCTTACCTACATGTCACCATCATTCGTCATAGCTGCGTTTTGCTATTTGAAAGCAAGAATAGCTGAAAATAGAAATCCCATTTGCTCTCAAAACAATTGCTTTTCTCTTTGCTACAGACTGAATGAAAACAAAGCAAATACAAATAGACATTTATCATTTCAAGCTGATTAGATTTTATAAAGCCATTTGGAAAATTATTTAAAGTATATCCTGTGTTTCTGTAAGAACAAAAATATTATCCTCAGTTCCATAAGATTTCAACTTTTTCTTGACAACTCCATGGCTCCTTTTAGTCTTTTTTTAAACCACTTTAATAGGCAAACTGAATCCTGTCTCCTGACAGCATACCAAGATACCCAAAACAAGAAATTATAATGTGTTCTGAATGTTTCTTTAGCTACAAGCTTCAGATCAAACCCTTGATGTGAAAAAAACATCTTCCCTATAAAGCTGAAACATTTCAGCAAATATTGGTGCAATATATCTGCTTTATTGCAAAGAAAATCCTTTTTCAGGAAAGACTCTGATTCAAATTCCCAGTCCAAGCTGTGCGTCATAGTCTGAATTTCCTAGTCTGATAGCACCATTAAAATACCTCCCAGAGACCAAATTCAGCATAAATTCTGATTTGTTTGGCCAGTAGAGGATTAGGGAAACCCCTTAGCAGAGCCTAACAGCTCTATCAGCCTCTATGCTTACTCTTATATTCCTTCCACATAGAAAGTAGCCAGGGAAAGGAGCATTCTGCAGAAACAAATACTCTGATGGAAGATGAAAGAATCCCCATCCAATGTATGCAGGAAGGAACAGCCCAGCTTTAGAAGAGGACATTTCTTTTTAACCTGCATTGAATATTAATGACTATAGCTCTAAATTTTTACCTTGTTTTACGATGTTCTTACTACATTATATCATGCTACCCTGTGTATAAAAACAATGGAATGAAACCCTCTAATTTTAACTGTCATAAGCTAAAGAATAAATGGCAGCAGAAGCTTTCATTTATAATTGCAGGATTTTAGGTAGCTACAAAAAATGTTAACTATTCTGTATGTGAACAATTGCTCAAACATTTAAGCAAAATTTCAGGGACTTTAAGAAGTTGTGTGTGCTTGTGGGTATTTAAGAGTTGATGGTGAAGGTGTCACTATGCTCAGAAACAGAAACGACTTTTCCATGTCACATTCAGCTTATTAATAACCCAATTACTTCTGTCGCAATGGCACATCTTTCTCTTTGCTTTTTGTTATTATTATGCAACTAGAATAGCTTTCAGAATCACTTTCGGCTGAGCTTGAAGAGGTAAACTATAAAATTCAGCAAGAATCAAGTTCTATGCTGAAATGCTATTGAAATTCAGTAGATTACTGTTGAGTGACATAGAGTATGCAATTATGCAAGAAGACTGTTTGCAACAAGCCATCTTGGAAGTACTTCCATTTGAGAGAGGATTTTTTTTCATATTCTGAAACTGAATACATTAAAAAGCCTGTAATCAGTTAATAGAGTCAAGTCTGCAATTCTAAATTTTGAATATCTTCCTTGGCAAGATGAGCGTCTTAGTTCTTGTGATTAACTTACAAACAAAGCCAAACAGAAGAAGCTGGTTCAGAAAAATCAATGCAGGGAAGCAGTGCCAGTTTTTCCCTCATAAATATTTCTCCCTTAGAAACCACTGAAATTTACTCTCTACCATGTGTTGTATATGGTTATATGCAATTACACTACTTCCTACATAAAATACAAACCTGGGTAAAATCTTGCATAAAGGGATATAAAAATTATATGCAACCTCCTGGCAAATTGCCAAAGTGGCCCTTATGCTTACAAACCAGTGCATCAATCTCATCTCTGTGTGTACACGCGTGACAATATTGCCATACAGCTGCTTTCTTTAGCTGTGTATTTTCATGACCTTGAAGCTCAGGATAATGGATTTTTTATTCTATTCAGTATCTTCACACAAGGATATCTACAATCGTTATAAAAAATCTCCAGTCGGAGGAGTAGGGAAAAAAAAGGGACTTCAACTGCTCAGTTTCTAAATTAAGCTACATCTGAAGTTAAAAATAGCCCTTCTGCCTGAAGATGCTACGCTGCCTGAATTTAAACAGCCTGTTTCTTTCCCTGACAGATAACATTTATTGTGCTCTCTGCTCGAAAAAAATGCCTTGTATAGGGAGGATACTTTTTTATTTTAGTTCAATTTCATTTCACCTAAGACAGAATTACCTCTTCTAGCCAGTACACACATCGTTTTTCCCATGGATACATTTATCAAATTTTACTAATTAGACCTAAAAATATTCATGTGTATGTTGTGTTACTTCGTATCTCTTTCTGCAGATGCTTTTGGAAAGATCAATAGAAAGAATATATTACCTGAAATGCAATCATATTTCAAAAATACATCTCCTAAAACTGCTTGTGCCCATCTCTACTAACCTCTCTTATTTTCATTTACTTAAGTTATATATATATATTTATACATGCTGATCTAGAGTCAGCAAGGAGATGCAGTTACATGTACTGTACACGAAGAGGCTTATTCACCACTTTTCTCCAAAGCATGAATGGAAAAAGAGTAGAGACTGCATCCCATTTCTCTCAGTGGCTACTGCAGAGCCAGTATACGGATTTCCACACTGCCTATCTTCTAAAGCAAACAGAGGCTGCGTGGTCACAGCTATGTGATATGAGCCCTGCTTGTGCTACTCACACGGAGCAATGCAGGCAGTGTCCTGAGGGATAGTGTTTGCAGTAGTAGTATATTGCACGCAGATTAGAAGGGTAAAAAATATTTTAAACCATCCAGCTCCTCCTCTTGCCAACAGAGGTTATTTTTTTTTGTTAAAATTTCTCTTGCTCCATGGAAGATAATTTTAAAGTTTCAAGCACTGTATCCATCCTTGCCTCTGGGAAACTTAATTTTCCTCAATATCCATTCCAAATTTACTGTGTCTTAATTTCATTGTTCTATGAGAATTAAAATTAATCAGATTCACTTCTACATTTTAGGCCAAAAAAAAAAAAAGGCATACGTCTAATGTGCAAAATTGAAATTTGAATCTGGCTATATTGAGACAACCTTCCTTTCCCCCTCTTTGTTAAATTGCATATTTTATATGAGCACTCCCAAAGGAATAGCAGAGAAAGACTCAGGAATAAGTAAATGAAAGATGAGATGGATATAAGTACTCACCCCCAAGCAAGACTTTCACATTGCAGTCAATTTGCGGACTAAAAGCCTGAAAGAGCCCTGAAAGCTTTATAACCATCAATAATATTTGCAATGATGTAAGCCAAAGGCAATGATCTAAATTCTGCAGACCCTAATTGAATAAAACACCCATTGAAGTCGATAGGAATTGCACTCAATTAAGCTGTACAGTATTTCAGGTCCATAGCATTTCACATAAAGTTACCACATAGCACCTATGAGCAGTTTTATTTGTAGCAGGCAACGTCTGCAAGGTGCAAGGCTCTGTGCAAGTAGACCAGCCTGGAACAGCCACATTTAGCTGGTTTAGTGTCAGCGGAGCTGAACTGCCATAAGGCAGCAGCACGTCAGGGCAGGAGGCCTATTCAGCCATCCCAATGAAGCTTGAAGGCCGCTGTGCCTGACGCAGCAAAGTCAACCATCATAGATTGGGGCTGAATTTGATTAAAACTTTAGATAAAATGGGAAATAAATTTGAATCCTTGTGAGATTTGATGTGTATATCCATAGTTCTGAGTCATCACAGTATAATTTCTCTAAACACATTAGCCCAAGCTACACCTTCAGCTGTTAAACACCCATGAACACTGAGTCCTGTCCTGTCACAAGATGGTTTCTACGAAGGAAACTTGTGTCAGGATACACGAGGCCTGGGACTTTGGCAGTTGTTAGAGCCCTTCATGTTGCACCCTCACCCGGCTATATCAGCAGGCACATGCAGCAGGAGCCGCATGCTGAGGAGGAACCAGAGCGGGCGAGCGGCCGCTGGCTGCTTCGGTGGCCCTTGTGCTGCTGGGGAAGACAAGATCATGGCCACCAGGAGTGCTTGCTCCATGTCATGCCCAAGAGCTTCACCAGAGCATGGAACAGCACATGGAACGAGCCTCCAGAACCATGTTCGCAAGGCCTGGAAAACGTTTCTCTTTCCAAATGTGAACTACTGAGTCATCCTGCTCATGTGAGACAGACAGTGCTCTCCTCCCAGAGAGCTCCTTTGAATCACTGTTATCACCAGATAACAGATGTTGCTCTCCAGGAAAGTTTGTCATGCAGACTCTTGTAATCATATGGATTATTTCAACTTGACCTTGTAACTGCAATAGAAAAACAAGATGAACGGGGGGATCTGTGAGGGCTGTGTAAGGCTTCACATATCTAAGTAGTTAGGCCCTGAACACCATGGCTATTCATAACCCTACACAAAGAAACATAGATAACATCCATAGTCTTATGAGGTAAATACTACCAGCTTATACACGGGAGAAGTGAGCCCTGAAGCATTTAATGAACTCACCCAGCATCACACAGTAAATACAGAACAAGTTTGGAATAGGTGATCCTATATTCAGAAGCATGTATGTCTCTCTGAAACCTGAAACCTACAGCCTTGCAATGAAACTCAAGCTAAATCATTTGAAAATAGTACTAGAAGTATGAATTAGAAGCTTTTAGTAAAGACTTAAAGATGCCCATCTTCTGACAAACGCTTCTGTTTTAAACCACAAGACACTTCCTCTGTAATTGTTTGTTCAAAGTGAACCTAAAAATGCAATTTAAGAGAGAATTTGAAAAGCACTGTCAGACATCCTAAATTTCAAAATTTCTTAACCATGCATACTTCTGGTCAGATAACAGTAACCTTCCTTTTGTATGCCTTTATTGTCCCTATGTAAGAACGTGTTCCTGGACTGCAGCTTTGGATGATAAAGCACATTTTAACCACTCTCTTTCAAAAAATACCAGTAAATGGCAATTTAAAATCAGATCTTTCTCCTGTAACTATTCCTATGCCTTCTGGTGCCACTTTAACTAAGTCCACACAATTAAATTATTTCCCTAATGCCCTGAATACATGCATTTTATGATTCCACATCAGAAATTTGGAGTTATGTCACCAGATCCCAGAAGTAATAGAGAGAAGCTTATTTATAGCAGTGGATGGCCAGGGCCAGGTAATGCAATAAGAACTTGGATTCCAAACAACAGCAACAAAATGCAGAACCATACGGCTTTGGTTAGATAAAAAAGAATTAGTAAACTTTTCATCAGATGGTCTTATTAATGACTACAGTCATTAATAAAATCTCACAGCATTTCTTTAAGAGAGAGACTGTTCATTAAATAATAATAATAATAATGACAGATCATTTATAGCTGATGCCTATCAGAAAAAAATAATCTACCGGGTCTCAGGATAATTAACCTCTAAGAGCAAAAGCTACAGTTTAGGCTGAGTTGCCCACTGCAGTGATACCATATTATCAATAATGATTTGTATTATTGTACACTATGTTTGGAAACTATTGTCAACTGATTTATTTGCCTTCATTTATTTTCTGCCTTCTGTTTCTCATGGGATGATGAATTTGGGCTACTGGATGTTTTCAGATATTCTTGCACTTATTCAGCATGTCTCAATCTTTCTAGGATAAGCCCTACTTTTCTTTTGCCATCCTAATTTGCTTTCCCATTTGTAAGTGTCTACTCATTTTCCAGCCTGTGCCATATTTTTTCCATCCTGGTCAGAGGCCTGACTTTTCAACAACAGATCAATGTGCTGTTAATTATTCTTCCTCTTTGTTCTGTATTCAAAAGTAGAAGATGAAGAGACAACTGAAATTCATCTCTCCAAAGCTTCCAGCAATAGACATGGCACTAAAAGGGGCAAACGGCTCAATAGCACATATACTGTATGGTGGGTAAATCCCATATCCCAAGCTGCAGTGTCTGGCTCTATTCAGCCTGTTGTCCCCAGCTTTCTACCACAAATCCTGCACCCCAGTTTTATCAGCATGCTCCAGGAACGAGGTCTCTTCCCAGCCTGCCTCCTGGAGCTCTCTACTAATTGCTTAGCTTACTGTGCTTCCAGTTCAAGCACAAGTAAAACCACCTAGTTCCACCTGCCCTTGTGGCTTTCCTTCATTACTCCCAGCATATTTGCCACAGGTTTTCTCAGACTTGTTGCTGCAGAATTTCCTGTCTTCTGCATCACTCAACTCCTCAGAGCCACAAATATCTTGCCTCAGTTGTTGAAAGACATGATACTGTGAATAACTCACGTCACAGACTATTCCCTTCTTCGCCTTTCACCTTCTATCTCTCTATCACACTGTCTGAAAGTGAATGCTGTTCTCTGCATAACACAGTCACAGAGCATTTTCAAGTTAGAGAGAGACAGAGAGAGAAGCAGATAGACATGAAAAAGACAAAGACAAAAGCTGAGGCTTGGTACCCACCATCTTCTCCAGAAGGGTTTCTCTCTGAATCTCTCATTTGACAACCTACTTCACTAATTAACATTATCTAATTGTAATCATGTCACTTTTCTGTCACAAGATACTACCTAGAATAATAAAATATATATATTTGTGTTTCCTAGATTACTAGGAAATGGTGGAATTGTATGGAATGCTGCTAAACTAGAGATATAGATGATACTGCACTGTCTATGGACTTAGCGATTTTTTTTTCTTTCAGTGTAACCATTTAACTATTATGCATTTTAAACTGTTTAAAAGTGATATCCAGAAAAAATAGTAACGATTTTAGAAAGAGGAAACGGGTCTCCTTTCTGAATTAAAGTATTTCCTTTACAGCCTGATGAAAAGATCATTTTCATCTCAGACTAAAATTGTTACTCAATTTTCTTCTCTCTGATATACAAACATACAGACTCACTGCTATGCTCCAGTTGTTTTGGTAATACAAAGCTACCATAAACACATCTGAATCCTTAGTAACATCTAAAATTTACCAACTGGAACATATCATGCTAAATGAAATGTCCTGAATGTATATTTCCACTGGGGGACCACATGAGTCAAGCTCACACTCTGTATGTATCTGTAATAAGCACGAAACAGAGCGAAATGAATATCCACGCTTTCTTCTGTTTACTACATATGTCGTGCCCATCATGACATGTAAGAATGTCAGGATGTAAAAGCATATGGCAGCTATGTATGGGTATGAATACATTAAGCAGCAAATAGATATTTTGATGAGAATTACTATTTTGAACTTCAATACCTTAATATTTCTACAGAAAAACACTACAAGCTCTCCAAGTGCCCCTTTCTCCCAGGAAGCCAGCACGCAAACAGGTGTCTGCACCAACATACATGCACTTGACTCAAGATACTTTCAGTGTAGTTCGTTTAAAACCCAAACAAAAACAACCACCCCAAACCAACCACTAGAGTCATGTGTGTCATTACTCAGATTACACAAATGCTTCACAGAAGCTTCTAAGGTCACTGGGAACTTCCAAGCAGATTTTTTTTCATGTGCCCTCACATGCAAAACAATAAGATTTGAACCCAGTCTGTGAAGCATTTATCACCACCTTCCACTGGTAGCATCAGAACCAGAAAAAAACCTGCAGTCTGGAGGCTCTATTTTCTTATTGCCCACAGGTGAGCAAAGAGTTAGCCTATAAATCTGCAAGTGTCTAATAGAAAAATAAAAATAAAAACAAGAGTTGAACATCCTCAACATCTTACAGACCACGGCTCAACTCTGGATTTTCAGCTTTCCAGTTAATGTGTCCTGTTATATGTTTTATATGTGTACATAGATGTATTCAGTACAGACCATTCAGAAATTCCCACTTGCCTTAGAGGCACCCACAGTTAGTGCTGTGTAATTTGTATTACAACACATAGGATTTTTTTTATTTGTTCGTTTTTAATTAATTCTTCTGAAAATATTTTTGGGATGACTGGATGCCTTTGGTGAATGTAGAGGCAAGAAAGGCTGTGAGAGTCATAATTAAAAAGAATAAAATCAAGACCTGTTGTATACATAGCACTACTAAGATTTCATTGTTCAAATCAGGCAAAACCCCTTTGCTATAACTAATATCAAAGTCAGCTATACATATAGGGAAAAAAATGTAATGATGCTCAGTGTTTTGAATGAATCCAGACAGAGATGTTAATGAAAGAGAAAAGAAGAAAAATCCTCACTTACCTCAATGGTTGTAAGCTGTTATTTCATGCTCTGTAAACTTTCACTCCCTACTAACTAAAGTTCTGCAATCTTGATGCTAGAATAGCTCTCGAATACATACTGCAGAATACCAAAAAAGAGAAAGCCTATGTTGTCCTTACTAGCAGGCATCTCTCCAGGGATGATTGGTCATTACCCTGGCAACCCTCACAAATGGCAAATGACGTAAAGAGAGTGGGAAAAAAGCCACTGAGAGCAGAAAGCACTATATGCATTATAGATAGTTCTGAGAATCCATGCTCATATATGCATTAAATGGCTTCAGAGGAGCACAAGGGACCTTCCATTTTGCAAAGATGCCTGCCGAGGTGAATAAGAAACTTTCTAATTTTTTCTTAATCAAAGCATTGGGAACATCTTCCAGTCTTTAATTGAAGCAAATTGGTTTCTGGTGACTTTAATAATTCAGACACTGTTTTTTATTCTCTTTTTCAGTTCTGTTAAAATTTCCTATTAAAATAGCTCACAGTAGAATTCAGACAAGAGTGGATGTATTTTTCACAATTCCTTTTCACTTTATTTACTGTTATGTGTAGTTGCTATTGCATTTGTTCCTATTAGCTCTCATACCCTGATTTTTCCCTAATAATGCATTTGTACAAATTGTACAAGAGATCTCGTGTTTATGCTATTAGAAATAAACACATTAGCAATTACATTTAGTGTTATTCAACACATTCTGCCTAAAGATGACATGCTTCTGATTCCAGCCAAGCATCACAAAATAAATGAAGAGGCATTTTGTTATTTTTTGCACAGAATGATCACAGTGAATTTGTGATCACTGCGATGTGTACATCACAGAGCTAGAGAAATTTGGGTGTGGCTAATCCTTCCACAGCTAGATGGAAAAAAAAATCTTGAGGTAAGAAAGTAATCTGCTTGGAGATTCTTTAACATCTGCACCGCTCTTCTTTACAATGTTAAATAAAACTGGAGGAATTTTGGATAGCAGATTGAAGGAAAGCATCTTCCACCCCTGTATGAATATCTTACCAACTACAATGCAGGATCAGGCATCCTTACACTCGCTCTTCTTTAGACTTGACAATTTCTGGATTCCTAAATGCACACAAACCAATTTTCAAAGAGCATACTGGAAAGCGTTAGCACTCAGATCATTTTATAACCTCAAGGAAAGGGCACGCTTCTCTGAGATGAAATAAGAGCTGAAGCAGTAAGTGAACTGAGGTAGCTGCTCTAACCACTTAGCTATTACGTAGAAGTTGGATGGGAACGGCTCTACCATGACAACTGAATTTTGTGATGAACTGATGAAAACATGTTAGATATATTTGAACTCTGCCCTACTCCAAACCTGAAACAAGACAAATCGAAGTAGCTAGCAGCTGCAACTAGGATATGTCTATACCTAGCTGCCTAAATTCAATTAGTTTATACTTTCTGGAGTAAAAATTAGCACTCATTGAAATTTAGATGGATTCAAGTCTAGGTGTCTTTGAAGAAGAGGACAGGCTTTAGAATTCCAGCTTGTTCATACAAGAATGGAGGCAAGAAATTTTACAAACACTTCAGTTAAAAACAAAACAAAACAAACAAAAAAATCCAGGTCCTTCCACAAGCAACCAAACTATAAAGGCAGGAAAAATCAGCATGTTAAGCATGCATACACATTTCTAAAATAGAAAATCACATTTTTAACAGAATTTCTAAGTGCAAAAGATTGAAAATGAATTGATACTTGTACTGAGAAGCATATGCTCTACTTCACTAAATACTGAAGTTGATGTAAAAGAAAAATCTTTACCAGAACTGCTCTGGACATAACAGACACAGCCCTCAGTTCTAAGATGTGGCAAAGGCAGGACATTGCTGCACCTCTGCTCTGCACCTGGGAAGACTGCTGACATGACTCAGTCTGATCCTCTCTGCTGGTTAGACTGGAGATCTGACTGAAACTTGTCCAGCTCCAGAATGTAAAAGCAGAATAACAAGAGGGAAGGCAACTATCTTCATTCATTCTTTTTCCACTTGTTCCTAATCAGTGTTAGCCTGATACACAATCACTGTCTATCTGAGAGAAAATGTGACCAGATAGGCGGCAGGGCCCATGGTTGTCCTCATGAGCAGGGCAGTGAGCTAAGATTTAGGGAGACTCAAGTTAAATTCTTAGCTGTACTACCGGCTTGATGGATGAGCTGATACCTTGCACAAATTGACAAACAGTTTGTGAGTAAAGACCCTAAATCCTTTAAAAAGTGATTTCAGTGCTTTCACTGAAAAGTGTTATAGAAGAATGGGCCTCATTTTCATTATTTTCAGCTCCCCCCCTGCAATCAGGGAGATGACAGTACGCTTGTACCATGACAATTTTCCAAAAAGGCTGAATGAGCCATTGCAAGTGAGTGAACTTTATGACAAAACAATAATGAAAAGAAAGGATATTCAAAAGATGATAATGGTCCATTAGATGTACTTTATTTACTTGCTGAATGCAATTCATTTTTAATTATTTAAAATGCTGACATTATACTAGCAAATGTTCTTCTGGGTTAAAATTTACAGAAATATCTTGATCTGAGCAAAGTGAAGGCTCAGTACAGCATTGCCTTTGCTATTACATTTTCCTGACAAGGAGAAGAAGCATTATTTCATGTTTATAAACCACAGAAGGCAAAGTTCACCACTATGTAGATGGCCAATGCATACCCCGTGCTTCCCATAAATCTTTTCTTTGAGGGTCCAAATCCAAGCTTATCCATACCAACTAGCTTTTGACTCAACATGTGAGATTGACTCAAGTGAATGTTCTGGGCAGCACAATGGGGACAAATCCAGTCAGTGAATGGGAAAAAGGGGAAGACACCAGCCCAGAGCTGCAGTCAGGGAACAGTTTTTAATGGGGTCTTAGAAGGAAGCATAGTCACAGACTCCTAAGCACATTTCATGACTGTGTGTCAGCCATGCTGCTAAGTCTAACATACGTAGTACCTGACAGAACACCAGTTTGCAAATCCTTGGGCAGTCCTCTCCATACACTGATAAAACTTGCCTATACAATAGAAAATTAAATTAAATTGGTCAGTACATTAAAAAAAAAAAGGAGACAAATAATCTGATAAGTTATTACTGATTTTATTCCAAGTAGATTGTCCTAGGAAACAATCAGCTCACTCAAGCCTGTGGGAGTTAGAAGTCTTCATCATCTTTCTGAACCAACCATTTAAATGCTTGTAAAATGCTTCATGTTGCAGAATCCAGCCACTTTAACATGCTTATAGCTACCTGGTGTAAAAGACCATCACACACAGCCTTCTCCATGCTTTCTGAGTTCTGCCCTTCCTCTTATGTGTGTCTACTCTGATCCGACTTTTAGCTTGGGAAAATTAGCTCTTGTAATAGTATGGTTTGTAGCAAGCCCAACACACCATATGCCAGAGGCTTACAGAAAATCAAAAACATATCAAACATATTATTATTTATTCATTAAAACATCAAGAAAGAGGTGAAGGATGTTTTTTTCTTTCCTAAGTTGATGTGATTCTGAACAACACACTGTTGAGGAAGAAAAATAAAAATCTCTTCCGTTTTTATGTTCTTCTATAAGACAGATGTTTGCCTTGCCAGATGACTCCAAACCCATTACTAGCATCCTTGTGCTTCTCCATTAGCCATATTGCAGCTAGACTGGCTGATGTCAAGGATGCCCATGTGGAAAGATAACAACATTCTTCAGTAGCAGAAACTATGGGTTTTCATTATTCTCTGGTGTTCCCATGATTTGGCTTTAACTCAGAACATTACAGTGAAAATCAGTGAGATAAACTGAGGAATAGAAAGTACCAACACTCAAAATGTGAACATCTGAATATGAATACACTGCTGTTAGCACCCGCTAGTATTCAGTTTTAATGAAATTCACAGACACAGTCTGCCCTTTAACACAGATGAATTCAAAACTAGTAATTCATTGTTCTCCTTCCATCATTTTTTTTCCAGTTCCACCATTTGTAGTCCTGCACTTTTGCCACTCAGTTTATGGGGTCACAGGAGACTGGTCTATGCACCAAATGATTCCAAGAGGTGACAACCACCTTAGCTGGGGAACCCTAGGGAAGGAAAACTGGAGAAGTTCAAAGAAGAGAGGACAGCGGCGAATCCAATCATTCCAACACAAGAGAGGGAAAGGCATACAGGCCACCAGTGATGGTGACGCTTGCAATTGCTGCTGGCTTTCTTTCAAAGCTGGTAGTTTAGACTAACCAGCAGCTACCAAGTCAGCCCAGCCACACATTTAATCCATGACACAGCCTCAGGATCCATACAGCCCTCGAACTACTAGTGATAAATATATATTTTAAGCACCTAGGACTGGCTCTCCCTGTGCTTCCACCTGTGAGCATGAAAGCAGTGGCATATGCTAGGAGAAACTGTGTTTAAAACTTTCAGGCAGATGTAAACACGCCACTGAAAACAAGCAGTTTCTGAGCAATAGAGCTTAAAAGGCCTGGTTTCCTCCAGCTGGGTGCTTCATGTTTGGATCCTTCTGTGTCTCGAAAAGCAAAATCTGATCAGAGCTCGTACTAGGATAGAGATATTCATACTGTCTGTTCTAGGTGGATTATCTGTTGTCATATAATACAGCTTATGCTGCAACCTTATCAATTGTGGAAGCAGTCAAAAAGGTAGCATAAGGCCAGTTTCCTAAAGGCACTAGTTTAAAAATACATGAGATTTGCCCTACTATCAGCATTCCACAGTGCTAGACAGTTTTCTACTTCTAATTTTCTTGGTTGTTTGAAAAAAACCCACAACCAACCAACAAGTACTGACTGATAATAAAGCTCTCTCTCGCTCACCCCAATCCCTCTATAATGAAAAGGTGCGAAAAAGTGAATATAAAATACCAAGACTGTCATGGAATGGTGATCTTATATGCTGCTTTTCTCCTGCCAGAAATAACACCCCTGACCACCCTCCTAGCCAGTATGCCCTAAGCCCTACCTAATTTTCATATAAAGGAGTAGATGTGAATGATACCCACGTGCATAAACTGACGTTCAGTGCTCACGGAAAGCTCACCATCTGCAGATCTTGTCAAGTTCTGCACTGTGCCACACCTTTTCCTGACAACATTTGGAAACAGATTCCTCTCAATTTCACTTGCAATAAAGATGTGTTGGGCTTGATGCACCCCTTGGCTACATTTCTGCCATACTTTCTGCTGTGTACAATGTGCCAGTGTAAAAGTGGTGAGAGGAGAATCAGGCTCCATGATAACCACATAAACGGAAGAAAAAAGAACTAAGAATTTGCATGCGATATAAAAATCAGAGTTCTCATTATAGTTATTAAAAACCCCATGAACGTATCTGTTACAGCAATTTCAATAAACATCATCAAATAATGCACAGATTTTATCTAACACCCCAAAGTCTTTTAAAAATGGAACATATTAATACAGGGGTCTGCTGATCTGTAATTTAGCAGCTGACACTTTAGAACTGTAGGAGCATGACTGCCCTCGAATACAGATTTTCTCTAATAAATGGACAAAGCACTGCAAATCCTCAGCTTCCCTGTATAAATCAGTGTATGAAAAAAAAAAAAAAGCACACCCTATTCTGCATCAGACTACGCAGTCGCGTAGTTCTGTATAGTCAATTTGGACGACTGGTACAATAAATAACATACCTGTCATAGAAATTACCTGAATGAATTTAGGGGGAAAAAAAAAGTGATAAACTCTTGAAAATATGCCCATTCAGCAAGTAAACTATTAGTTTTTCCTCTCTGAACTACTGTTCAATAATTAAGTTTGTAATAATCTCTTCTCTGTGATGAAATACGTAGATCTAGAAAATGAAGCCAATACTTTGTTTTCTGAAACCCATTATAAATAATGCAATCCTGGTTTGTATTCCAAAACCTGCCACATTGATGTTGTTTGCTGGAGTCTCTGCCCCCTGCTTTGACTATGCCCTCTTCTGGTGATAGAACCTACGTAGCACAGAGCAGACATGGTTACACCAGAAGATCCCCATCTCGAGAACTGTTTTCAGATGTCAGGTGAAAATCAAGCTTTCTATAAAACAGGCCAAAAATCCAAGCCTAACTGGTTCCAAAAAGGTAACATGGAAAGTGCTCTAACTCCTCTGAGATCTTTGACTGGTACATCCACACAGCCTTACTCCCAGGACTGCCTTATTTCACCCAATCAAGAATGTGTACGCAGAAATAGGGCCCTTCCCTCGAAAAGGAGTAGATTGATTACCAGTCTCTCCTTTTTGATTCCTTACCTCCAGCTGCACAAAGCCATGATTCTTAGCTGCACAGTGTCATAGTTCAAAACTACTTGTGAGGCAACCCAGCACCCTCTTGGGACACTGGGAATAGGAATTTGAACCTCGTGAGGCAGAACACCCGCACAAGAAACAGGAGACCTGCACTCCATGCTACCTGTTCGGTTATAGCCAAACCTGCACTCTGCCCAGGGGATCAAAATGCCCCATATAATGGTAAGGCTCAGCTGACACAAAGATCTGCTGTTTACCAGCCTGAGCTGGCTACTCAATTTTAAGTAGCTTTGTTTGTGCAGATGAGATGTACTAAGCCAGCTCAGGTTTGGCCCAGCTGCCAAGCTAATAAGCCCTGCAAGAATCCAAAGTGAATATAGACCAAGTGCTAAGCCTGAAACAGAGAGTGCTGCCAGATCTGAGCCAAATGAGACATCCATACACAAGGGACTCATTTGAGAAAGGCAATACAGGTACAATTAAGTTGGTTCTGGCTGGAACTGGCTTAGCACAGCAGACCTTTTATCTCAGGACCAGTTCCAGGCAAGTGTTGCTTCACATTTGAGCTGTCTCTGTGAATTTGTACCATGCTGAGAACAAGGAAAGAGTCTTCCAGTTTGGTGAAGAATAAAGCAGCACTAATACTATTATTTTTTCCTCTATTCTCCAGTGCATCTTAGCTCCTATTATTCCAGCCAAAATCAGATGGCATCTTAGCATGCCTTTTTTTTTTTCTTCTGAACCCTTTCCCCTCAAAAAAACATTGTCAGGCCATCTATCAGTGATGGAAAGTTAACGGTACACTAACAGCAAGCACCGCCAACCTTTTCCTTCAATCACGTCCTACAGTGAGAGTGAGTCAGAAGTCTTTTTTTGCAAACGAACAAGTTGGACACACCAGCTCCAAAAGAGCTAGGACATACATGTGTATTCCTGTGACTCCCTTACTGGAGTTAACAGACTTCAGACATAGCTCCTCTCCTTAGTATTTTCAACTGTCAAGCCCAAAGATCCAGTACAGTGGCTATGCTCTCACAGTTTTTAAGTGTCTGTCTGTGGTACATTTTATATGAAACGTAACTCAGTGCTTGGATTCCAGTCTCAGGTAAGAACCTAAAAGGTGAAGTGTGGCAAAGATGAGGCAAGTTAGTTAGACATAGCATTTAGTTTGTGTCCTAACTCTTTCTCTGCAGGAGGATGATAGCATGTTTATTCTCATACTTCCCTTCCTTACAGGGATGTTGATAAAACTAACAAAGTACCCAAATACTTCAGCAACAAAAGCGGAAAGTTAAGAGGTCACACAAAGTTCTTGAGTGAATGAGTATTAACAATTGTTTTGCTTTTTCATATACAGATACTTTTTTAGCTCACATAAACATTTAAGACCTCTTCAGAAAACAAGAAAAATAAAACCTTTAACATGCATTTTGCAATCAACAAAGAAGGACAGACATTATGAATAAACCATGGTCACAGCCAGTTTGTTGCCACAATCTGAAAGTTGGCACTGCAGTTTGGGAGATTCACCATCAGTTGTATGGTACTGCTCAAAACCATCAGCAACCCACTGGGGAAATACAGCTTGTTGAGAAACAAAATATCATTCTGTTCAGTTTTGCTTCATGTATACATCACTATCTACATTGCTTTATACATGGTGAGTATGTGGTGAATGCACTTCCTTGAAACAATTACATCTAAATGAAGTTTTAAAGCACTCTGGGCATTAACTAGGAAGTTCCACTTTCTCCTGACTACCACTGATAAAATTAACTTTTGCTTGCTAGTAAGTATCAACATTTGGTGCCTTAATTCATGCCTGACTTTTAAAACAATTCTTCCATTTATTCCTGATGACAATTTATGTTAACATCCAACTCTAGAGTTATTAAATTGTTCACATACAGTAAATCAGTAAATTTTGTGAGGCTATCCACACTGCTGTAAAGTAGATGCAAAGTCACATAGAATGTTATCAAAATAGAGTGATGATGGTCTGCACACTTTTCACTGATGTAAATTCCTATAAAAATGCAAGACAGCAAAAAGAAAGACCAAGGCAGTTGACAGCCTAAATTTCCATCCCCAGACTCTCTGGGCTTCTTGTAAACAGACTTGGCTTTTCTTTTGGCTCTGTACACAGATTTATGCTTATCAAAACCTGAGGCTTTTAGATATCAGCGTGATGTCCAGTGTGTATTACATTGCAATTCCTACCATTGGTCCTGAGCAGCCACTGGAGCAGGAAGGATTAGTCAAGCACAGGAATGTCCTCTTTCCATGCCTCATGCAGGCACGCACCTCTTTACTCCATCACACACGTTCTGCTGGCATCACTGGGAATTCTTCTGTTTTGAATACTATAGAAAAATAAAGCAACACAAGATTGTCTTTGTTTCTGGCATGCTGATGAATCATAAGCAGCTGTTGTGGAGAAAGCAAGATCTGGTTGAAAGTGTCAATTACTGTATGAATATGATGAACCATTACTAGAAAAAAACCTAAGTACAAGCACAAGCTAAATCAAGGTCCTCTGGAATTCTAATTCCAAATTTTTCTGAACTGCTTTTCCCAACTGCAACTAACTCCTCCTTCTCAGACAACTCTGCCTTGAGTATTAGTGCCACATACTGGAAATCATGATAACATATTAACATTAAAAGTTTTCATAACACAAAATCAACGTGCACTGACTTCATGTGGTAGTGAAAAAGCAAGATTTGTATTTATTCTCTTAATACTAGCATCTGTATTTTGTAGTCTTACTGTATTATAACTTATGTAAAAACTACAAATTTCTTAATTGCAAGATAGAATTATGAAGTTTTCATTCAAGAAAGAGAATCAGACTGTGTCAAATTAAACTCCTTACCCTTGAGAGTTAATATGTCCAACCACATCCTGACATTCCCATAACCATGCTTAAAATAAAACCACCCAACTGGTTGTCCATTCTTCTTCGATTTCACTATTCTTCTGTGCTTTGGTCCAGGCCAAAACTCAAGGGAAGACTGCTGGTGATGAGTTTAACTTTAATTACAGTATCTTCAGAGCTGGAGTCCAAACGCACACATCTAGCCTGCTTCTCTCCTTCGTTGGTACAACATTTGCTGAAACTTCTTATACTTGTTGTAGTCCTTGTTCTACTCGCAACAGTTTTACAGAACCTCCTGAATAAAACTACTGGGTGCACCAAACATTAGTTCTCTCTCTCTTCTTACTTCACTGATTAAACTCAGTGTAAATAAAGATATAATTGAAACTAGGTCACAACTTAGAAACAAAGCTTTGTAGGAAGCACCGAAATACCTACAGACATGAGATGAGGTGAGACTGCTAGCACTAATTTTTGTCCTGAGGTCGCTGACATGCAAAGGAGTGTCCTGAGAGGAAAGGGAACAACGTAAGGCTGGGCTACCAAGAGACACTTGATGTAAGAAACAAATCCACATTTATTTTATTCTCGGTGGGGGCACCCAACGGAGAGGCACAGAACGGCTTGATGAAGGGACTTGAGGGAGTGTTCTGAAGTTGTGCCAGAGGAAGCTCAGCTTGGAAATTAGGAGACATTTCTTCTCAGAAGGAGCAGCCAGGCGTTGGGACGGGTTGCCCAGGGAGGTGGTGGCATCACCGTCCCTGGGGGTGTCCAAGGTTGGACGTGGTGCTTAGTGATGCGGTACAGTGGGTGACTTTGTTTGGACCAGATGATCTTGGAGATCTTTTCCCACCTTAATGATTCTGTGTTTAATGATTTAATGATTCTACAACGGCCTGAAAAGCCAGCGGCAGCAGCCATCGCGCCTCTCCACAGCCAGCCCGCCCCAGCCAAGCCCCCCACCCGCCATCCGCCCCCTCACACAGCAACGCCCCCTCACACAGCAACGCCCCCTCAGCACCCCCCACCCCTCCCTCCCCTCACGCACCGCCCTCCCCTTCCCTCCCTTCCCCTCCTCATGATTGGCTACCCTCCGCCTAAACCCCTCCTTCCCCCTCCTCCGATTGGCCAGATAGCGGGGCCGTTGGGCAGGGCGGGCGGGAGCTGCGCTGCCATTGGCCGGCGGGGCGCGGGCCCGGGGCGCTTTTGTTGCCGGGCGGCGCGGTGAGGCGAGGCGCGGCGGGGCCCAGCGGCAGCCATGAGCGGCGGCGTGTACGGGGGCGGTGAGTCCCGGCCCCCCCCTCACCCCCCGGCCCGGCGCCCCCCTCAGGCCGCCCCCGCCGCTCCCTCAGGGGGCCGCGGCCCGGCCCGAGCCCTTCCAACCCCCCCCTCGCTGCTTCCTGAGGCAGAAGAGGCGGCCCCGGGGGTTTTGGGGTGTTTTGGGGTATTTTGGGGTGTTTTGGGGTGTGTGGGGCGCCCCGCTGGGGGCCCAAGGGAGCTCTGAGGGTGGTTGCGGGCCCTGCTCCGCGGTCCTGGCCGGCCCCCGGGGTGCGAGCTGTCCGCCTCGCCGTGCCGAGAAGGTGAAGGCTGCGTGTGGTGCTGTGTTTGGGTGGCACTGTGCCCCCTTCTCCTAAAATCACCCTCCTTTTTGTATATGGTTGAGGTGTAGCGCTGTCCCGGCTCCAGCCTGTCCTCACCCCAATTAAAGTCGCTCAGCATCCTTCAGCTGGCTGTCCCGTGTCTCCAGTACAGAACTTGTGCTGTGCCTCTGGAAAGATGCTTCAGCTCGCTTCGCTTTTCTTGCAAGCAAAACGGGGCAGGGAAAACTCAGGGCAGGACTGTGGTGGGGTGCAATAACCATTCACTGCCTCTTCATTGATGGTCTTTTCAGATGAAGTCGGCGCTCTTGTTTTTGACATCGGCTCGTACACGGTGAGAGCAGGCTATGCAGGCGAGGACTGTCCAAAGGTGAGAAGCTGCGTGGCTCAGCCGAGGCATAACACTGACTTAGAACTTCATTATTAATTATGAGTTTTCAGAATTTATATATATATTCTTACTGTATTCAATAAGTTAAACTCTGAATTCTGTTAGTAAAAAATCCAAGCAGAACATGACACGTTTTCATACCTGGCTTACCTTTTGCGTTGCAGGTTGATTTTCCAACAGCAATTGGTGTGGTGCTGGAAAGGGACAATGGCAGCACGCTGATGGAGATAGATGGTGACAAGGGCAAACAAGGGGGCCCGACTTACTACATAGACACCAATGCCCTGAGAGTTCCAAGGGAAAATATGGAGGCCATTTCACCTTTAAAAAATGGAATGAGTATGGTGCTCTGTCTTGTTCTATCTGTTTTAGAAGTTGCATTGCTAGGCTGCAGAAAGTCATAGCTTTCACGTATACAGATGCTATACAAGTTAACTTTTTTTTTTTTTTTTTAATCTTGGGTTTAGAGAACAGGACCATAAAGAAAAGGATCTGCTTTCACTAAGGAAATTCTAATATGATACTGGCCATTTTCCTGTCTTAAGAGAAAACTTGTAGAGTTCTTCTTAGGCTTTGATTTAGACACCTTCTTTGATAAATGGCAATTTTTGGAGATGCTTCTTAAGCTTATTTCTGTAATATGTGTGAACAGAGTCTATAGGCTGTAAGAATGGATACTGGATTTACAAAATAAAGTGCAGGTGGTTTGTTGTGTTGGTGGACTTCTGTCATAACTCTGAATTTCAATCATAATGCTCAGAGAGGAAGAGAATTCTGCAAAGCAGAAGGTGCTACAGGAGGTGTAGGTCTGCTGAGGACAGCTTTTGACTGAAGAGCTCTATGCAAAAAAAAAAAAAAAGGCATCAGGAAACCTCTGTGTATTTATGAAGTGGATCGGAACTTAGAAGTAACTAATCTGCTTACTTCAATGTCATTACAGTTGAAGACTGGGATAGTTTCCAGGCAATTTTGGATCACACTTACAAGATGCATATTAAATCTGAAGCAAGTCTGCATCCTGTCCTTATGTCTGAAGCACCAGTGAGTAAAAGCAGCTTTGCATTTTGAGAAGTTTTACCTGTACCTTCTTGCTGAATCTACAAACGTTAGTCTTGGAGAAATCTGATATTGGCTGGTAGCTTTGAAGTGTTAAAATTAAATTACAGAAGCAACAAATTTAAAAATACTTTGCAGGTTCTGGGAAATAATTGCATTACTAAAAATGCTGTAAGAAGACAACAATTTGAAATAGTTGGCATGAGTTAGAAAGTACTTTCAATGCACTACTATTTTTCAATAATTAAAAAATGAAAAGTCTTAGTTTACTGCCTAAAGTAAAAGCAAAAAGATGTGTGGATGTCTTATGTTGTACTTGACACTTAATAAAAACTTGTCAGGGCATTCAGTCTTCTATCTAGTACTTATTATATGACAGAGAATACATACGTAGAGTGGAGAAGTTTTATTTTTTTGTCTTCCCTTTCTGCAAATGGTTGTGTAGGGTAAGAGAGGTGGATGAATACAAATTCCAGGAATAAAATATTGACACAATTTCTGTCAGTTAGTAACATTCAGTATTCAAAGGGCAGATGTTGAAATCTGAAGACGTAAGATAGACTGGGCATGCAAAAGTTTTGTATACCTTCAATAAAGTCTTTATGAATAGGATTTTCTTTCATTTTTCCATTGTGTTGAATTGTATCTGGCTGATGATTGTGAGGTGATTTCTTGCGTTCTCTGTAATAGCTTTAAAAATCACTAAATTAACAGGGAAACAGAACTGCCTTCATGTCGCCTCTGAGAGAGCGATTGTACATGGTGGAGTATGGATGAGTTTGCAGTGGCTGTTTCCTGTTTGATGGCTCAGTGATGTCTGTATAGAGGCTTCCATTGTAACTTTCCTTACAGTACTAACCTTCATTATTGACTTGGAAAAAATGCACTTTTTCAGTAATGTGTAGATTGAGATATATCCTGACTTAATCACGGGTAGAGTAGAACTGTAGGAAGATGTTTCAAGAGCAGGGAAATCTAGATTTACTGTTTTTTCAGCTGGGCAAGTTATTTCATTTCCTGTTTCCCCCTGTAAAATAGGCATGTCAGTTATTTTGGAAAGCTCTTTGAAGGACTGATACTGGATAAGCATTAATGTTCTGTAACTACTAATTATTTCCTCATCTTGCCAGCATTCTTTTAGTGTGCTCTAATGATCTGCACAATGAGCATACCTTCTTGTTTACATGTTTGTGTTTTTTTTTTTCCTTTTAGTGGAATACTAGAGCAAAGCGTGAAAAGCTGACCGAATTGATGTTTGAACACTACAACATCCCTGCGTTTTTCTTGTGTAAAACCGCTGTTCTAACAGCGTATCCTTTAGAAGTTTGCGCTGCCTTTTTTTCCCCCCTGGAAAGTTACAGTAAAGCTATTCTAGGCAACTCCTAGTTTAACAGCATGTCTAAATTTTCTTCTTCAAATTAATTTTTCCATAAACATCTTGGGAGGAAGTAAATAACTTCCATTTCTTAACTTTAGAACTCTGGTTTGAAGTTCTCCCAATCTCTGACTGTTGTCCTTGAAGGCAATGATTTTTTTCTTTTTTTTTTTTTTTTTGGTTCTTGTATACCATTGGTAAAAATATTACAGAACTGAAATGGTGTTGTCCAGACTACTAGGTACAGTAACATAGAGCTTGAAGTTCCCATAGCCTTAAGATGAATATTTGTAATTATTTTGAACTAATAACTGATTTTTACCTTTAGAATCTAAATGAGTTGGATATACGTTGAAGTCAATACTATGCAGTAAGCTTAGTTGTCATCTTCGTGCATCCAAAGCTCAAGTTAGTTCACAGGTCAAAGCTAAATGTTGTCTCTATGAGGTTGTGCACTTCATAGAGAGGTGATGTGCCTGGGAAAACAGCAAGTCTAGTTGTAGAGCCAAGTGATGAAACATCAGGGTCCTTACTCCTGGTTATGCTCTAATTGTATGGCTTTTTTGTCTAAGGTGAAAATTACAATATTTTCTTTAATCTTTGTGGCTAGTTTTGCTAACGGGAGATCCACAGGTCTCATCTTGGATAGCGGGGCAACACACACCACTGCTATTCCAGTGCATGATGGATATGTACTTCAACAAGGTAAAAACTTTAATGGATAATAGCACAGCAGTATCAAAGTTAAGTCAGCCTTTCAAGCTTCTGCTTTTACATTTTTTTTTTATTATTTTTAAATGTATATTTATCCCCTTAAGTATGGGGGGGCGGGCAAACAACAATAAACCCCACCCAACAGCACCTTCTGACAAGTAAGAGTTTGCTGGGGGAGTTCATCCTGATTTCAGTGCATTCTGGGTTGGTGGGATGTCTTCAGGTTTTTGTTCTTTTTTTCTTTTTTTGTCTTTTAGGTATTGTAAAATCACCACTTGCGGGAGACTTTATTACTATGCAGTGCCGAGAACTGTTTCAGGAAATGAATATTGAGATAATTCCTCCATATATGATTGCTTCAAAGGTAGGAAGGTAACTTCTTTTATTAAGTGTTCGTCTGAGCTCAAACAGTGAACTGATGGTCATATTCCCTACAATCTCAGGAGGCAGTTCGTGAGGGATCACCAGCAAATTGGAAGAGAAAAGAGAAGTTACCCCAGGTCACTAGATCTTGGCACAACTACATGTGTAATGTAAGTCACTTCTCCAACTCTAAAACTCCCCTGGGCAGTCTTGTGAAGAACTCCTGTTTACAGGTGCATCAGATTTTCCTCTTAAAGAAATGGAAGATGTTAAGGACAGTATTGATTCTATAAATTCTATTGAAATATAGACTGTTCTTGTAACCATGTAATTCTTATCTCCATAGTGTGTCATTCAGGACTTCCAAGCTTCTGTCCTCCAAGTATCAGATTCAACCTATGATGAACAGTACGTCGCTATTTTTTTAGTCCTTGTAAAATTATCAGTTGTTCATTGAACTTAGCTTGTTCATTGCTGTTAGCTTGTTTTATTAGAGAAGCCAATTAGATAAATCTGTTTATTTCTGAAAGTAGAGATACAATATACATACAGGTGATTGTTGATTTAATATTCCAAGATGCATGGCATCATAATATTATCAGAAGTGTAATTCATATCAATCAGAATACTCTCATTGAAACCTTAGTTTATAATGCTACTTAGGTGACATTGTACTCTGCATTGTACTTTAATGTGTCATTTTCTGACTGCTCCAGGGTAGCAGCACAGATGCCAACGGTTCATTATGAGTTCCCTAATGGCTATAACTGTGACTTTGGTGCTGAGCGTCTAAAAATCCCTGAGGGATTATTTGACCCTTCTAATGTAAAGGTAAAACAACTGTGATGTGTAATAGTTGGAAGGCTTTAAATCACTAGTTTATCCCATGGCTTCCTTTTGTATGATGTTCCTAACTTCCTGGGGCAGTAAAATTTGCCTGTGTTGTTTTATTAGGGTCAGGATAGAAAAGGAGGAAATGTAGTTCAAAATGGGCAGTGATGAGCTAGCTGAATGGAAAAATAAAAATATTTTTTTCTTTCTTTCCCTAACAATGTGGTCCCTCTTTAATAACGTAATATATATTAATAAAATAATCAAGCCTTTAAATAGTAATAAAATAATCAGGCCTTTTGAAGTGATGATGTATGAATTACTAATTTTAATTCTAGGGTCTGTCTGGTAACACGATGCTGGGTGTGAGCCATGTTGTCACAACGAGTGTTGGAATGTGTGATATAGACATCAGGCCGGTAAGTGTTAGATGTACTGGTTAAGGCATAGATGCTTCTTGTGCTGACCAGACTTCTGGGGGGGGAGGTAGAAAGTGGTTGATAAAGAGATACAGACTTCCTAGGATAATGATAAACACATTTGAATAATTCTCTTAAGTATTACATAATTGTATGTAAGAACGTATAGGATTTCCCATTTTGTTTTTACAAAATGCTAAATTGGGATTCTTGGCTTCTGTGTATAGGTAGAAACACTGAGTATGTAGCTAATGTCTAGGTTTTGTGGCTGGTAGTGCATAATGTGGGTTAGCTTCAGATGAGATAAGCATTTTGTGCTCATACCTTTATAATCTTCAGATTTCTGGGCTGTTTGAAACATGTACTTTTAAAACATAATCTATCATATGGGACAGTTGGGGGCAAGTAGAAGGAAGGGAAGAGGTTTTAGAGAACACTTAAAACAGTGTTTTCCCATTTTTGGGTGTCAATTTGAAAAGATTCCAATTTGATGTGGACTGCTTGGGGGTTAGTTTAAAAATTTTTCCTCTTAAATAGAGAGTCAGGCTGGCTGCATAGGCCAAACCATGACTTGTGTTCACCAACTGCAGCATTAATAAGATGGAAAAATGTTCCAGTGCCACGAACATTTTCTTTGTGATTGGAACATCTGGCTGAAAGGAAATCATCAGCTTGGATAGAGAAGGTATCTGTAGGTGTAGGGCTCTGTACAGCAGAAAATACTCTGTGAAATCATTTAGAATCTTTAATCACACAGCTTTTGTCTTCCTTGTATAGTTCATCATTAAGATCTCTTGAAATATTTTTCACATGATTACAATTAATTGGATTGGGACATGCAATATTGTTGATATCAAGTGACAGATTATTGCTGTTGATAATATATTCTGTGAAAGTTGTTTTCAGAATGATTTCAGGATTAACATAACGTTACTGTCTTTTTAGGGCCTCTATGGCAGCGTGATTGTAGCAGGAGGAAACACTCTAATACAGAGTTTCACAGATAGATTGAACAGAGAGCTGTCTCAGAAAACTCCACCGGTAAAACACCTCTTATAATCACTGCATTTATCACTTTGTTTTTCTGCTGCATAAATACACAAGTATGTATTGCACCATTTGACATTGATTCCACATTCTGTAACTGTCCATAAGCAACAGTTGCTCTTTCTTTCCCTTGATGGCCTCTCTCCTGAAGTGTTGCTGGCTAGCTTGAGGCATGTTCAGTCATTCTGTCTGAAGCCTTGTCACTTTGTCACACAAATTTTTCTTCTTGGGTGTTACAGACAGCTAAACCTACTTGTAGATAAAAAAAAAACTGGTGTTTAACATACTTGTATTTCTGGAGTCATATGATGTCAGAGAAAGTATTAATACTACTCCATTTTCTTGAGAGCTTCGATATCCATATTCAAGAAAAAAAGTTCAACTTGTAGCAACTGTGAAATCATGAATGTTACGAGAAACTGGGAAAGGTAGTTAGTTACTCACTCATAATAGCCATGGGGCAAATCTGTTGACATTCAAAGCTCTTATTGCTACAAGGCATTTTGGAAGCAAAAAGAAGGAATAGGTACAAAACTGATTAATGAATTGGGGTCAATGACATCAAAGATGTTTTAGACCCAGTATACATTTTAAGTAGTCCTGTGAGTAGTATTGCTCTTTACCTGCTATGTTTTTAGCCTCGAGCATTTGCTGCTGTTCACTGTTGGGAGACATGATAAAAGCCAGATATACTCCTGTTCTCTTGCATTGTGGCTATTCTGGGATTCTAAATACAGGGCAGATAAACTCTAAGGCAAGATAAATAAAACTGGTGTTTTCCACCTGCATATTGGTATACACACCAAGTTCTTTGTGCTGCCCTTCTCATGTGACCAAAGGGCACCAGTCTGCAATTTAGACCTGATTGTTCTTTCATTTTACCTCCTTTTCTATTCAGAGCATGCGCCTGAAATTGATAGCAAACAACACCACAGTGGAGCGGCGATTCAGCTCGTGGATTGGTGGTTCAATTTTGGCTTCTTTGGTTAGTAAACCTGTTACTATGTTATGCAGCACTGTTACCCACAAACTTAATTCCACGTACGTGTGCATTGAAGAGTTTGTGCTACTGGAGCAATAATTATCTGTGTGTTTCTGATAATCCAAACTTAATTTGCCTCCTATTTCTAATGGCAAGGTGCAGGCCTGAAATATGGTACATAAAAAATAACACACATGCAGTATATAATGAAAGTTGCAAACCTATTCCTTCATCACATGCATGAACTTCATTGTCCGAGTTACTGAGTATTGGAAAGGTTTGTGGGGATTCATTTCGCAGTATCAGAAAGGGCAACTGAAATCAGCTTCTGCTACTGCCACTTCCTATCTTTAGTTCAATCACTAGTGCTATGAAAGTCAAAGGAAAAAGATTATGAAGCATGTGGAGTCACTCTTCGTACATCATTTGGCTTGCTTGTTTTTCCTTCTATGAGAATTTAATATTTCACTTAACATTAATTTATTTTTCTGTTGCTGTTTTGTTTTTGTAGGGTACTTTTCAACAGATGTGGATTTCTAAACAAGAATACGAAGAAGGAGGGAAACAGTGCGTAGAAAGAAAATGCCCTTAAACCTCCTACTGTGAAAACTGCTGCCGCCTCAGTGCTTCTTCTGATTTATAGCTTTAGCATACTCAGGAATGGGATGGACTCTTTTGTAGAAAATTTATATTGGATTTTTTGCATAATTCAAGTTCCATTTTTAACAAACCTTTAGAAATATTAAGAAACCTAATTGGTACTATCATAGAAAAAGGATGTTTGTCCTTCGTAAAGCAATAATTCATATAATGAGCATTTTATAATTTTGTATAAATGTCTATTTTCTCTAGTATCTTTTCCTGGGAACAGCTTTACAGGTTAGCTAATAGATAGGGCATAACCTTGCAAATGCCTGCACAAATTTATTAAAAATGTCTAGCGTACTTTCATATATTAGTCTTCCTTTGCTAGTACTTTGGCCTTAAATTGCTTACTTCTTTCCTAATAAAACTTGCTCTTTTTTTTTATTTGAGCAACTTTGTGAGTACTTGCAGAGAAACAGTTACTCTTCTGTTTTAAAAATGGAAAGTTTGTATTTACTAATTACTATAGGGCAGTCAGTTCAGGGTAAACTTTTACAGTCTAATGGAGTGTTACATTCCATTTAGTGAATGTTATATTATGCACTGGTTGCTAATTTTCTATTACGGAGCAATTTTGTTTCAGTAAACAATCATTTCTCTCCACTAGATTTCTAAAGAATGTATATAATATGCTGAATGCCTTTGTAGGTGAGAAACAAAACTTTTTAGAGACAGGGAAAGTGAAGCAGAGAATTGTCTTTCCCCAAGACTAGGGGAATAATAGTCAGAGAAGACCTCAGGATGTGGCTTGACATTTTTCAGTGAGCTGTAACTGAGAGGGGCAGTCGCTGTTTGTTTATTGCTGGTTTAGCTCTGGCTGACTCATAGCGAGGTCAGTAAGTGCCTGCATTTTGCATGGGGAGCGTGCACTCAGGGGCAGAGGAAGTGGGATGACTTTTTCAGCAGGAACTGGCTATCAAAATGCAGCTCTGCAATGCTGCGAAGCAACTCAAATTTACAACGGTATGATGTTCTGTATTGTGACACAGTGAAGTTTTGCTCCTTACTCTAAAAGCTGTGGAAAACCAAATAGCATTTAACTAATTTAAAAAATATAAACAATACTGCTACGTTTTCAGTATCTTAAAAGACCTTGTGGGTAATGCTGGGGCCTCTAGTTGAAAACAGTTTCATGTTACCTCCAAGCAATAAAGTAATTTATCAAAACAACCTGTTTTTGTTGTACCATGATAATCAGGTGGCTCTTGAGACAAAGTTGTTGATAAACTATGCTTCTCTTTCAAAAGGAGGCAAATTTAAGCCAGCTACAACACGATACAATCACCTGCTGCTGTTACACTGGAAGAAAGACTTAAGTTTGCATTCAAGGATGAAGTTACTGTAGCATCAGTGAAGTACTAAGTGATGGGACAGCTTGTAGCTAGAGGTGAAGAGAGGAAGTAGACTTTTAATTTGTTTCTCTTGGAGAATTGACTGTAAATTCAGAGTTTTCCTTCTACATCAGACACTTAAGTTTCCTTGACTATCAGTTTTTATATTCTGTTTGTCTTCATAAAACAAAAGAATTACAGTGCAACGGTAACAGTTCTGAGTGGTTTAGTACCATACGAAGAGTAAAACAAGTTCTGGGGTTTTGTCACCATTGTTAAGAGCCTCTGTCTAGGAGGAAGGTATTTCATGTGATGCAGAGCAGGTCAAGATGATGGAGATGAATGTATCTAATGCAGTTTTGGTTCCCTTGGAGTTTCTGGTGTCTTATCAGATTATATAGCGTAGCACACCTGCTTCCTGAGAGACTATTTGTGTAAATGGGGACTTCATACAGAAATGGGGACTCTATGTAGTAATGTAGAATAATCTCCTTTGAAGGTTAAAAGCTTTAATGAAGTAGGTGTTTACCACCAAAAGACAGCAGTAATGATGAGTAAAAAGTTCCTTGCCGCCTTCTTTAGTTCCACAGAAGACTATTACCAGTCTACCTACAAACATTCTGTGCACTGCAAAAAACAGTGCACAAGTATTTGAATTTGTCATTGGTCTCTAGAAATACAGGTATTAAGACTGCATTGTTAAAAGCTAATGTGTTAAATATTTAATGCTTTCTAATAAGCCAAACTTAAACTAGGGAAAGAGTTCCTTGCAGCAGCCTGCCACACTTACTAACAGCACTAGCTCAGTACCAGCATGCACAGACCTCACTAACAGCCCAATTTCCCCTGTATTTACGTAGAATGCACCCATAACTTATGTTGACATATGACTGTCTCAGATGATCAGGGAACAAAGTGTGGTATGTGAGCTTTAGAGGTTCTCATGTTTCTCTCCAGTTTCAATACACATCTGTTAAAGTAAAGCAGGTAAACACCCCTATGCTTTATGCCTTCATCTGGCTGCTCGTCGCTGTTCATAACGTATGTTTCACTTTCATAATAGCTGGTTAGTGTTACTTTTCAAGTGTTCCTAGAAAAAATCAGTAGGATTAATTTTTGAGTTATGTACTAAAGCTGCTCTTTGATTTGAGATCACAAATTTATTTTAGGTCCAAATGTGGGATAAAATAAAGATGGAAAACTGTCCAGAACACTCAGTCAAGTTTTTCACTGGTTTCAGAACTTGTTTTCATGTTCCAGTCGCGCAAAGACACTCAATTAAGTGCTTGCAGCAGTCTTCAAAAATATTACTGGCTCTGCGAATTTACAGCAAGATGAGGAAACTTCATTTGTAAGACCTTCTGCCTCCTCTTCTCTAGGTTTTGTCGTCTTACCCTTGCACGTAAATATTTTTCTTGTCTGAGCCTGAAATAAAGAAAGCGTAGTTAGTTTCCAGGCAGTTTCCTTGATGAGCTCACCACCCTAATCAAGTAGATGCCCCCAGTGTAATGATTTCAGTATTAATTTGCTTTTGATAGGTAAAAATGCCTGCAAAGCAGACTCATTATTGTCTTCTGCTTTTGAATGCTATAAAAACTAGTCTCTGGGAGGAATTGTTTTAAATCGCATTTAAAATGACAACCTGATAGATAGCGAAATCTCCAAATAACTAAGATAAGAACAGAAAAAAGAACACAGATCACACTTTTCTCTACACAGTGGAAGGAGGAAGACTGAGGAACACATGAAAGTGTTCTGTGTCAAAAAGTTCATTTTACCTGATAAAGTGATTCACATGAGGTAAGTAGAAGAACTTCCTTTTCTTGTATTTTTTGTTCAGGTACCATGGTATCGGCCATTCCTTGTATGTATACCTGTTAAAGATTGGTAAGTGATTTTAGGATGTATACTTTTTATCTCCATTCTTGAACTCTACCAGACTTCTTGGGTGACAGCATCGTCTGATCAGTATGTCACACAACTTGTATTTGTCTATTTACTTTCGGCTCTGCTGGCGTGGTTTGTAACTCTACATTTCAAGCATAGCTCAGCATCTTTCTGTAGAAAGTAGTCTTGCTTTAAGAATTGTAAACGTTTGAAGAGCGGGCCCAAAACAGATAGTGATTCTTTCCAGTTATAGTTTAAATCACTACTCTTTCATAATAGAATTCTCATAAGCTGTTATAAACAGACTGTGAAGAGAGCTTTGTTTCTACTACAGTTTTTTTCTGAATGCCTGTGTTTGAGTGCCATGTCAAGTGCAAATCTGCCTGAGCAACCTAAGTCTTGCCCTCTAAATACAGGACTATTGCTTCTCTTTGGGGTTTCTCTTGCATACGGGCTGCACAGATGGCCTGTGTAGACCCATCTGCAGCCTGCAGCGCACTCAGATTGTATCAGACGTACTGTTGGGTGTACAGCTGAGTTTCTGCATGTGGTTCCTCAATAGATGGATTTTGTATTATAATGAGGGAAGTCCAGACAGTTCAGCTTGAACTGTACTGTCTAGTTCCTTCATGTGTTACACAATCACCACAGCAGCAGCCATTCTCCCACTGCAGGAATTTTAGCAGTGGCACAGAACTAGCTTTGTTACAGTTAATGGTTGAGTTTAACCACAGAATTATTTAGCAGCAATTACAACCATGTTAAAAATTAATAATTCAATAAGCCCTTGAATGACAACTAGAAAACATACTTCTTTCTATAGAGTATATGTACCCTTTCTTGATCAGAAAAATCTTCTGCTCTAATCAATAGAGATACCATAAGAAAACTTCAAATATATGAAAGAAAAGTTCTCTTTTCTGTACCAGTAGGTGCGTCCTAAGAAGTCATTTCTCCACTCGCCAGGTACTGGTTTTTCATGGCCAGTTTGTAAGAGTCTCAAAGCAGTTTCTCTTTCTTTGACTACCAAGTCAATGTTTTTCATAGATTTTTGTACCTAGAAATAAGAAATAGTTTCAGGATGGGCCAATAAAACACAGTGCTGACCACTTAGGACCCCCAATGAAGATCTCTGACAAAATGTAAAAGAAGATGATAGGTCAAATGTAGTGAGTTCCATCATGAGTATTCTCACAGCTGTGGAATAACAGGTGAAGAGGCCATTCCCCATGTCACTTAAGCACAGTGTTTGTGCTCACACTGAAAAAGGAGAAATAATCTAAAAAATGTTTTTTAACAAGCTTGAGAATGCTTCACCTTTCACTCAGCTATTTTGCTTAAATTTTTAGCTAATACAAAAAAATTACCTTTTCTAATCGTTCTGGACTTGGCATGGGCTTTTGCTGTCTCTTTGATTCTTGTTCTAAAGTCAAAAGCATGTTTTTTTCCTTCAACAGGACATACCTAAATCAGAAAGCACAGTATTTCAAAAATAATTTCCAGATACACCAGCAATTATTCACTAGTTTAGCCCCTACACAGGTTGCCTTGAGTGACAATGCAATCTCCAGTCTCAGAAATTTTCACACTCTGAATAGATACAGACTTGAGCAGCCTGACCTAATTTTGGGGTTAGCTTCAGCACAGGCCCCTTCCAAACAAATCTTTTCTGCCATTTGCATAAGCCCCACGGGGTTCAAATTTAACCTCTGTACTGAACTTGAACCCTTCATACTGGACATACCTACAATACAACTAACTGCAGAACAGCTTCCACGTTTTGAGCAGTATCAGGATTTGAGCTGCTTCAAGGCCAAAACACGCTTATGTATGCAGACCTGGCTGGCAGAATAGATTGACTGGCTAATACAGACACATTTTATTTAAAAAGAAAAAAAAAAAAAACCTGCTCTGACAGCAGCTACTTCACTAAAACTTACCAAAGTTTGTGCAAGTCTTCACTGCTCTTGCCCCTTAACTGTTTTATGTTCCATGCATCTCCTGTATATATATAAAAAAAATCAAATATTAATTTAATAAAGTTTTCTTGTTCTGAAAGTGTGCTTTTTCTGTCTCAGCTGATTCAACAGAACAAGTACATTGTTATAAAAATATAATACCTCTTGCAAAGCTATCCTTATGGATATTTAGCTACGCTTGTATTCATAGTTACGTAGCTTTCTACAATTCAAACAAATAGGACAAATTTCAGCTGAGCTGAAGTGGCTCAAAGGCTGCTGTTAGAAACACTGAATATAACTCACCAGACTTTACTGTTTTTTCTCCCCAGTTTTTTGGATCATCAAAGAACTCCTCCAAACCATTCCGAGACAGAGTAGTATGCAGGAACTTCAACTGATGGGGGGGCTCGACTTTTGCCAGGTTCTTGTGGAACAGGTTTGGTGTTAATCTGCGTAACGATTAAAGGAACAACAATATATTACACACAAAAAAATAACATCCACACAGATGGGAATGTTTCGTTCATGAAGACACAGACCCTAGAGGCTGAAAGATGCCAGGGTCTAGGGGCAGAAGATGTGGGTTCAGTTCTTCATAAAGGTGTCATCTCGGTGTTGTGTTCCCCTTGTCTCAATTATAATTTATTTATACTCAAAAAACAAATACAGATTTTAAAATTGAGAAAAGAATAAGTAAATGAACAACACCATTCAGAATGGTGAGTTTCAGTAAATAGCTAATATAAGTAGAAGGCGTGTTTAAGTACGCTGAGTTTAAGTAAATAGCTAATAGGAGCATGAATGAAAACCACACGCTAATAGCATAATAAGGGCTGCAAAACCCAGAGGTTTTGCCCAGAGGCTCCCAGCACTACACCTACCGGCTCCTTCCCCTCACCCCACCCCACAAACCCGCACCTCAGCGGAGGTCCCAGAACGCGGACCCCCGCGCCCCTGCCCAGCGAGAAAGCCCACGGGCGGCTTCCCAGGCTCCCTGCCGCCCCCCCCGCCTTCAGGCGGCCCCGCAGCCCCCCGCTGCCTACCCGGGGAGCCCGGCAGCCGCCCGGCTCGGCCGCGCTCCTGCGAGCCGCAGCGCTCCCCTCAGCCGCCGGCTCAGGGCGGCCATCGCGGCGGCCGCCGCCATTTTCCCCGGCGCCGCGGACGTCGCGCACGAAGGCGCCGGAAGCAGGGGGAGCGCTCTGCCCTTCCTCAAAATGGCGCCCGCCTGGCTTCGCGCCCGCCCGCCGGCCCCGCCCCGCTGCCAGCACCAGACATGGCGGCCATGAGCCTGCTGCTGCGGGCGGCCGCTGCCTGGGGAGCGCGGCGGGCGGTGGGGGGCAGCGCTCGGCTCCCCTGGGCCGCAGGGGCTGCCCGCCTGCCCGGCATTGTCGGTAGAGCCTCGGGGGCTGCGGGGACGGGGGGAATGGAGGGGAGGGAACCGGTGTCGAGGTGACCTTGGGGAGCGGAGGTGACCCGAGCGGGGAGCGGGAGGCCGCGGGGACAGCGAGCGGCTGCGGGGGGCGCTTGGCACGGCCCGGCCCGGCCCAAAGGGTTGGAAGTGGTGGGTGGCAAAGGGCCTGTGGGCTTCCCCGCCTGGTCTGTGGTGCCAAGATACAGGTAACAGGTCTCCAAGTGAAACGGTCCTGTGATCCTGTAATTGGCCCTGTAATTGGACTCAGTAATAGGTTTGTTGGGACATACACATAGGGATGATCCAGTCTATAAAGTATGAAGTTCATTCTATCTAAACAACAAATTAGTTGAGGGAAGCGTTAGGAGCATCGTTACCCTCCAGAAAACCAACTCGCAGCTGCTTGGCCTCTGCTGTGTGCTTCTGGCCTCTGCCTGCATTGCTGACTCTGTCCTGGTCCAGCCAACAAGTGGATTAAAAACCATAACGCTTTGGTTCAATTTTCAGCTCCTGTCCGACACAGCAGCCATGGGAAGAGAATGTTTATTATCAAGGCAACAAGCTTTTATGATTCTCGATTTCTGAGTTTGCTGGTGAGTTTAAAACAAGCTTAATACGCAAGCGGAGTTGTTATTCTGAATGTGTCTAAGAGTCGCTAAAATTGTATTTTTCCTTTTTTTGTGAAGCATCTGAAATGTGCTAATGCTATTCAGATAAACAAGAATTTTCAGTCCTTCTAAAATATTGTTTTATGTCATAAAAGCCTGATGAAGCAAAAAGATACAAGGTGGACATCATTAGCATTCTTATGTGTCTGTGTTCATATATGCATAACCTGCAAATGCTTTCTAATTCACCCTCCTCTTTAAAACATATGAGGTTACTCTTCTGCTGGGTTTGCCTTCAATTATTAGACTAGTAACAGCAGAGATTTAGACTTAGGAAGCCTGACCTGAGTTCGACCTGTGAGTAGCACCCCTTACGCTGGGTAACAGCTAACCTGATCCTACTCACTGTGCACTCAGGCTGCCTTTATCTGTCTTCCACGGCTGCTGAAGCTAGCAGTGGTTATATTCATGTTGGGATATATTGCATTGGTGTTAGTGCCTCATTACAGTTAGGTAGTGAAGCCGGTCCTCATTAGATGCTGAGGTGGCATTCAGGGAAGCGCTTCTGCAGACACTGACCTATCTGGGAGATCGAGTGCTGAAGTAAATGGGCCCGTGGACTGATACAGCACCACAGTTCCTGTATTCGTTTGTTAATTAAGTTATTTTAATCAGCAATGTAACTTTACATACAACATTTCTATCTGAACTGTAAGTGCAAAACTAAGAATTACTTGGTGTTACTGGATTTGCAAAATAACTTCATATGAATTTTGTCAGGCTTATGAGTTTCCACACTGATTCTTTTTCTCCTTATCCCTTTTACAGAGGTTCTATATATTTCTGACAGGGATACCAGTGGCGCTATTCATAACATATGTCAACGTCTTCATTGGTGAGTGCTCTGTCATGACCAAGTATGCAGTCATGATCATTAAATGGTCAAATGGAAGCTAAGCATGCTGGATAGAAAAAAATACATAAATGTTTGAGGCTTGCTCTTTGGAAGACCATGAAATAGGTCTAAGAAATACTGAAATTTTGTGAAAGTACATAGAAGACATTCTCAGTATTTTTCTGTTTGTAGTTGTCGATTTTTCTAAAAACTTTCTGTATTTTTAAAAACTGACAAATTCCATATTTCGGTAGTTCAGACATCAGTGAGGTTTAGAGAACAGTTCTATATCCAAATAAGAGTCTTTCTTACTTTGTTTTGCATACTTCTTTAATAAAGTTGCATACACTGCAATTGTAGCTTTTTATCTTGAAAAAAATCCAAATTCTGCTTGGCTATACTTATTTTAATCTACTGTAATAATATGGAATTAATTGAACAGAGAGATTATGAGCTGAAACCATGTTTTTTTTCTATACTTTAAAGGGCATTTCTGTGGACTTGATCTTAATAATTTCTTCTGTATAGCTCTTCATAGCTGCCCATTTCACCTTTCTGGTGCATGGCTTAAAATCTGAGCTATACGTGTGAAATGTCTGGGGAAGTTACAAGAAGTTAATTTTTTCTCAGTAGAGTTCAAGATAAGGAATTAGGTACTCTCTCTGTGAAAGAGTGTTGGTTTTTGTTGTTGCTAGTTTTTGTTTGTTTTAATGTGAAAGGCAGCATATGAAAAGCTTGAAATAAATGAAGTAATAATGAAATGATCATTCCTTATCAGGTGAAGCTGAACTTGCAGAGATTCCTGAAGGTTATGTTCCAGAATACTGGGAATACTACAAGGTGAGTGTAACGTGTAAAGGGGTGATGCGTTAGGGACGGCTTTCCTCTTGATGCTAGTTTTGGGAGTAAACTGTGTGGAGTCTGGTAGTGAGAACAGACGCATCCCTGCCACTGGGTATCAGAGTAATAGAATTTGAATTGTCCATTTGTAATTTTGTCAAACTTGCTTTTCTTCAGTTTTATGGAATGTGCATGTTGCTGTAGGAAATCTGGTTGTTGACACAGGTAGATGCAAATGATTTCTGACTTTATGCAAGTAAACTGCTGAAGCTATATGCCAAGAATTCTTTTATAACATTCCTAAATAGTAGGAATGGTCTGACTGTGCCACATACAGAACTTTTTATACTTAGCATCCAGTTTTTGTCTTTGCTTGTACCTTTTGAGCTACAACTCTTAAGAAACTGGAGTTTGAACTGGTGTTACTTTTTTCTGTATGACTTGCTAGTGTTGTTTCAAAGTCCGCCATCTCTTGTGCTTTTAAATTTGGAATTGAAGATTTTTATGATCAGAAAGCTCAATGTTCGTACTGCAAGCAGTTTGTTGGTTTACTTAGAAAGCAACTGAACCCAGCAATACTGTTATGACTCTTTCAACCCATTTACCTTTTGTTCTATTAGAATGACTTTTATTTGGAAGCAATAATTTAAAATGTTCCTGATTACTGTAAGAGATTTGGAATCCACTTCAGTGATGACAGTGGCAGTTTAAAGAACTTTCCTTCAACAGAAAGAAAATGAATTGAATGTCTTCCGTTAACTTGTTTTTCATTTTGCTACAGAATATTCTTCTGTAGCTTATTTGGCAGTAGATAACAGAAATAGCAAATTAAATCTAACATTTTAGGGTTCTGTTCTTACAAGTAGTTGAGCATGTTTTTAACTTTACGGGTGCTGTCATTCTAACAATAACAATAGTGTTGATCGTGTCTTCAGGATTGGAAACATGTTATATGATTTAAGTATGATGGCATTTCTACTTGGAAATTACATGAATAATTTTCGCTTTTGTGTTCTCCAGCACCCTATAAGTCGCTGGATAGCTCGTTACTTCTTTGACCCTCCTGAAAAGGACTATGAGAAGCATATGGCTTTGCTCGATATTGAAGCAAAGAAAACTGACCTGAGGTATGTTGTATTGTTAGGGTGTTTTTAAACGTTAGTACATACTGTAGCTGAGTATTGTGTTTTGCTTACCAGTGAGTTGAATGCTGACATGGTGTACTCGGTTGCTTGTACATCACCCTAGTGCTTGCTGTACTGGCTGGTGTCCCACTGCAAGTTGTAATCCCTGCCTTTGCAGTATTAAGAACTGGAACAATCCAAGGGCAAAACAGCAGTATCTCCCCTGAACAGTTCATATTTATAAAATTATAGGTACATCTTCCCGAGTCAGGAAATGGACAGCTCTTTCTGCCTCTGCTAATGCTTGTGGCTTGAGAAGTTAAATGACACAATTTACAGGACTGGTTGCGTTCCTTGCTGCTGTTGAAATTTTTGTGGGCAGCAATGGCGATGTTCTAGGTTTATTCTAGACTTACTCAGAGTAAACTGTGGTAATAGAAGAAAGTCCAAGTTTCACAAGTTGTTGCTTTTGGGACTAAGCAAGGACCTATAACAGAACTCCTGTAAATACTTTTATGGCTCTCCTGTGAGATGACTTGCTAAAAAATTGAAATAGAAGGATTTAGTAGTTTATGTTTTAGTTGAACCCTTTATATTTTGGTATTACTTATGGTTTCAATAGCATGAATAAACAGTAGATGCTAAACTCATTGCTGCTGTCAGTAATGCCCAGATGTTAAACAGTCTGATCAAAACCAAGAGACTTCACATCATTTGTGTGTGGTGCTTTTTTTGTTTCAGGATGATGGAGCTGGAGGCACGCAGACTGATGAGGCAGAGGGGAGATGGACCATGGTATCATTATGAAACACCTGATAAAAATCTTACTGACAATTCTATGAAATCCACGCCTGACAATTGAACAGTTTGAAGATAGTATGCACAGTTTTAAATGCATACCAACAAATTGTGGCTTAACTATGGAATATACGTCCTGCTGTGTACTGTTGGAAATAATAATAAAAAACAAAACACAAAAAAAGTGTTTGTATTGATTCTGATAACTTGAAAGAAACTGTGTGACAGTTTGTCTCATAGCTTTTGAAGTTACTAATCAGAGAAAATGCCTTTTGTCAGTGGCCAACATTTACCCTTTTCCTCCAGGGTGTAGAATGGCCTCTGTGACCTAGTATATGCGAAACAAGTTGGTAAGGTTAGTCTTTATCATGTGATTTCCAGTAGTTTTAAAATAAAGGTACAAGAAACGGTAGGACTTTCTTTCACAGCACCTTGTGTCAGATTATTTGTGGAAAATGAAGAAAGAAAAATACCTTTAGATCTTTGGAATGTTGGAGTTATATCTATCATTTTAGACAAGTATTTTCTTTCTCATTATCTGTAGCTAGACTCATCTTTCACCTTCCAAACTGGACCCTTACGTGTGCAGATCACTGAAAAGATGGTCTCTCTAGAACATATTTCTACATGGATCTTTTTTTGTTATTTTTTTGTTTTTGTTTCTTTGTTTTCTATTTTCCTCTATACCACTTTTAAGAAATACATAGGTAATAAAGATGGTGCTCTTTTTATCTGGCAGACTTTTGCCACTAGAGGGATGTGTTTCCTCTGGTTCTAATGGCAAAGGTATTCCTCTGGTTTTAAATACCTCAAGAGGTTGAAGGATAATGTATCTTACAGTCTGCAACCCTGAACTAATCTGTCCTTATGCAGTGTCCAATTTTTAATGGAAACAAGCCAAAATCCTTTAGTAAACCCTGATCATCTTGTGATTTCAAACTGTTAAAACTAAAAACTAATTTATTTACATTAAACAGTATTTCACTGGCTATCTTAAACAAAGACAGCCTCATTAGCTGCTTCTGAGCACTACCAAACATTAGAAAGACTCGGATTGATTTCTCATCAATGCTTTGACTTGTCCTTTTTGTTTGCATTGATCTTTCAGGTTAGCGTGTATTTCTCATTGTGGCTCACATTGTTTATAAATGCTATGTTAATTATAAGAGAGACCATTAAAAAGCACAAAGCCTTTCCAGGTAAAATCTTTCTGGTGACCATTTATTATTATTTTTTCATCCAGCATCCAATGATGGGTATAGTTCTTTGATGTAAATTTTTTTATTGTCTAAACCGTTTCCACTGAGATCATATTTTGCCCTTGGTATTTCACACAGTTCCTAATGCTTCTTTTTTTTTTTTTCTTGAAAAATTGCCTCTTCATAGTTGGATGCACGCTCATGATTTTTCAATTCTGTTGCTAATTGAAATTTTACTAGAACAATCTTTTGAACCTTTTGTTTTTGAGTTAAAAATTTCTTTAAAAGGTCACATCACTTACTTGGAAGTGATCTGTGTATCCTTGGGTATTATGTGGACTCCAGGTGGAGAACTATTCATGTCTTTATTTTAAATGAATCAGCCATTTCTTTAATTCTGCTGCTGTCAAGCATATGTAATAGTTATTGGATAATGTTTGGAGAAAAAAAAAATACTATTTCAAGTATATTTGTACAAAGTTACTTCATGCTATTCTTCCTTTCTATCAGTGTTCTTTCAAAGTGAAAGGCAAGGAGCAACACAACAGAAGCCAAAAACCAGTCGTTCTGAGCTCAGGGCTCTGACCCTCAATACAGAGAATCTAGGTTTGGCTCCTGGTGCTCTCACAGACATCCCACAGCATCCTTACTGTGCCAGCACCCCAAGAACCAGCTCCTCCTCTCCAACCTACCATGAGCAGGGCAGGATGAATACAAACAGAGGGCAGGGGCTGTGCTGAACCTCACCACCTCCTGGCAGGGGCTGTGCTCAAACCTGCTGCCTTCAGCACCTGTAGCGGGGCGGTGAGAGGTGCGCTGTCCATGCGGAGAGAAACCTGTAGCGGATGGACAAGGTTAATTATAGGCTGGGGACTTGGAAGTCAAAAGCCTTGTATTTAGGCACATGAAATCAACAAATCGTTCCAGTATATATGTATATAGCGTTTCCTTGCTTAAAAAATTATATTACTGGTCAAAGAGGAACCTGCTTCAGGCTACCCATGACGAGCTTCCCCCAGGGACACCAGGAGGTGAAGTCTCCATCCCCGCCCCCTGGAAATCACGGCTTTCTGATGAAAACCACCCCAGCCCCGAACCCGGCCGTGCTCCCTTTCACCCCCTCTCCCCGGCAGACCCCGCAGGGGGGCAGCGCGGCTCAGGGCGATCCCGTCAGGGCCGCGGACAGCTCCGGGGCCCCGGCACCGCCTCACGAGCGGCGGCGGCCCCCGCCTCAGGCACCTGGCGGCGCTCCCCGGCCGAGGGCCGGCCCGAGGGGACCCCCCGGTGCCGCCGCAACTGGTGCTGCTGCCATTGGGTTAAAAATAGCAGCTTCCCTCCTCCTCCTCCTCCTCCTCCTCCACCTCCCCTCCTCCCCCGGGCCCGGCTCTCGCTGCCGCCGCCACCGCCGCGCCCTGCCCCGGCCCCGGCCCGGTGCCCTCCGCCTCCATTGCCCTCGGCCGGCGGGCGGCAGGCAGCGAGCATGCAGCGGGCCGCGCTCTTCGGCGGCGGCGGCGGCGACGCGCAGATGGCCGCCGGCGACCTGGGCGAGCTGCTCGTCCCCTACATGCCCACGATCCGGGTGCCCAAGTCAGGGGACCGGGTCTACAAGACGGAGTGCGCCTTCTCCTACGACTCGCCCGTGAGTGCAGCGCGGAGCCGCCGCTCCCCGTTTCCCTCTCCGACCCCCCCTCCACCCCGCCCCGCTGCCGAGCTGCCCCCCGCCGGCTCCCTGCGGCCAGCCGGCCCCAGCCCGGCCCCGCTGCCCCTCGCCAGGCCTCGGCCTCCCGCATTGCCCCTCCTCAGGCTCCGTGGTCCCCACCTCGTCCCTTCCCCGGCCGCCGCCACCTGCCCCGGCTCCCCCTCAGCCCCTTCCCGCTCCCCCGTGGCCGCGGGTTGTGTCAGGGCCGCGGCAGCCCCGGGAGCCGTCGTTTTCCTCACAGCGAGGTGGTGGCGAGTGGCAGCGGGCGGCCTCCTCGCTCGGGCGTTTTGGCTGGCAAACGCCGATCGCTTTGCTCGCCCGCTGTCTCCATCCTCACGTTTGAGATCTGAGAAAGCTTCCAAAGTGCAGGGTCAACCTGGAAATCCTCAGGGAAATCCTCCCGAGAAGGTCCTTCCTTGGTTCCTCGCCCAGGGTTTGCTTCAGGCGCACCACCGGGCTTTGAGGGCTCGCTGTGTGTCCCCACAGGCCCCTACGGCGGCTGTTGGGTCAGCGTGTGGTGCATGGCAGGCTTTCACTTTCTGTCATGGTTCAGCTGGTTTGCAACTCATCCACCACCTCCACAGATCGCACCCGTTCAGTGGCAGATTTGGGGCCAAAGTTGTTTTTTTTCCCTTTGTTGAAACCACTGGAAGCCTTCATAAATGATAATAGTTGATGCTGTGTGAGGAAGACGTGTTTAAAAATTACACTTTTTAAGTGGAGCTGAAGTTTTATTCAGAATTGCTTCTCCACGTGAAGGTGAGGTTTCCCAGTGGTGACTGAGCGCTCCATGTTGATGTCAAAGTCATCAGGAGCAACCTCAGGGAAGCTTGGAGTTTACATTACGAAACATTCAACTAAAGAAACATTTCCGACAGATTTTTGAATCCTTTATCCACCTCTCTTTGATAATCCCTCCTAACACAGAAAATCAAAATCGGTTTTAAAGGTGACTCAGCTGTCTGGTGTTCATCACGTCTTGTTGTACGGAGGTTATTTTTACCCGCGCTCTTCAGATCTCAAGTGTCGCCCAGCAGCCCTGACTGTACCGGGAGGCGGTCTGATTAAAACTGCCAAATCAGACTCTCTGCACAGGCACTAATTGCATTATATGCTTAATAAGTTTTTTTTTTTTTCTGGGCGCGGGGTGGGGGGTTGAATCGGTCTGCCACAATCTTTTCTTCAAGTTTCTGCTCAGGTGAGCGTATGCTTCGTGTCACTTTCAGGCGAATGTTATGGTTTATAGAAAGTTTCCATTTACCAGTAGGAAGGGATGTCACATACTGCTACAAAAAAACTAAAACAATCGATCCCACAACAAACACAGTAAAACGTGTTTAAAAACAATGAACAAAATGAAACACTTGAGCAAGACCAAGGTATGCTTAACAAAAGCTATGCATAAACCTAACCAAAAGGGAGTTGGAGTGACAGTGTGATTTTTTTTTTTTCCCTGAAATGTTTTATCCTTTTGACTTCATCAGGCAAAGATTTGTGAAAGTGTTGCCCTCAGCCATTAGAGTCTTTTGGTTTAAAATGGATTATAGGCATTCACTGGGCAAAAGGCTAGACTGAGCCTGTGCAGTACTAGTAAAAATAAAGTTGTATAAAATTGGGCTCAGTTTCTGTTGTTTTCCACAGCTTTTCAGCACATACTGCTCCTCAACTTAGTTGGGCCAAAGACTTGTCTCAGATTTTTTTTTTTTTTTTTTTTTTAATCTCTACCAGATACTTGGATATTGTTTCTAGGATGACAATTATAAAGAGCAAATGTGTAATTTCTCAGGAAAAATAAGTTCATGCACAAAGTTAAGAGTATCAAGACTTTGTTTTTAGTCTTATTTCACAGTGCAGGAAGGACACAGATAGCTTGCTGACTTGGCTGAAGGAAGGCGCTGATCCCTGTGTGCATTGTGTTGGGTTGGTCAGTGACTTATTTTCTTAGGTCAGCTTTGTGTGACCTACGTGAGCATCTCCCTGTTGATGTGCCAGCCTCTTTTTTTTTGAAAGATGGTATACAGGTGTTTTTTTCCTATAATGTTAAAGCAAATAGTCAATGTTTAAAAACATGTCCTCTGGGTTTTATTATCTATGGTGAGATTGATTTCAGGTTACGTTTTTGATGGGGGAGGTGTTTTCCTCTTGTAATTTCTTGGTATTTCCTCACACCTTCTCACTTAGCCGTTTCAAATATGCTTCTTGTTACACTTCTAACTTGAGCATGCCTCTGTCTGCAGTTAACTCAATGCAAAAGGTTTTCTTCTGTCACTTTTCTTCAATATCAGATCTATTTCAGCAGTTAATGCCATAAGATTGTCTCAAGATTTATTTGTGTTTCCTTCTCTGAAGAAGTAAACTTCCTGAGTATTTGTAGGTATCTTTTAAAGCAGCACACACAGTTATCCAGCATCTCTATATTCAAGTTTCATCAGTATTCCATATTGATTACTATTACCATCCCTGAAAGGATATGTGATTTTTAAACACCATCAGATCTACGAGCACTAGGATACAAACCATTATTATTACAGAGAAAGGTTCTCCAGCAATTACGAGAAGGACTAGGAGGGGAATTATGAGAAGGACCAGGAGGGGTGAGATGTTCAAAACCAGAGGTGTTTGTGGCACAGGCTGCCAAAGAAAATGAGGTGCTGGGGAACCTTATAGTTAGAGCTGCGCAAAGTTCAATATGGCTGCAAGACCAGGCTTTCACAGACCTGTTTGTCAGTCTGTTGGTCCTCTCTTCTTGTCTGGATTTAAGTGAAGTAGTCTCACTGAATAGCATGTTCTAGGGGGTGCAGGCTCTTCACTGACTGTTCTCAAAATCTGTTAACTCACTGTTCTCTTGTCTTGAGTTTTAAATCTTATTTCCCTGGGTGAAGATCTGAGAACAATGGAGTTTTTGTGCTACAGAGGGAGTCATTAGTTTAGAGATTTCAGAAGTGTGAGCACAGGAGAGCTACAAGTGGATATTCAGTGTACTTTTGCCTTGTGGATTAACCCTAGCATGATGATCTTCTCAGGTACTATTGGTAGGAAGATCACCAGATGGGTGAGAAGTTCAGCCTGTTGCTTTCCTGAAGTCTAAATTCACATCTTTAGATTTGGCCTATTTCCAATAGAATGTACGAGGGTTCGTTTCCAGGAAAGTCAGCAGAAGCACAAGGGAAATATCTGTGCACTTGAGAGCACTAGTGACGCTTCTTAGCTTGCTAGTCTCAAAAGATGAGAAACTATACCTTTTTAATGTAATTGTTAATTACCTTTTTTTTTTTTTGGCAGCTTCTAGAAAAAATGTTTCTTTCATGAAGGCTCCTGTTCGAGTTAGCCTTTGGTTCTTTATACAGGAATAGAGACAGGAAGGAAAGCTGTCTACAAAATACGAGTGAGGCCCAGTGTGAGTATCACTCCCTCCAGTGACTGGTCCAGAAGCTGTAATAGCCTTTCATACCCCTTTCAAACAATTGGAAAGATGAAATCCTGTACTTCCCAGTCTCCAGACCTGATGCACAGCCCCTTCTGGTGACTATTTTTCTGTATCCGTGCTCCTGAGATGAAGGCTTCTTCTCTCTCACTTTCTCTGCAGTTCTCTCTCTTCCTCTTCTGGCAGATGAACTTGACTTTGTGGTGTTCAGTAGAACACAGGAGACAGAAAGGTTATGTTTGCTTAATCTTTTGTCCTCTTATTTATTGTTGCTTGAACAGAAGTATAGTATTCAGCTGAAAATTCCAGCTTTTAATGGGATCCCTGTCTCCATGACCTCTGATCGTTTTAGACCAGAGACATCAGAGGGGCAGATGACTGCTAGAAAAGGGATGTAAACAGGATTGGAAGGACGGCTTACATGTAGTCTGCGCGTGTCGTAGATGGATGTGCTCAGAGGCATTCTCCACAAAGGGCATTGGTTACAGCTGCAGCACAGGCCATGAGTCCAACACAGCAACAGGACCAGGCTGCCTGGTTCTGTAGATGCTGTATTGTGTATTTTTGAGCAGCTTAAAACTTGGCTTCTCTCCGCTGGAAAACCTTGCTGCTGACAGCAGCTTCCTTGGTGAATCTTGCTGACATTGGTGTGGTTTGGGAACTCTAATGGTAATGTTAGGACAATTCCCAAAGAATTTATCAGACAGTAGTTGAAACTGAAGTCTTTGAGAGTTTGCAGCATGCAACAGACATCTGTGACCATGCTGCGTGCAGCTGTCTAGAAATGGACCCCTCCTGCCTGGCTGATATACCTGGCTTACAACACACCGAGACAAACAGAATACTCCAGACAAATGATTATGGCCTAGTTGTAACTTATTATTTATTGCAAATTATTGTTATTCGCTGCCTCCAAATTATTGAGGCAGCGAATTGGTTTGTACTTTCTTCAAGCTGGTCAGTGTTTTGCATATTGCTCTCAAAGTGGGATAAAATAATGACATAGATATTTTTCTCCCTTTTTTTCAAGGTGGAGAGGGGAGAGATTTCTTTCAAGCTTGAAGCTAAAAGTCCAGTTATTACAAGCCCTACTCTTTATTTCCTACTCCTGGATGATTGTTCTGGTCCTTTTTGTTTGTGCTGCTCTGTTCATTTTTTCTAATTGTTGGTTCCTTCTCCCTCCTCCTCTTTACCAGATGCCCAACTTTGCTCTCTTCTTATCGTTCACTTTCTGCTTGCCTTTTGTCACCACTGCTTGCTTCTCACCTGTGGGTGACAGTTCCCTAACAGGCAGACTGATGCCAGTGTTCATACCCCATATTCCTGTTGAAAGTCACTTTCTATATTCCTTGCCTTCAGCACACTCCTCCCCAGCCCCAAGGCAGTTGCCGTATTTATTGCAGTGGAAATTCAGAAGTGTTTTTTTTTGTTTTGCTGGAGCCCTCTCTCTGTGTCATTGTGTTCAGCGGGTTGGCTGCTTTGTTTTTTCTTGTTTTGATGTTGGTAGGACCGGTGCATGACAGAGACAGACTTTCTTTTTACTCTTCATTGTAACTTATTATGTTTAGATGAATATTAAGTACTGAAACTTCTGTTATTCTTTTTAAGCCTGTCCTGAAATGAAAGATGTGTCATTTAGTTGTGCTGTAGGGGGACTCAATGCAACATGTGTATGCAAGGAATGTTACTGTAACCGTTCCAGATATATTAGAGGTTGGATTGCTGTTATCCAACAGGAGTCTCGCAGCCACAGCCAGATTAATTATGGCAATTACTGATGAACAGACACTCTGAACAGAGCCTGAAAGAGTCCTACAGAGTTGTGTTTTTTGTAGGGAAACACTGATGGAGACAGGGAAGAACACAGTCTGCCACGGTTGGGACTTCATTGGCAATAGGGTGAACAAACTTTTCATTCTTTGTGTTTGGGATATGGAGACCTGGAAGATGTAGAATTTCCATGTTACTCTTGTCATTTTACTCTTTTCTGACACCTTCATAGTGAGTGTTGCTGTTGTCCTAGTGGGTCTGAAGCGAGCGACTGTGCAGTAGGTGTTGTGCCCAAGCCTGTAACTGCTTGCCGAGTCAGTAGAGCCACCACACCAACTGTGCTTTTATAAATTCCTTATTGTCTAAGCTGCCTCAGGAGCTAAAAGTGTTCAACCATGGATTTCATAGAGTTCGGTAATGGGATGCAGGTCATTAGTTCAAATCCTGATCATGTTTAGTGGTGTTTGAAAGCTGTTGATATCTGGTGCCATGGGCACGTATGAAGTCCTACAGAGTGTCGTCAGTACCAGAGCCTTTCTCCAGCATGAACTTTCACACATGTCTAAGCTAAATGTCAGTTACAGGGATTTACATACCACAGCTATGTAAAACATCGTTCCTCCAGCACTGGTTGTGTTTTCAGTAGGGCTAAATTCACCAGCACAAAGCCTGGCTTATAGCAATCAAGTGTGCTTTGAGTGCCAAGCAGGGGCCTAATCCTTTACGCAGCACTCTGCAAAGGTCGCTTTCTTACCTGTGTTCCTCTTCTCCTGTGGCCTTTTAGGCTTTTGCACATCCTGTCATCTTTTTTTCCAAGTTTCACAAGGGAATAGCCTGCCAGTGTTCTCCAAGAGAAAGGGCTGTTTTGTCAGTAACCACAGCCAGCTTACGCAGGTTCTACATTTAGCTCAGCTGCTGAAAGTGTCACATTGTTGTCATAGGCAGCTTATCAGTCCTGTGGGTTTCCTGAAGAAAAGGAGAGAGTAGTCTCCAAGAAAACAGAATTGAAAACAATGTTCCAGAAACTGTGGATTTGACATTAGAATATATATTTTTTTTAGGCTGGCTACATATAGGATCCTCTTATAGAGGACACATCCTTGACTTTTTCACAGGAGGAGATAATACAAAAGCATTTGGAATACAGTCTATAAAACCAGACAGCCAAGATTTAATGGGCCTTGAAGTAGATGAATCTGTGAATGAATATGTGGAATTTAAAAATCAATGTATGACTTTTTAAATATAATTGCATTTTATGACTATTTTGAAATCTAGCCATTGAATTTTCTTTTTCTTCAACTTTTTTTTTTCCACCTTGGCCAATTGTAGATATTTGCCTTGGCTATGAAGATTTCCAAATTCAATGAACTTTTTTTTTTTTTTTTTTTTTTTTTTTAAATGAAATCTCAGGTAGTGTTTACGCAGTTCTGAAGTGAGATGGCTGACCAGCTTACTATTTCCAGGGCAGAGAGCCCATCATTGTGGTATCTAGATGCTGAATGAGTGACTTCATGGTACATGTTAGGTTTGAACGGCAGATGGCCTAAACCCCTGCCTCAGATCACAGATTTAAATACTGCAGTGCTCAATTCAACTTCTTGCACAATTGAGGCAGGCAAAGCAAGGGCAGGAGCATTTGTTATACGTTCATCTTTCAGGTAAATCTGAAAGGCCAAAACTTGTTTATTGGCTTTACATTAAGAGAAGCAGACAGGTATTTTCTAAAACTTTGGGCTAAAACTTCGTTCATGGATGAGGGCTGCAGTCTCAGAGGGCTGCTTTAGTACTGAGTATTTCCGTGAGACTTAATCTTTGAAAGGGGCTGGGGGAGCTGATAGGGTTTAGAGTGGCACGTTCAAGCCTGACTTTGGGGCAGCAGTGGGAGGGGAGAGGCTTGTTGGGCCCAGCTGCTCTGTGCCAGGTATTAAATGAGTAAGAACTACTTAGCACTACTAGCCCTTCAGCTTCCTTTTCTGGAAGAGAATAAGGTGAACGTACCCAGTGCTGGCTAGGAAAGGAAAAGGGATCAGCTGTGCTCTGCCAGACTGGCCCTGTGGGGCTTGTAGCAGCCCGCAGGATTGGAGGCAGGTAGCTGTTAAAGCAGTTGTTGCTGTAAAGGTTTTCAGTCAATACATGTTTGTATGTATAAGCCTAATGTGACTTGCTTCCAGAGATGCTGATTTTAATGAATTTATTTATTTTCCTCCAAGGTGCCTATGGATGAATTTAGTTCTGGTTTTCCTTGGGGAATTTACCATGAGATATTCTGTACCATCCACTAGCACAAACACGTTCACAATAGCAGGAAGGTCACAGTGCTTCTGAAAGGCTCAATCTTTGTTATGCACCACCTATTCAAAACAATGTCAGCTGGAGAGGGCTTGAAAAATTGATCCAACACCAGCGAGCCAGGTGACTGAAAGTCCTCCTGGTGCTTTGAATGACGTAGCAGAGAGCTGGCAGCAGTGATACAATGGAGCGAGGCCCTGATACCAACCAGAGTCAACACCCAGCTTTTGGGAGAGCCAAAGGTGTTGGGACTCCTGCCAGGCTCTGTAACTGAAGTGCTGGTGTTTGTAAGCACCACCTTACATGTCCTTACGTTTCCTTTGTAGTGCTTTCATCTCCAAGCATTCTAATTGCATGGCTAGAGAGAATCCCTTACAGATGTTGACCAGTGTTCACAAAACACTTGCCGACTTTCTTGTTGGCCCTTTCTAAGAGCTATAAATTCACTTGAGATGTTTCCTTCAGACAAGATTGTGATCAACAGCAGAAGTTGTGTCTGAATCCCTGCGCTACCAGCTCTGCCCCACTTCTGGTTCAGAATGTTCTTGCAATCATATGCCCCCACACCACCAAAAAACAAAACCAAAAATGTGTCATTATTTCTATGTTTTACTAATTTCTATGCCTACAAATCCCTGTGGATTGGACAATCAAGTGGATTTTTTTTTTTTGGACAGACTTGTAGGCCTCCAATTTGGACACTCACCAATCAGTAATTGTAATGTAAACTGTTTCAGTGGGTTTCTGTGTGTGATATGGTGTGGAAGGTTCTTAGAGGGCTGGAAATGTAAATGCTATTACGTGGTATGAAAGCCACATTTTCAGTGCTCGCCTGATAACAGGAAGGGTTTGCAATTCTCTGCTTTTTCTGCTTGCTGAGTCCTTGCTGTCCTGTTCAGTTCCTTCTGTGCTGTAACTGTTTGTGTCATTCCTTTTAGGATTCAGAAGGAGGTCTCTATGTGTGCATGAACACGTTTCTGGGATTTGGAAGGGAACACATTGAAAGGCATTACCGGAAAACAGGACAGTGTGTATATTTGCACCTGAAGCGACATGTGAGAGAGGTGAGACTTGTGCTTCCCAACTAACTAGCCTGGCAGTCCTTGGGTCTCTTGCTTGTTTAGATAATACATTTTAGGCATAGGCCAAACCTTGAATGACAGAAGTAAAGCTGTTCATATTTGGGGTTCAATATCAAATTCAGGTGCTTGGATCCCAAACTATCCTACTGTTTCCATTCTAAGGTGAATGACAAGCCCCAGAGGGTCAGATCTTAAAGGCAGCTTGTTGCCCAGAGATGCATTAGGTTGCCTGGCTTTTGCTGATCTTTCACTACACGCTTCTACATATTGCATATGTATTGTGTGGGTATTACATACATATTGTGGGTAACTAAATGCATTTTAGAAATGTGCATTTGAAATGTCAAATGGCCAGTTTAAGCTCAGATTTGTCTGGAAGCTTTCGAGTTGTTTTTTTTTTTTTTTTATAAAGTTTTTAGCTTAGGGTGACACAACGTCTTTTCATCCAAAGATCTCTGTACAGTTAAATCATGAGCCTTAATCCTGAGCTGGCCTGTGATCTAAAGCTTAGCTTAAATTAATGCTGGTTCCTAGCTCTTGTACGCTGTTCAGTCCTACACCCACACACATATGGATGTGCACTTACAAACTTCCTGTTTGCTCTTCTTCCATATCGCTGTGTATCAACAGTAATTTATAACCACTGTTCTATAACATCTGGTTTTGTGTAGTTTGTCTTTGAAGGGCCATTGATGACTTCTGACATGAGCTATATGGAAGGCACTGGCTTTGCTTATAGCTTCTTGTCTCTTCCGGCCAGTGAGAGGGCCTAAAATAGCTGCTTTGAGTGGGACAGAATATTTCAGTTTTCTCATTCTACAGTAATGTTTCCCCTGGGTGATGAAGGCCCCGAGTTACGTAAAATGCTCTGACTGCTTATTTTATTTCCTGTAGAAAACTGTTCATGTTTTATCAGAATTATAGAGGCAGATTGCATGTCTCCCATGCGGAGATTGTTAATGATGTTTGCTATATTTCAGAACTGTTCTCCCTTGTGAGGCTGATCACTACATTTTCTCCTCATACCGTTAACTGTGAATTTATGGACCACCTAGTCTAGTTTTAGCAACAGTTCTGGGTGAATTTTGTGCTCTTGAAACATGCTGTCTATGACTAGAGAAAAGTGAGCAGAAGATCTATCAGCATTGCTTGTATGTAACTTTTTTCCAGCACTTGATCTGGGAATTTTCAATATTAAGGTACGCTAGGGTTAAAATGAGGCCTCAGATTCCTTCCCTGGATAAGGATTTGGCTGAAGAACTTGGAGAAATAGCTAGCCTGACTGTTATTCGGTGTTGCATACACCTTCAGTAGTTCAGAGGTTCCTGTTTTTCTCCTTGTGACTGATGGAGTAGCAGAGGGGCCTGGCATCTGTATTTGAAGGTGGTGACACTCTGGATAATGCGGTAAGAAACAGTGTTTGACCATACTGTACAGGTGAAGACTTTGTAACCTAACACAAGGCTCATAAATAGGATTCCTCATACATTAGCTGTGTATTTTGTTTACCACGGCTGTTTGATTCTTATGTGCTATGCACGTTTTCCTTTGAGCAATGTGAAACATTAGGCCTTCACCGGAACAGTTTTATGAAGTGTCTGGCATATGCTCTGTTGTGGTTTTGGTTTTTAAGCCAAGCTTTTGATAGCGTGTGATACAGTAAAGCCAAAGACACTGGTTATACTATCTTAAGGTTCTTTTAGGGAGATTGCTATTCTTGCCTGTGGTTCCCTTGGCATTGTCCTTGCAGAATGTACTGCATTGCTGCAGCAATCCTTGTTTGCTTCCAAAAGTGTTTGGAATAAGTATCAGTCATGTATCTCCTCATAATTCAGTTAGAGGACAAGGGCCAGATCTTTAGTCTATTGGCTTAAGCAGAGGTCGAATATCTGCCAATGGCAGAGCAGCAACAGAGGCATCTGATGAATCATCAGAAAAATTTTGATTAAAACACCAGAATTGATTTTTTTTTTTTTTATTTCCTTTTCTTTATTTTCTCCGGAATTCAACTGTTCAGAATTGTGAAACTAGCTGCTCTTCTGTAGCGTGTAACTGTTGCACCGGTCTGCCTGGGTAATATTCAGCACAGGGCAGAGCTTTAGCTTGGTGCTTCAGCAATACCTCAGCCCTGCTGAAAACACTGGGCAGAGAAGCATGAAATTTCTTACAGTGATGGGTTCCTGGATATTATTCAGGGACAGTCCTGTTATAAAATAAAATAAAAATAATAAAAATATAGCAGTGGTGCAGTCAAAGGAAATGTGGAATAGGCCAGTTGATGCCTGGTATGAGAAACACTGCAAATGGAATTTAATGCCACTGCTGGTGCATTGCCTTGGCTCCCATTTGCTGGGATCACATCTGTTAGAAGACAAAGTTGTTTTGTGAACGGGGAACTTTTTCAGTAGTTTCTAACAGGTGGAGAAGTGAAGTCAAATACTGCCAGCTTCTGAGTTTTGCAGGAGTATTGAGCATCTGCAGTTCTAGTTCAGATGTAATCAACAGCTTGGGAAAATCAAGCAGAAGCGCTAAATGTTAGACTGGCAGTAATAGAAATGCTGCATGTGAATTCTTCCTCTTTGAAATCTCTAGTCTTAATGATTTTCGCAACGTCCCACTTGGAGGCATCTGAATTCAAACGGAGCTTTCCACTATTGGAATCATTTTTTAGTTCTGAAGCTGTGATCCTGGGAATACGTGTAATAGATTCTTAATATATTTATAGTCAAGTTACGCTGCATCTCGCTGCTGCTTTTGTAAAATAGATTCTTGGCTACTTCCTTTCTACTTGTTAAATGCCAGTCGTATGAAGAAAAAAACTGCTCTGCTTGTTGTTTTACTTCATTGAGAATTTGAGGATTTTCTTTTTTTAAAATTATCTTTTTTGTTTTTTTTGTTTTTTTTTTTTGAATGCTGGAGTTGCATCGCTGACTCCCTTTCCCTAAGGTTTGTGTATATGAATAATACGTTTTGTTCTGAAGTGCAGCCAATGACTGTTAGTTGGTAGTAAGAATGGAAAAATTATCTATGATGTACAGGATTGAGCTGATGACTCAAGCCTTTGCTTTGGTCAACGCTTTATTTACATGGTGAAGGGAACCACCCAAAATATGCGACCCTTTCACCTACCAAGGCATGGGAGGCAAACATGAGCTTTCCCTAGGCTGACAGGTTCTTGGCTGCTTTTTGTCCACCTGTTGCATCCCAGTATTATTTAAAATAAATAAATAAACAAAAAAGTAACCTAACAACCTCACCAATTACACTAATGTCATACACTACATAATACAGCATGTTGGCATTATAGTTGCGGAGGCTTATTTGATTTCATTTGATTTCATTTAATGGTGCCTGCTAAAAAATGGCTTAAGAAGCACGTGCATTAATTTGTTTCCTTAGCCACTAGCATTTTCCCCAGTAGTCTGAAGACTTTTGAACTGGGAAAGTAGTGCTTGAAAGTGGATGTCATGAGGAAATTATTATTCTTTGCTGTGGAGTTTAATTAAAAAAAATAATAATAAAAATCACTTCTAAATAATTGCTTTAGCATTGTTGGGCTTCCTCCATGCTATCTAATACTAAGAAAACATGGTGGTGATTTGGATTGACTTAGATGTAAGCAGTCTTAGTTCCCGATGGAAAGGACATTTTTTTTTTTTTTTAATAGAAGAAAATTAGCTGAGCTAGTAATTCAAATCAAAGTGGTCATACTGGAATTAGTTATGAAAGACTGAGTCTTCTATGCAGATAATACCTTTTCTTTTTCACGCTAATTCAGCTTTAGTCATTGAGAAATACTAGAGGGAATCTAGCATTGAGAGGTCTGGGTGATGCTAGATGTCCCTGTCTTGTCGATAGGACAGCAGTCACCCATGAGGATGGTGAGACACGCTCTGCTTAATTGCTAACAGAGCAAAGGAAGGATTCAGATGGTGCTTTCCCACTCCATGAGGGTGGTAAGCAGTGCTGAGCTGGCCCACTGTCAGACGTGAATGAAAAAAAAATTGCATTCTTGCTGAACAAGGGCTATGGTTTGATAGAAGGACTGTGAACAAATACACACGTCAGAAATTACGATGGTATGTGGTTGTTGCTGATTTACTGTCGTTTAACTTGATGCATTTTTAATTGTTTCTTTCTCTTTCCAGAAGGTACCAGGGGCATCTGGTGGAGCTTTACCAAAAAGGAGGAATGCTAAGCTATTTTTAGGTATTGTGAACAGCTGTTTTTGCACAATCCTTTTCTGACCCTATCTGCATGTGTAGTTGGGTTCTGTCCACCACTGTGTCTGGTTTTGAGGCTCCTAATGGGTTTTCCTTTTCTGTTTTGGCTCTAGTTTTTAAAGGTGGTTCAGACAAGTAATGCTTAGCAATTCTGGTGCATATTTGGCGATAGGTGTACGTATACATAAATGAAACATTTTAATCTAAAGTAGCCCCTTTACTGACAAACAGCATAGGTTTTGATAGGAATTTTGACCAATTCTGTCCCTTTTCCCTCTTTGTGATATACACACAACGCCCTCTTCTTAAAATGTTTATCAATACTTAATGCTTAGATACAACAAGATTCCAGTGTGGCATTTTTCTGCTCAACAACTTTTCACGGGAAGGGTTGTTTACATTTAAAAGAAAGGGTAAATGTTTTTAAGTGATTGTTGTGGTCAATCCTGTAGTAAATGCTGCAGTATGTACATCATGAGCATCTTTTAACAGTTCTTATTCCATTGTGCCCACAATTGCATTCCCTTGTTTCATGGAAAGCTGTTTTCTTACCACACCCCTTTTGACAGAAACATGTAATCTTTTATATCCTTTGATTCAGATTACCCAGAAAACCTGAAGGCTCCATACATATGGATGAGGGAAATTTGATGCAATGCTTATATTCTCTCTCCTCCCACTACTTGTGGTACTTTTCTGTTTCATCTATTATTTATTCTCTCTGTATTAATAGGAAATAGTGATTTTTTTCTCCTGGTAATGAAGAGGTTAAGTGTTTTCATTATAATTTCTAGCTCTTATGGCTAAGTGGAAACAGTAGCATGGTTCCCCATTTGAATTGCTTTGATCTGTGGAATGTGTCCCTAAGAGGTCTTTGCAGATTATGATCGATTAAATTGTTGTTGTTAAGGTCTGGACTAAGTTTTGCAAGGAGGGCTTAGAGAGCAAAAAAGTCTAATATGTCATAAACAAATGAAATTTCTTTTGTAGGAAGAGACTGTTAGGCTGCAGATGCCATTTACAGTCATTTTACATCAAAAATAATGCTTACCACTGGATGATTATAAAATGATTGGTTCAGAACCAGAGCTGGCTGCAATGCAGCAATGGTTGTACAGCACCAGAGATGTACACATAAACAAGAGGTGCAAAAACGTGGTCTAACTTTATTCTTGCTGATGTACTGCATAACTCTTTGAGGCTCCTGTCACTGTGGAATGCCGGCACACAGTGTACATGGCATAATGATGTGCCATGTTGGAGGAGTCCTTAAATTCCATCCATGTGCACGAGCATTTTGTTCCCACTGAATAGATCTGGTGCAGCAGTTCCAACTGCCTTGGTCCTGGTGAACTTCTGAAGGCAAAGTGGGTTCACTGGGGGGATTTAGCTCACTGAACTATCACTTTTTTTTTTTTTTTTTCCTAGTGCTTCTGGAATCTAATGCAGTTGTGAAAATGTATCTCATGTTGTGTGTTCTGCTGCAGTCCTCTTTGCAGCCCCTGCTGCCTAAGAGTTGTCATATCAGCTCTCTGCTCTGATCCTTGAGATAGTACTTCCATGCATCCAAATGCTTTGTATCCACTTCTTTGGCTTAGCAGGTTTTTTATTTTATTTTTTATTTTTTTGCCATATTTAAAAATCCAGAAAATATTCCTGTCCTTGTTCATAGGACATTTCATCTCAAAGGAAGTGTAAGCACAGAGAGGTCAGCTAGTCTGATCATTTTGCATGTGACAGTAGCAGAGATGGTTAGCAAAATTTGGCATCTTTTCTTTTTAAACCATCATTTTCCTCACTGGTTTGGAGCTCCCAGTCTTCTTGCTTTAAAAGAATGTTTTGGTTTTCTCTTTCTTATTGTGACCTAGGACACCTGTGATAGTGGTCTGTACCAAAGAGGCTCTAATCAGCCCATATATATACATGTATGTACCCTGCCATTTTGGGTTTTTCCTTTGAGGCAAGGATAGAGAATGCTCAGTGGTAACTAACACCACTGTGCTTCTAGGTGTATCTAAGTAATTCCCCAAAGGCCCAGAGAATAAAGCTTTGTGTACAAAGCCAATCCAGTTTTGGCATTTGTTGCATTGCTTCTAATAAGCCTCTTTGATGTAAGTCTATTAAGGAAATTAAACCCTTTTCAATCTCCTTAGTATTAGGAAAACATATTTTGGATGCTCATTGATTACTTTCTAGCACTGCTGCTGTCCAGCAAATGCAACAGAAACGGACTGCTTGGGTCAATCCACTGGAAGCTTTATCTTCCCTTGAACATTGAAAGATCCATAGCAAACTGTCTGTGTGTGCATTTTTTTTTGTTTGTTTGTTTTGTTTTGTTTGTTTGTTTTTCTTATGGTGGAGGCTGGAGGGTGTAAGTTGTGAGAGTTCTGTGTTGTGGTCAGGAAGCATAACAATGTGGTGCATAAAAATGTGTGAACTGCCTTCAATCCAGCTTGTTTAGGTATTGCTAGGCAGTGTGGGTGTGGTAACTTAAGCTCAGGTGCTGCCAGCTGTCGGGATTTGGGGTGATACGTGAAGCAGACTGTCTACATCATGGTGCATGGACGAGTGTCCTTATTGCAATACTATCCAGGCTAGGAAGTTTGAAGATGCTTTGACCTCCTGCTTAAATTGGCCATGATATGGTCAATGTGACACCAGTTTTGAGGAAAAGAGAAACAAAAATGGCATGATGGGACCAGGAAAAATATAATTGCTAAGCTTGATTTTCACATTAGTCAATCTGGAACAACAACAAAAAAAAGGATCAGAATTACAGGAAAATTATATAAACATAATAAGAAAAAAAGCACTATTTTTTTTTTCCTAAGTGAAATAATACTTATGGGTCTGCCAGAAAAGTTGAGGAGAGTCAGATACTACATGCATAGGAGCAGTTCGATTAACAGAATGTACTGTGATCTTCCCTGCAAGATCTTGGTCAAAAGGCTGAATGGAATGAGAGGGAAGATCCTTGTATTGAAGGGACTGGAGACTCCGTTCTCACAGGAGAAAGTTATCAGCAGAGTCCTTAATAATTTTCTAATTATGAAGAATGAATGTGATTGTAATTGATCTGGAAATGAACTGAAAAATGAGGAAATAGTGTGCTGCTTGATTTAAAATTTGGCAGTAGGTTAAATCTAAAAGTGATTTTTAATGTGTTACTGAGTAACTAAACAATAGAAGTAGATGTTGAAAAATGCAAAGACAAGAAGTGCTTTAAGCGCATGTGTGCAGCGAGTCTAAATTAGCTCCTGCTCTTCAGAAAGGTAGGGCTGGGAGGTGGCATGGGTGGTTCAGTGAAAATGTTGGCACGGTTATCAAGTGGAAAATTAGGAGTGATAGTTTATATTTTGTTCTCTATTACATCTTGGTTTTTGAACAGAGAAACCAGATCTGCATGCAGTACCTTCCCCTCTCTCCTCCTTCCCCAAGCTAACCCCTGTCCAAAAACCAACCAACCAAAAACGCAACCAGTTACACCTTTTAGTTTCTAGATACCTACTCTGAGGATGGTATCTCTGCATTTCTGCCTTGTTGTGGTGTATTCTTCGTGGGTGTCTGTTGGCCTATGCCAGAGACCAAACTATCGTCTAAAGAGAGCTGCCAGAGTGGCTGTCATAAAATTTGTCCATAGACAGCTGTCCTCTTCTAGATCAGTTACCATAACAGTATCTGCCAGTGCAGCAATTTGCGAGAGCTCTGTTTTGAGCAAAGTCAGGGCTGACTTAGACCATCAATTAAAACAGTTTTCAAGTACCCAAATGAACAGCTCTGTCAGCAATCTGTGAGGATGGTAATTGCTGATGAGAGGAGCCTCACTGGCAAGGAGTATCCATGGCACGCAGCTGGTCTCTGAGAAGGCATCGGAAAGGAAGAGAAAACTTTCACTTAGGGAGTCGGGAGAACATGTAAACCTCTCCTGCCTGGCACCTGCCCCTGAATGGCAGTGGTAGTACTGAAAGCTGGAGTTTCCAAGTGTAAAGACCATTTGTTAAAGTGACCACGCTGGGTTTGAGCACAGCTCCACTTAGCTCTCTAATTTCTCATAGCAGCCATAGCAGGACCCTGTTTTCAGTAAGGACGCTTCTGTTTTATAAGCTGCTAAAGGGGACTTTAACCACTAGAGGCTTATGTTTATGTAAGTAAACACATATAGCTATATACAAACTCATGAATGGAAAAAAAAAAGTATCTTAGGAAGGTTTTAGTATGTCCTGACAATATTTTTAAATTTTAGCCCAGTAAAATTGTACCATCTTCTGAGCAGTAACAGGGAAACTGATCAGACCATGAGTAAACCTGTTGCCTTCTGGCTTGAGTATAAAACGGTGAGCAAATACCTTACACTAATCAAGTCTTAGTCTACTGTTTTAGGTGGAACTGTGGAAAATTAGGCTAGCTTAAAAAAGGCTAACGGTGTTAGCAAAGTAGTCTAGAATTTTAATTTTGGTGGATGAGCTTTGCTTGTTTAACTCATGACTGTACCAGAAATCCCATGGACGAGGTCTCTATCTTGCAACAAGAATGAGATATTAATGCTTTGGAGATGTAGCAAGCAATATGAATGTGGTTTTTACATATAGTGACTAATGGGAATGATTCTAGTCGAATGTTTTGCTTTTCCTTTTCATATAAAGGAGAATGCTATGGCTGTAAAATATTTCTTCTGTTTATTCATTTTTAGTTAGTTTGTCTGATGAGGTTGGTGTTTCAGACGTGCCTGAAGACGAACTGAATAGCTTGTAGTTTGCAAAGTGCTGCTGCAATTCGTTATTATTTAGAGGCTTCAGGAAGAAATTACTGATTTAAAGACTTAATCCTCCTTTTCCAAGTTGACACAAATTTGTCGATTACTTTCAGTGAGAGCAGGGTCAAGCCCAGATTCCTGTCTTTCTAGGCTTTCAAAGGTAATTGCAGTCTCATTAGTCAACATCTTCATTCAGTTTTCACATTTGTGTTCCCTTTCATACACACAGACACATCCATACGCACAGGATATCCTGTTTAGAGGTCCTGCCTGGAATCTCCTTATGCCCCTATTATTAGTGCCATCAGCTGGTAACTTGTCTAAATCTGATCTGGGCAAGTCCACTCCTTCCCCTCGGGTGGGTTGGCTTACAGTACCCCGTCTTCCACCTGCAGCTGCTGTTTTCAGTCAGCCCAGCAGCAATGCATTTCTCACTGTCACTGAAATGACGCCTGGGAGCTGGAGTAAATTTACTCTACTGACTGCTTGCCCAAAATAACGTCAGTCGAGCCTCTGTTTTAACGTGTCTGTTATTTTGCTTTCCCTGTTGTCCTGGCCTCCCAGCACAACACTTGTGACCTATGGGCACTCTGCTTTAGTGACCACGGTGTTTAAGTGGGGCTCTGACTGGGCTCTGTAAAGCTGTTCATCTACTGGAATGGGAATGTTGTCATGTGGACATTCACCACCAAGCTGTCAGCTCCTTAGAAAGTGTAGTGTTTGGTTGTCTTGTGGCAGCCGTAGAACTGGAGTGAACCTTTTATTGCCCAGAGATTCTTCTACACACAGGGTATCTTGGAAGATCATCCTTGCCTAAGAAATAGCCGTGTATGAAGCATAGAACTTGAAAGTTTATCCAACTTAGTGCCTTTATTCTTACACTATCTTATAGTCAAATATGCTCAAATCTGCAAGTAGAATTCCCCCACTCCTTTCCCACAGTTACTCTTTTTCCTTTGTCAAATTCTGCACTGGTTTTAAAATCCACATTAGAAGTGTTCTGCAGGCTATGCATGATGCCCAGTGGCTATGGGGTCAGCCTCACTTAGCGTGGGCTCCACTGCCTCCCAATGTACTGGTCATCTGCTTTTATTATAGCTAAGCTCATGCTTTCTTAGCTACATTGGCCTTTGCACAGACACAGAAAATATAATACAGGTGGAACTTCTTACCATACTTAGCAGCTGTGGCTCTCTGCATACAAGCCAAGATTTGAAAGCGTAAGTAGTTATTTGGGGATTTTCAACTTGACATCATTAAGGGGCCTGCCTGACAGTGAACATAAGGGATTAGTTTATGAGGCTGTCTGCTGTATCAAGAGCTTTGAGCGTGTGACCTTGGAAGTCCTTTCCACCCTTATGTGCTGGACATGAACACTGAGAAACTGGCCTCAGAGTGACAATTGCCAAAAATCATTAGCAGTCCTTGTCATCCTTCAGAAGTAGTAGGTAAGTGGAATGGAAGCGTACCAGCTTTATGTGGTCACTGTTACAAGTGGAGTTGCAAGTTAAATCTTCATCATTTATTTATTTATTTATTTTCCCTGGAATTGGTATGATGTTGTGTGTATCTTTCTGTAAAATAAGAAGCGCAACGTCTGCTGTGTCAGACGTTCAGAATGCCATGCTCACAGGACATCGTGTTTTGCTTTTCTAGTAATGTGCATGGTATGAAGCCTAAAAAGGTAAAAAGGAACTTTTTCTCTTCCCGATGCAAGCAAAAGGCTGATGCTCCTAAGTATGTGATGTCCTTAAATGGCAGGAGCTGATTGCTAATAGGATACTCAGTCTTTCGTCTCTGGATCCCTAGCTCAGCTGCGGGTCAGGTCGGTAGCAGAAGTTGCTGGTGAGGTGAGCTGAAGAGCGTGCCTGAATTCTGAACCCAGGCAGCCGTATCATTGCTGTTCCTGTATAGCATATTGTAAATACTACAAGCTTTTAATGTTGGTCTCATAAAGAAATGGAAATACCAGCAGACCTTACACATGTCTTGAGATAACCATTACTGGCTGATGTGAGCTGTCCTCAGGTTCCCTCTGGTGGTAGAGGGAAGTGTGTGTGACTGCAAGCCCTGGAAGAGGCGTTTGCTGTCTTTAAGCCTGCCTCAGCATCCAACATATTTTATTCTGTGAGGAACCTGCACAGGTTGAAATCTTCGTAGTGTTTAGGAGGTGGTCAGCACTTTTGTTTTTGCCATGCTGGCCACAGTTAAGTTTCATATACGGGCATTACGTGAAATTTATTGGTGATGTGTTGCCATATGGAGATGCTCAGTTTCTTTGCTTTGTAAGGAAGAGCTTAGAGTTGCAGACTGCATCTGTTGAGATTTTTCTTCTTCATCAAAACACAAGCTTGTAGTACAAACTGTGAAAGGAGCCCAGAGTTAAGTGAGGTTGGTGGTTATCTCTATTATGCTGCAGTAAGAAATAAACTGCACTTGCTTTTAGCTGTCTGAGGCTAGGGATGAGATGTGGGAATACTTCCATCCATGGACATCCTGGGAGGAAAGGCCACAGATGGAAGATGAATGATGGCCGCAATGTGTTTCAGACGGGTCTGTGATCCCAAAAATATGGGGTGCTGAAAGAGAGGTGTGTTGTTTCTGCTGTGCACTTTAGGCATAGCTACTGTGACAATGTTTCAAGATTCTAGGTGAAATGCACATCAGTATTACATGCTGATTTTGTCCAAAGTGAGCAAAATTTTGTTAGCTCTCTCCCAGAATGAAGTGTCTGCAATAGCAGACTGCTTGGAAAGGGGCCAGATCAACTGTGATTGTGACTGGGGATCAGATTAATTTGGAAATGTTGGTCCTCAGCACATGGTGAGATGGTGAGATTTCAGTTTAGATCAGGATTTCACAAATATTTTTAGCCAGAAGAAACTACTGACAGTGTAAGTTTCTAGGCTGATGCCAGGCAGGCAATGCCTCATGGAGTACTACTGTCACAGTTTAGGAACCTTGATCTCGGAACAGTCTCCTAACATTGCCCATCTTTTTTTTTTTTGCAGATCTAGAGACAAACAGTGATCTGAACGGTGATGACTTTGAATACGAAGATGAAGCAAAACTTGTTCTATTTCCTGATCACTATGAAATCTCATTGCCAAACATAGAAGAGTTACCAGCACTGGTCAGTGAGTGTGTGCAAATGGTGATAGGAATTTTATTCTTATCAAGATGGAGTTTCACTTTTTTTTTTTTTTTTTACTTATGGTGCTTCTTTTTTACGTAAAGATATTAACCAACTCTAATACAGGCAGGCATTTTAAAAATCTGTTTTGTCTTCGTTTCTTGGATTTCCTTTTACCTGCTGTATTCCGTCTCTTCTTATGATGCCAGCTTGTCCCAGGGAAATTCATGTATTATATGTTGCGCTTACTCCCCTGCTAAAATAATAACTGCAATCCAGAAAAATACTGGTGTACCCAAACATATAAAAAGTCTTATTGATACACAGTTCAATGTGGTTAGCAACTAGGCTGGATGTCAAGTTCTCACCAGTCACTGAACCATGTTAGGTTTTGAGATTGATCTTCCTTTGCCTTCCAGGTGACGATAGCTTGTGATGCACTCCTCAGTGCAAAATCGCCCTACAGGAAGCAGGAACCTGACTCCTGGGAAGAAGAGCTACAGGCGTCTAAACATGCCAAAACACTTGTACAGTTAGACAATGGTGTTAGAATTCCCCCCAGGTGAGTATAGCAAGGTTTATTCATTTTTGGCTAATACAGTCCAGAGTTAAAAATGAATAAATAAATAAAAATTAATGCCGGTAACTCAGCCAGCAATTCTCTTGCACAGCTCCTGGCTGGCCGTGTATGTTTGGTTTGTCCTACCAGGTCAAACTGGGAATCATTCTGAGAATCCAGAACTGCTTTCTGCCTTACTTATTTCTGTCATTTCTTGCTTCTTTCTCTTGCAGTGGTTGGAAGTGCTCAAAATGTGACCTGCGGGAGAATCTGTGGCTAAACCTGACAGATGGCTCGGTGTTGTGTGGGAAGTGGTTCTTTGATGGCAGTGGAGGGAATGGACATGCAGTGGAGCACTACAAGGAGACGGGCTATCCCCTGGCAGTGAAGTTGGGAACCATCACTCCTGATGGAGCAGGTCAGCCACTTGGCAGGTTCTGAGATGGGGAGTCTTGTCTGCATGAGACTAACAGTGTAAATCTATTACCAGCTGGGTTTGTGCCTCCAGTGCAAGTATTTGTTAAATTGATATGGAAAGGGAAGCCCTGTGAGTTTGTGAATCTTGATCAATTTGACGAGAACGACACACTCCATTTAGAGAGAGCTCTTGCATTTTTTTTTAATCTGTTCTTCTCTTCCTGTTTCGTGTTTGATATAAATATTATTTTGGTTTTGTATAATAGTAGATTCATAATAGATTGGGAAGAAGGGTGTTGTTTGGAACCAGCATAGTCCTGGGAAACAATATTTTTAGTTCAGCTAAGTTTGCTGTGTAATGTAGGGCAAATGGTTCAATTTTATATAACATAAAAATCATTATTCTGTTATTGTTTCTAAGTCAGAAAAGTCTATTTTTTTTAAACATGTATTTTTTTTTATCTACTGGGAAGTGTTCTATTGTTCTGTGATTTGGTAACATTTTGTTCAGTGTAATGAACACTCACCTTCATGAGGCTGCTGTGATGCATGCTTGGTAGGGGGAAAAAGCTATAGGAGTATCCTAGTTAGCATATTCTCATTGTGTGACATTCTGCAGTGTTGCTGTGGAGAGGGTTATGGGGTGTGAGAAGTACAAGGAATAAAACCATGAGAAGCAGAAAAAGTCATAAGCAAAGAGATCCTTTGCTGCAGATGTAAGGAGGGGGAAAAAAAGGAATATCAAACAGCATGATTATGCTTGGTTTTTAGTGCTGGTGGCCATATGGATGAAAAACAGCTTTTTAGAACAGCAACTCCCCATTTATTTATTTATTTATTTACATACATCAGTTGAGAATTTTTCGTCTTTAAGTCCTATTCAGTTTCAGGGAAAGGAGACTGTAGTCAGATTCTACCAGCTGTGCCACAGAAACACTGAGCAAAATTAGTTCTCTTCTCTCCCAAATGGAATAATTTTTTTTCTTGGGTGAACCTGGTATCAGATGATTCCTATCTGAATCTCTCAAATACTGAAGGTGGTTAGGATTTTCCTGGATGTAGGTTCAACTGCATCTACAAAATAAACAATAAGCTTTAGTGTTTGTTTCAATTCTTTTTTTTTTTTTTTTTTTTTTTGGCATCTTTACTAGCAGTACTTCTTTCCTACAGCTGCTGTACTTCTGCCTCCCACTGATCAGCTGCTTCTTCTCTCATGTGGCCTTTGGGATAACAAAGGACAGGCTGTCATCTTTCCCTCTGAATAAGGGGCAGCAGCTGTTCTCCACAGACCTTTGTTCTTCTGGATGATGTTAACTTGGTGTCCCTATAGAAAAGACTTCCCTCCCCCAACCTTTCTTGTTTCCTTTTCAGTAATCATTCTCTCTGATCTATATTACAATGGTAATCATAACCTCTCTATAGGGCTGGATGACAGATGAGCTTCAGGAAAGAGGCCCCATGGCTGATCGTGACGTAAAGTCTGTCTGGTTTCTGCTTCCCTGGGCTGGAGGTGAAGAGGTAATGGTAGAGGAGTAATAAGTGTTGGTCCCTCTGCTGACATAACTTAATTGTTTTTCACACCAGTAAGAAGGAAAAAGAGGTGGTGCCAGTACTCTGCTTATATCTACCCTATTTATACACAGAGGGAGCAGAGGAGAGCAGCTCCCTGTCTTTTCTTGGGAAATCTGTCGCATACAGTGTGAGGGATTTCTGGGGCATTAGCCCCCTTTTGTAGTGTTCTGTCAACAAAAAGATCTGGGATCAGGTCAGAAATTGAACCAAACTTCTGTATTCCACCCTAGGACCTTGGATGCACAGAAATCAAGTTTTCTTCTCCAGGCTGAGTACTTCTTGGCAGTCTGTGCTACCTGCTACATCTCTTGACAGCGTCATTAGGTTTGATTTGAAGTATTTGTGAGGTAATGTGTTTGAAACTGCTCTGAGGACTGGAATAGGTGTTCAGCAGTACAGGCCCTATCTGACAGGTTCTTGAATGAAGTGCTTTGTGGATCCCAGTCTCAATAATTGTCAGATACTTCTCTGGGGAATCCTGTGCAACTTGTTTCTTCATGGACCATTCCCCTTTATGCTTTAAGTAGGAAAGTGTGATGTCCACGCAGCCAGTACAGGCATAAATCTTGAGCTCGAGAAGCAAAGGAAGTAAAGGTAGCATGGTCACTTTTTTTTTTCTTACTGCAGTAGAAATTACAATGATTATTCTCTGTTTAAAAATGTTTTGTGGTGCCTATCTCAGATTTTTCATGTTTTCTTGCTTTTTTCTTGTATTCCTCTTACTTTCTTACTCTGACATCAGCCTTTGTCTGTCACACTTGCTGACTTGTATACAGACTCTTGCAGGAGAGCACTACAGACCTGTGTTTGGGGGCTATCATCTTCTTTCTATAATTTGCTGCCCTCTGATTTTTTTAAATATGTGATTTTTTTTTTTTTGTCTTATGAATTTAAGTTGGCTACACAGCAGAAAGTACTGAAATATATGAGACGAGCTGAACCTGAGGGAAGGTTAACGTTACATGTTCCATTTCTGTTGCTCTGGGTTGGCAGTCCCAGATGTCTCTCTCCATTCACCAGAAATGAGGAAAAACAAAATCAAAGCTTCCATGTTGAAAGAAGTCACCTGAGATCAGTTGATGTGTAATCTTGCTTGGGTAAGGTGTTTGAGCTTTACAGGATATTTTGGCTGTTCTATGACCTCGCCAGGAGACTATGGGAATGTTGTGATCTCATGTGTGTGGATGAGGTGTCATGTCTTCTGGGCACGCTTGCTACCATGCAGTGGAATTCCAGCAGATGGGCAGCTACAGCCCCACACATGCCAGAGGGGTCACGAGGACCAATGTTAATAAAGGGTGTGATGGCTGATCAGCAGAAAGCAGCACAACCCAAAACCACCATTCCTCAGTTTGAGAGAGTTAATGTTTTTTTAAGGGCTGCCAAATTTTAAGTTGCATTTAGATCTTAGAATGGTGGCTAGTCCTCAAGCTGTCATTTCAGCTTGAGTTTCCTACTAGCAGTCCTCAAGGAGACTGCCTTCTTGTTAAATTCTTACACATGTGATGGGCTGAGGCAAAGCCAAGGTCTGTAGTTGCCAGGAGGGAGCAAAATAATGACCCTTCAGAGGTGGTATTTGTGCTGTGAACAGCCTTTATCTGGATTCCTGTTCTCTCCTCCTAAGTTTATTTCTGTTTTCTTCTGGTTCAGATTTCTCTGTCAGCCTGGATCTAGTCACATGGAGCAAGGTTACTGAGAGAAACTCTGCTGGGTGTGAAGGGCACTTGGCTGAGAGGAGTGCAGGCAGACCGGTAGAGGGATTCTGGGGTTCGGATTGAGTAGAGACCAGAGCAGGGAAGTACTCATAAACTACAGAGGAATAGGGTAGAAAAGAGAGAAAGAAGATGGAAGGCCTGTTCAAGTCTTTCTCGTGGGTGTCTTATAACACCTATCTTTATATGATGCCCACAGCTTTGTTTTTTACTCAAGTAGGTAAAAACTCAGCTTCATTTCAAGTCTTGCTTGGTAAATGCTAAAAATGAGTTATCTCCATTTTGTCCCTTTGTTGGATTTATTAAACTTGGTTTCATAATGAAAATATCACTAGACATATTGCTTCCTTCCTCAGTTTGAACTTTGCCCTTCCTAAATGTTTATGGGCCATAAGGACCTATTTTAGAACTAGAACTGAAATTTAAATCTTTCATATAATAAAGCCAGACACCTCAATAATGAAATCAGCCTTTCTCCCTAACCACAAGATTAATCTTCTAAGTCTAGTCCAAGTTTCATCTAATAAAGACATGCACAGTTTTTCCTGCATCTCCACAGGAAAAGGAAATCAGTGGATTCCTTGAACTGTACTAGAAACACCACTGGCAGTAGTCAGTGGGCTCCACATGCTCAGTTTTAATGCGATGGCCTGTATCTAGTAGCTCCACAAAAAATCAGAATCTCTCGTTGTCATGTTCAAAACGTAGACTGTCTGAATCTGAGAATTTCATGTTCCCTGTTCCTTCTTCTTGCTACAGATTTTTTTTACTTACTTTGGGGGGGAAATACTGTAATTGCTATAAACATTCTTAGGTTTTAATACTGTGAGGTCATCTAATTTGTTCTAAGAAGAAGAGTTGACGTGATTGTGTTGAAAATATTTAAAACATTTACTAAGCTGTGTGGGTCTGTATGCATACAGCTGTCTGTTGGTCCTAACCAAACCCAGAGAATACGAATTAGGCATCTTGCGTAGGCATGCCTGTACCGAGAATGCAATGTTAGTAAACAAAGAGAAGGAATAACATTTGATACAATAGATCATTTGTTCTCTTTGCTTTTCTAGATGTCTATTCCTTTGATGAAGAGGAGCCAGTTTTAGATCCGCACATAGCAAAGCATTTGGCACACTTTGGGATTGATATGCTGCAGATGCAAGTGGTAGGAAATGAATCTTCTTGGTTTCTTTTTCTCTTCTAGCTGGGGACAGGAAGAAATAGAAAAAAGATGCTTGTAGTTTATATTTGTGTGATTGCTTCAGACTGTTATGATAATATTTAATTTTGCAAAGTTTAGTCAGCCAGTCCATGTTCTATTTTCTGAGGTCTGGATGAGTGAATCGTTATTCTCAAATCTGAGAATTGCCTTTCCAAAAAGTTCCTTTGTAGTCAGCAGTTTATATGTGTCACTTCTCTTCTTCTGTGCCATTTTCCTTCAAGATGAAAAACGCCATTCAATTAGATAATAATATCTTGAATATTTAATTACAATGAGTGGAGGAAAGCCTGTTAATTGTGTAAGTAGATAAAAATATCAAGCAAAAATAAATTAATGGACAAGTAAAATGTGATTGAAAATGTCTTTATGTAAAGCTATAAATTTCAGTCTAGGTCTTGTTAATACAGACATTAAAAATGAATAAATACATACTTTCACTCAAGTGTAGAAGGAGTTGAATGAAGTTACCTTCATTTTCCTATTCCCATGGTTTGGCTCTTCTTATCTAGATTAGGTCACAAATTTCGTGATGATGACAGCAACAATATAATAGTGGTAGAAATTAAAAGGAAAAAAAATTCTTGTTTCTTTCAGACAGAGAATGGACTAAGAGATAATGATATAAAACCAAGAGTCTCAGAATGGGAAGTGATTCAGGAATCTGGAGTGAAACTCAAGCCCATGTATGGCCCAGGATATACTGGCATGAAGAACCTAGGAAATAGCTGCTACCTCAATGCTGTCATGCAAATCATTTTCAGCATCCCAGAGTTCCAGAGAGCGTAAGTAGCTCCAAGTTAGCTCTTGTTGTATTCCCCAATCTTTTTTTTTTTTTTTTTTTTTCTGTGCAAAATGGTATTTTAATGTCTTACCTGCAAGCAGGTCTTTCAGTCAGTTCAGTGGCCAGTTAGAGGATTTAGTGATTGTGGTGTTCTATTCTGGATAAGGTTGGAATCCCAAACCTAATCTGCCTTTGAAATTGGATCTTGCTTTGGATTTGGTGTTTTTGTTTGGGTCTGCCTGTCATACATAATTAGCAAAACAGAAGAATGTGAAATACTCCTGACGAACCAAAACAGACCACATCATTCCAAGGAGAGAAACCTTTATATTTATATAAAGTATACAGTCTATGGTTTGGAATAAATTCAGGGTGCGTTTTCCATCCACAGCTATGGTAGTGTGTGTTCTGGAAGTAAGGCTTTTAGATTTTGGAACACCTCCCAGGTTTACAAGTAGCAACTGCCTTCAGGAGAAGAAGAGGGAGCAAACTTGTGTTTGTTTACTTTGTTAGCCATATGGAGTAGAGTCTAATTGACAGCTTTTCTATCTCCATTTTTGAAAAACATAAAGATGGACTTTACTAAGGGAAGTGGTTTTCCATAGCATTGTCCTTGGAGTTTCCTGAAGCATACATTATTAACAGAGCAGTGAAGATCTTTGGACCAGGCAGAAATTAGGTGTGTTCTTTCACTGTGGCCCTACCATGTAGCCTGTTATTACATCTGTTTTCAAGTGAAGTAATAGATAGCATGCTACAAAATGCTGCACTTTTCAACAAACTGGTTACAATAATATATACTTCAGTGGTTATTGTCAGGAGTTAGCATTTGTTTCTCTGAGGAAACTCAACAGAACCATTATTTTACATGTTTAGGTCCTGACTTTAAAAAAAAAACAACAAACAAACAAAAAAACCCACAAAACAAACAAAAAACAAACAAAAAAACAACCTTGGAATTTATTCCGCAGTGTTGGTCAAGACTAGGAAGTACATGTATGTTATTTCGCTGTAGTTTTTTAGTAACTCCATCTAGCAGCTACTTCACAATCAAGGAATAGAACTTAAATTCTTACTGAACAACACTGCTGTATCCTTCTCTCTAGCTAGAAGCTTCTAAGCAAAACTTAAATGTGCATTTCATAACTCCTTTACTACTATTTCTTCCATGATAGAAACACTCACCAGGGACAGATTAAGTCATTGCTATGATGCAAAATTTGACTTCCTAGTACAGAGGGAGCTTGCAGATGTATCACTGCTGAACACTGAGTACCTGTTAGTATATCTCTGAGTAAATCTAGCTGTGATATTTGAATGTTTTTGTTTTGTTTTGTTCTGTTTTGTTCTTGCTGCTCAGGTATGTGGGAAACCTTCCAAGAATATATGACTACTCCCCTCTTGATCCAACGCAAGATTTCAACACTCAGATGTAAGTGACACTTTTCAGTGATTTACTTGGTCAATTTAAATAAAATCTGAATAATTGAATGGCAGGGCTGAAGAGCATGTCTTCATGGGCTTGGAAGTGAGAAATGGCACAGGGTAGAATGCGAAGACTTGTCTGCGTAATTACAGATAATGTTTCCTCAGGGGCTCAAAGACACTATATTTCTTTTTTCCTTGGAAGAAATTTGTCTGTTCTTTACCTGTTTTCCCATGTTTTTCTTCCCCCCCCATTTTCTTCCCTACAGGGCTAAACTGGGACATGGCCTCCTTTCAGGCCAGTACTCTAAGCCACCCATGAAATCTGAGCTTATTGAACAGGTGATGAAAGAAGAACACAAGGTATTTGACTGAGCTTGTGCAGCGTGGTAACTAGGTAAAAATGATACCCTGAGAAAAGGGAACAGGTGTTGGGCATTGGAGAGCATGGGTGGATCCAGCATGGGATGCTTAGCAAGGTGGAATGAGCAGGATTCTTGTCAGGAATATATTAGTCAGGGACTATTTGTGCAAAGCATTAAAGCTACCATTGGTTCTGCTAATAACATTCTCCTGCTCCAGTAATGAGAGCAGAGCTTAGGTTTACCTTTTGGTTTACCTTTTCTGAGGAACAAAAAAAATGTAATTTAGAGAGTCCAGAGTATTTAGAAGAAAATGTCTAAGTCCTCTCTAAATTGCAGAAAGAAGGATAAAGAACTGAAGAGGTGCTTCTGAGAAGTGTCTGACGATATTCCACCTGATTTCAGGAGAAGCTATCAATGTAATGCAAGATTTAGCGGTGCTGGAGGCTTTCATTTGTGTGAAAGAGGTGTCATGCAGAGCTATATCCACTGAGGCTTGCTTTGAGTATTTTATGGTTACAGAAAACATGTGGAAGCACGCCTATGCCAGTGGGGTCTCTCCAAGAAAATGAACAGTAGATATGATTTTTGGATATAAATTGAAACTGTAACCACTGGACAGCCAAGTGTCAAGGCACATAGTGGCATCCATACACCTACACCTTTATCTGTGTATGCTTTCTCCATTCAGCAATGAATACTTTCACAATAATCAGAAAGCCTCCTCATATTCTTTTTCTGACAGTCTTTTGATTTTTTAGCAGTAAGGATAATTTTCGACCAAGGCCTGACTGATGTATTTTTGTCAGCAAGGTTCATGGGCACTGCCTGATTCACCTTTTAATCTTTGTACCTGTTCTTACTTTTGTGAAGAAAAGCTGTCAGCAGCTTAGTGGTGAGCTGGGAAAGATTATTTTCTTTGTCCAGGTTAGTGTAATTTCCCTCAACATTTCAGAGTGAGAATAACACCAGTTCAGATTTTGTCACTTTGAACACTGATGTTTTTGGATTTGCCTGTTTTCCCTACAGTCACCCAATTAATAACTTCGCGGAGGAAAATCCTAGTTATTTGGTCAGTGTTCTCGACCCAAGTGAATCTGTTGAATTTTAGATTTGTTTTACTATTCAAATTATCTACTTTGAAACATCTTCTTTAGAGTGATGCTAGAAAAACTGCCTGGAATGTGTTTGTGTCCCTGCCAACCTCTCTTATTGTGATTCCAAGCAGCACGTGGAGCCAAAGTGCAGACTCCATAGATGGGATATTTAGAAACAAATGGTGAGCTAGCAGCCAATAGTGAAAATAATGCCTGTAGGAAAGAGCTTTCTTTATGGAGGAAAAGTTCTCTTACCAAGTCATATTTTCACAGATAATAGAAATCACATTTGCTTCTGTCACAGAAGCATGATGATGTTTTCCATGGAAGTAGATGTTTTCCTCTACCTTCCTCTATCAGTTATTGATATAGGAAATTCTCCTAAAATAAGAATGTCAGGGAGATACTGGACAAAGACCGAACATCTGGTACACAATAGTTTGCAGGATTTGAAAGCTTCATGTCTCAAAGCGATTGTTTTGTACAATAAATAGTCATTGGTTTGGTGCAACCAATCACACGTGGCTTATGGTTCCTTTAAATAAAGTTAAAATCTATCAATGCATCACTATAACTAAGAAGTAGAATAATTTCAACAGACTCCTCACCTTAAATTCTGTACACTGATGACCTGCTTTGTTAAATGTATACAGGATATGAATGAAGAATTACGTGCTGGAAGATCAGGACTCTTAGAATAAACCTACATCTGCATGTTTAGGCCAGTGGTCACTCCTAGCAATGAGATGCATTTTAATGACAAATAGTATATTTCTGTCAGGTAGTTAGTAGTAGCCATGTGTTGTTATTTATGAATATCTGTATTATTCATAAGGTCAGTTTCATAAAATTGTAGTTGTATGTATCAGATGAGTTCCTTATCAAGCAAATCCTAGCAGTTACCAGTATTTGAATCAGCCTTTATTTATTCTTTTTATTGAATATTTTTTTTACTCCTTTTATTCTTTGTATTGAAGAATTACTTAGAAAAAATAAATATAGCTGTTTTCTCTGTTCCCTCACTCTTGATGTACAAATGTAGGTTTTGTGGGCTTGAGGGTGTTTCCCTGCCCTGCCAGCTTTTCTGCAAAATACCAGTATACATACAGATAATATTTCTCATCCAGATAGCTGTACTGATATTTAAAATAAACTAATATGATTGCAGAGGATTTTAGGCCCTCAACATTTTCAAGTGCTTCAGTTTCGTGTCTATAAAATCAATTATTCATTTTATTTTTATTCTCTCCCCCCTCTTTTTTTGCCTCCTACATGCAAAGAAGTTCTTTAGCTTTCTGGGTCTTTGGAATTCATCCAAAGTTTTTTGGAGTTGTTGCCTGTAAAAGCGTTCATGTGAGATCTGCATTGGTCCAGCACAGTCTATATTTAGCTAAACTGTTTTGCAACTGTTGATGGGGAAAGTATGCCAGGTATTCTATAAATATTCATGATTCTGGGGAGCTGAAATCTTTTTGCCACAGGAGCTGTATCTGGGAATGGCAGCCACTTGGACCCACTTTGATATGAAGAACAGATTGAAAGCTTCAATGCTCATCAACTAGGACTTAATTTTCTGCTTAGAGCTCTGCCATTTCTTCCATCATTTTTCTTGTCCTTGAGGCAGAAAGAGTTTACAGCATGAGATCCTTTTCTAGAGACTGTCACATGTGGCATATTTCTCCCTGCTCAAATGGCTGAGTAAAAAGCGTATAGATGGAAACAAGGCTTAAGTCCAAACTCATTGCATTACACATCAGGGCAAATGTGCCACCTTGCAGTATTCTTGCTTTCAACACAGAAAAAAGCCTGATGTGTAGTAATTTGAGCTGTTTTGTGCATTTCTCTCCTCAGTCTTGGCTTTGAAAGGCAGTCGAGGACACAAAAGTGATAAATAACCCATGATTCAGAAATCCCTAGAACATCTCTCAGTTCAAACAGTACTGAGACCCTTTCTCTTTCTGAGACCCTCTAACTAGCATCTTAGTTTAATGAGGTTGCTGGTATGTTGCCAGAAACCGAAAAAAAAACATAATTGAGCATCTGCTTCTGATTTCAGTGAGTCTAGGGCTATCTTACACTGGTGAAACCAAGAATAAAATTTTGCTCTGCTAGTGTATGCTTTATGCATCTTCCATTTCATGCCGCTTTTTCTATTTTTATACCAGAATGATAGTGCAACTGTAGTAAAGACTGAGATTGTCTGGATATTGAACAACCCTTAGTATGTTCTAGAGGCTATGCTTTTGCTTGGACTGTCTTGAAATTTATTTGGTCTTATGGAGGATGAGGGCAAATCTGAGTAAAAGATTCTGACCTTTTTGAAAGTGTTATGTAAAAGGAATAATGACTAGTGTATTCTTGAGGATACAATTCCAAGGAGGAAAAAAAAAAAAAGCTTCTTGAAGTGGTATAAAGATTGTGAAAATGAAAATGAGGACTCTCTTAGCAGCTAGAGATCTTCATAAATGGTACAGTTTTCTGGCCAAAGGCTGTATGTTCCTGGTCCTTCAACAAAATTAACACCTGCAAATTGCAGATTCATGTCTGTTCTTTGCAACCCATCTGGGAATTCATCCTGCATGCATTAGTTGCTCTCTGCTTCACTCTGCAGAGATCTCTGGAAAGGTTTTGTCCTGAGTAAAGCTGCCAGCTGGTTTATCAAAGTGCTTCAATGCCCACATAACTTTAAGTGAAACAGGGGTCTGAAGGAATGTCAAGTGTTAGAAAACTGTGTAGACTTCTAGCCTTTCTGAAAGCTACTAGCCTTCAGCAAACATTCTATGCTTCTATGAAACCTGCAGTAATTGGTTTTAACTTGCAAATGCCATGGAAAAATCAGATGAAGTGAATGACGCAGGAAATGTCAGAAAACATATTCTAAAACAGTCAAATAACATTTCAGGTTCCTTTTCATTTGTATTAAAATGGAAGTCTAGATGAAACTGAAATTATTATTTCTACAGTGATAGAAATGGGTCAAAAATAGATCTAGTGGAGTGATCTTTGGTCCAAGAATAAACAAAAATTCTTCTTCAAAAGCTTTCTTTCTTTCATTTATTTCTAGCCACAACACAATGGAATATCTCCCCGAATGTTTAAGGCTTTTATAAGTAAAGGCCACCCAGAATTTTCCTCTAATAGACAACAAGACGCGCAGGAGTTTTTTCTACATCTAATAAATCTTGTAGAGGTGAGAAAATCTTAATGCCTACTTCTGTTCTGTGGTTGTATTAGACAATGAGGTCCAAGTTGTTATATGAATGGTTCATTTTTTAATATATTCTTTATAGTGTTGGATATGTAGAAAATGGCACCAATTTAAATGTGTTTTGATTTAGAAACAATTTTTCATTTTATTCTCCTTTCTAATGACTTCAGACTCTTGCATGACCAGTGATGCAAGAGATACAGGAAGGTCAAGCATCTTTGAACAAGCTATAAGATTTATAAATGTATGTGTCTGTCCTTAAATTGCTGTTCATTTATGATTGCATACTATTGATTTGTTTACCATATCAAAGTCTGTCTTGGAATAATAATGAATTAGGTGGTATTATTATTGCAAATTTTTGTCTACACTGGGAGCAAACTAATCACCACATCCAACTCCTTTTACAAATCCCAGCTGTACGTCATTGAGTCATTACAGGAGAAAGTCTCTCCTGATGAAGGCGAAGTGAATATTTGTCAGTTGAATATTTCTGAATATAAAATGTTAGTTCTACTGTGTTCCAGCTCAATGCTGCGTGTAAAAGAACCAGTGCTGTGAATTTTAACTATGTCTTTCTGAAAAGGAAATTTACAAAGACAGCCAGTTTTGATTTAAAGCATTTCTTTCTTTTCCATCCCTCCTCCCTCATTTTCCTATTTTCCCCAAGAATCAAAGGTGTTTATTCATGTGTTAGTTTGGATGAAGTTATTCACATTTGAATGTGTAACATTCTACATCACAAAACGCATCACTGATTACAGGGTGGCTAGAAGACTTCTTTTTTTCTTTTTACCTTTTTTTTTTTTTTAAAAAAAAAAAAAAAAACTGATCACAGATATTAACATGAACAATAAGGAGGAGGAATTATTCTTTGTATGACATTTCTATCTGGATAATGAACTACAAGTTTCTCGTTCTGTTACAATGCAGATTCAGAGCGGTAGGAACAGTTCTGTCTGCTGAAGGGATATTCTATGTTACTTACCTGAGATTTCAGTCTTTATTATAACCTGTCACTTTCGTAGCTTCTTCTGTCTACCTTGACTCAGTCACATTCATTCTGTGCATACCCTGCAAAGTAGTATCCTTCTGTAAGATATTGCTGGATATGCAGACATCAAGAACTTCTCTGTCATTGCAAGAGTTCTGCATGCAATAGGAAACAAGCTGAGCTGTCAGAGCTGGCTGCAACATTGGTGTCTTTGTGCTTGTCATCAGTCTTTGGACTCTTTAGTCATCTAAGGGATGATCATTAAAGTGAATGTTAATATTCCTTTCAGAGGAACCCAGTAGGTTCAGAAAACCCCAGTGATGTCTTCCGGTTCCTGGTGGAAGAACGCACACAATGCTGCCAGTCCAGAAAGGTGCGCTACACAGAGAGGGTGGACTATATCATGCAGTTACCTGTTGCAATGGAAGCAGCAACAAACAAAGGTAAGGAAACAAAGAGGTCTATTGACTGACTATCTGGAAACTCTCCCAACCATGAATGATGTCTGTTGAGCCACACAAGAGTTGTACTGGTAGGTAGGTTCTTCTCTTTCTAAGACCTGCAAAAATAAGACTGCAGCGAGGCACATCAAAACTACAACAACGTTCATTTAGCTTTCAATGTGATGTGTATTTCTCAGATGAATTAATTGCGTATGAACTGAAGAGGCGAGAAGCAGAAGCTGCAAGGAGAGCTCCACCAGAGCTTGTCCGTGCCAAGATCCCATTTAGTGCATGTCTGCAGGCTTTTTCTGAACCAAACAACGTAGAAGACTTCTGGAGCAGTGCCCTTCAAGCAAAATCTGCAGGAGTTAAGTAAGTGTCTGTCTGCCTAATGAAAACCTGTACTCTTTGCTTACTTTCCTACCTGGACATGGCACAGTGAGAAACAAAGGGTTTTATGGGCTTTGGGATTGTGTTAATGTTGGGGCTCACAATGTAATGTGCAGATCAAGCTTGACAAGAGCTGTAATGAGCAATCGAGCAGGAAATAAATTGATCTGAACTGTCAAACTCCAAGAGGTGAAATGAGTTGGTTTTTAAGAGCTTGAATTTCAAATGCTTATTACTTAATTGTTTGCCCATGTTTTAAAATTGATTCCCATGTATTAGCTAGTGTGCTCTGTACTGAGCGTTAAGAGACACTCTGGATCTCTGTGCTTAGTCCGTTGATGTCTTCATTTGACTAAAAATGCTGAATAGCATTGTGTGGAGACAAAACAAGATAAAGCAAATGAAGGTGTTACTTCTTGTGTGAAAAAGTTCTTTTGATGAATGGAAGTCTGAATTTGTGAAGTGCTATGCTGATAATGCTGTTGTAATTATGTTACTATGTTTTTTATGTGTCTGGATTTCAACCCATCCACATCTGCCAGCTACAGGATATGGTTGCATCTGTTAAGCTTGATTGCTCTTAATTATGTGGGGCCATGGCGCAAGGTGGACTTAGGGAAAAAAAAAAAAAGAAAAAAAAAAAAAAGGAAACTACCTTGTGTGCCTATACTTAGGTAGATAAAAGAACCAAGAACTTTTTGGGCTTAGAAAGAATTGAGATGAAATAGAATGGGAGGCAGAGGACTGAAATTTGCAGGGGGAAAATTCCTTGTTAACAAGACTTAGTTTCTTATCAGGTTCCATTTCTATATGTCAGCAGCAAGGAGTGGTTGAAAAATGAGCTCTGCAACTGATTTGCTGTGATACCTTCTATTTTTAGATCACTTAACATATCAATGCCTCATACCTCTTTTTGTGTACAGCTTCACTCATATTGAAAGCTGTGAGGCAAGTGCACGTGGTATGGAGAAAAACGTAGCAGAAAATTGTGGAGGTTTCTCTCTGTCTCTTTACTTTGACCATGATTTAGCACTTCCTCATTCCTTGGATATTTAAAAGCATTGAAAGATAAAGAAGAATATGTTTAAAATTCAAAATTTTCTGCTGCAGATAATAAAATTACTAAAACTGCAGGGTAGAGCTAACAATTTAGAAAACAACTATTTGTAATATGGAAGGAAGGCCTCATTGAGGATGGGTTAATTGTATTTTACCCAGAATAAGTTGAATTAGAGGAAAGGATGGCATGTGTAAATGGAAGATAAGGGGAAAGGTTCAGGATACTAAATACAAGGAAAATGGGAACACGGAGAAGGAGAACAGCAATACATATAATGTTTCATTGTGTTCAAGATTAACTTTTTCTCTTCATTAAGCAGACAAAAATCAGATATCTGTTTCACCTCAAGAGTCATCTCTATTTTTGTTAAATATCGTAGTAGTTTAATAAGAATATAATATATTTCTAAATAGTATTTTTATATGGAAAATTCAAAAATAACATCTTTATCTTAATGAAATGCTTTATAGGTGGACTGATACCTCATTGCCAATGTTACTGTTAGAATGAAAAACTGCACATTCCATTGTTAGCCCATTTTGTCCAAACTATGCTTTAAACATTTGCCCTAACGTTCTAGCTTTTCATCATTGAAAAGTTATTTTCTGACATTCAATTTCAGAACTGCTTGACTAAGCAAATTTAATATATTACTTTTAGTTGTTTGCTGTATTTTTCATACAAGCTGAATATCTGCAAGGTTTTCAGCTGACATTTGGGATATAAATGTATAGAAAGATACTATACTTCACTGTACTTGAAAACTTACTTTTCTGAGAAATTTCGGTTCTTACTTATATTTTATAAAATTTAACACTATTCATTTCACTCAGAATTACTAGAATTACTTATCTCAGTGTGCATGAGGTACTAAAATCTGTGCTGCTTTTGATGTTGTTGCCCTGCTTCACTGAATTGAATTTCATGTGCTTCCCAGGACTTCTCGTTTTGCTTCATTTCCTGAGTACTTAGTTGTGCAGATAAAGAAGTTCACCTTTGGCCTTGACTGGATACCCAAAAAGCTTGGTATGTGCCTTTTATACTTTCCTTTTCTCATTCTATCTAATATAATCTGTAAGGTATACATGCTTTCTTGTATGAGGACGGGATTTCATTCTGAATTTTACACTGTGAAGATCCTAATTGAATATTATTTTCTTTTATGACAAACTAACTTTTTATGATAAAATGACCCATGTGAAGTTATCCTAGCTGTTTGTCAGCTGTGTACCAGAGTCATTGGTTGTTTCATATGCTTAACCCATTTCTCTGTTTTTGTAGATGTTTCTGTAGACATGCCAGATTTCCTGGATATTAACCACCTTCGGGCCACAGGTCTCCAACCAGGAGAAGAGGAACTTCCAGACATTGCTCCTCCCATTATCATTCCTGATGATCCGAAAGGTACTGACTTCTGTTCTCCTGATCCTCCCCATGAAAGACAGATAGTACCCGAGGTTGTGTGCCAGACCAAAGGCTATGTCAAAATTCAGCTCTCCAAAGGTTTGAATTTAGACCCTTATCTGCAGTTTCTTACCATGATCTATTCTTTTTTACCCTCTTCTTTAGTGGACTGACCTGTTTTTAGTGCATTTGGGTGATGGAACCTTATAACAGAACAGGTTCTTATTTAAGTTGGTTTAGCCATCAGATATAATTTCTGCTGGTTTATGATACTAGTGGCATCCAATTCTGAGTTGCTAGGGAGGTTGTTAATTCAAGGCAAAACATCAGGGATATAAAGATGATCATGCTCTGCCTGTATGAGGTCCAACGTTTCTGTGACTTTAAAAAAAAACATGGATTTTTTGTTATATGGAACAATATGAATCTACTTAGCCTTCATATGTGGCTTTCCCTCCTTTTTTTCCCTTGTTTTTCAGATCGTACGATGAACCATTTCATGGATTGTACGTATCTCATTTTTCTGAGACTGGTATTTCAGCTGCTTAAATTGCCATGCTTTTGCCCAGTTAATGGTTTCTTTGTACACATACTGATGCATGGAGCTCTGGCTGCATGCTTCCTTTAAGTAGCAGCTGACATCTGTATTTGTTCATCATTTGCTTGCATGCGTGCAGGACTCTTCTGCATAAAAGAGTCTGTACTAGCATAAGTGTAGCCAGAATATGAGCTGCTACTCTATCCGCAGTAACCTTGAATATGAAATCTGATGTACCTGTGTGTAATAAAATACAATTGTTAACAGACCAGGAGATGTTAACTCAGATGCAATGTTTTACAATATTTTTGCTTCACACATGCAGCCATTTATTAGAAAATAGACACTACTATTTTATACCCATGCATTTAATTATATGAACTAGGAGATATTTTAGGTTTAAATATTACATATGTTTGGATATATGTAAGATGCGATGCAGATTCTATGGACAGAGCCTTAACTTAACAGTTGTCTATGTTGAATGCTGAACAGCACCTCTCTAGGCTTGAAATTTCCTTTATGTTTTATATAATTGCTTGCTAAAGAGAAGACTTGGTTGCTACTTTCATTGATGAATCGGCTGTACTTCCAGACTGAAGTCGTTATGATCTTAGCAGAGACTTATTTCAGGTCTGTTTTGTAGAATGAAGGAGGTGTAAGTGCAATATGAATATCTGTGAGGTGTCTTTAATATTTACTGTGTTGGAAACTTATTTTTACCTGCAGTTATCTCTAAGCAGAATGTTATCTGTGCTACTTCTAATAATAACTTATTAATGAGAGAGAGAATACCAAGAAGGTCCTTGTAGTGCTTTATAGTATCAGCAGTGCTGTCAGAACAAATTGATTTTTCCATGCATCAGTAGAGGCAGTAGCAGAAGTTCTGCTCTAAGCTAAAAGCCCCAGAAGAGACAATGTGTCCGAGTGGTATGGTATGAGACCTAAAGAGAGGTGGGTACCACCTCTCCTGGGAAGAAAGACTCGCTGAATTTCTGCAGGTGTTCAAAGCATAACAGACCAGAGCAGGAGCCAAGGGCTCATCTGCAAGATGCCACTCATCGGCGGGATCTTGCAGTTCTGGGGGTTACAGCTGCTTGATCCTGTCTCCCTCTGGACTCTGATCTCAGCTGAAGCTGTCAGGCTATGTAATTCAGAGATGAAGTTCAGCTGGAGACTGCTAGATCCAGCAGCCACTGTTTCTCTTGCCTGCAAGATCCTTCCTCTGAAAGCTGTGATGGCTCTAGATGGCCTTCCCTAGCTAAGCTCAGTACCTAACTTCACCCCTTAAAATTCAGCAGTGAGTTCTTTTATAAATGAAATTCTGTAGGAAATTGTCAAGGTTAATGACCTATGTAGGTTAGTGAGACAAATGATTCCAAGTCCATAATAAATCATAATAAATACTATAATGCTTTGTACAAGGCTGCTTTCTAATGAGTGTGGCTTTATTGCTAACCTAAGTACTAGTACTAAAACAAATCCTAGCAGTATGTATAGTAATATGTAGCACCACAAATAAAATTAAGAACGACTGTACAACAGATTAAATTAGACTTGTATATTCTAGACGGTCCTTTCTTGCAGCTCTAGATATTGATGAGTCTTCAGTTATGCAACTGGCGGAGATGGGTTTTCCTTTGGAAGCATGTCGGAAAGCCGTGTACTATACAGGCAACCTGGGTGCTGAAGTGGCTTTCAACTGGATCATTGCACATATGGAAGAACCAGGTTAGTGAATGGAAGGTGCAAACTAAACTCACCTCCTGGTTGTCTGTCGTGGCAGTCGTAATTTGATAATGTGTGACAGAGAAACAACATCCCCCTTCCTCACCTCAGGAAACCTGGAAGTGTGAGTGAATTTTCCTAAGCTGCTCCTAGGATATGCAGGTCTTGACCATCATATGGCATCCTCTGTCTAGAAGACAACAACAAACCTAAGTTACACCAAGAGTACTGTCTCTTGTCCTCACTGGTGGTGTGGGCTAGCTCTTTGTTGTCTGGCCTTTGGCTAGGTCTGTGCTGCAGAGGGGAAAGCTGACTTGTGATCAAGCGTAAGTACAGAGAGCTCTGTTTTGTGGATGCATTTTTGCCGTATCAGCCTTCTCTAGCTCAGATTAGTGCATTCACAACATATTTATAAGTTGTGCTATCTACTGATGGACACCTAATTAGCAGCTAGATGTTCTCCAGTTCCCATGTTTCAACCATACAAAGTTTGAGCCCGTGATTTGGTACTGAGTATAGCTGAGCACTCCCTTGCCAGGGAGCTCCTGATTTGGTTGAGTTCCCATTTCTTTGTGGACTGTTGTGTTGCTTGTGTAAATGGAGAACGAGTTTTACTTGAGCTTAACCAGAATATTTCAGCTATGGAATCAGTTAATTTTACAACTATATGCACATCAGCTGGATTGTCTACTGTTCTGGTGTCATCACTGCTTCTACATCAGCTTTTGCTACTTTCCTTCAATTGTTTCACTTCTGTGATGTGCCAAGTTGTTGCAACCTGTTGTTTTTTAAGGCTTTCCACACATGTAAGTCCCAACTGGGCAAGTGAAATAAACTGCACATTGATTTCCAGGCTTCTTTGAGGTCCTGTTTGTTTGTGTGTGTTGTTGACTTTCCAGTTCAGTGGGGCAAAAGAATGAATTGATCAATGTTTTATTGTTCCAGACTTTGCTGAGCCACTGGTTGTACCTGCGTTTGGAGGAGCCACTTCCAGTGGAGCAACTGGGTTAGGGGCTGTTGGGCTGGATAACCAGCCTCCTGAAGAGATGGTTGCCATTATCATTTCCATGGGTTTCCAAAGGAACCTAGCAATTCAAGCGCTGAAGGCAACAGTGAGTTCCTTGAATTAGTGGTAGCATGTGGATTTTATCTGATATTATGTGCCCTGTATGTGTGCGTGTTCAGGTAGCTCTGAAAAATACATATAAAAATTGAGTTAGTGGGTAATGCATGTAATGCATTCTGGCAAAGTGTGGGATGCCTGACTTGGTAAGGTTAAAGTGGAGAAGGTGGGCAGTGTGCATTACATAACGTTAAAATGTAGTGAAACATCTGTTGAGATGAATGCCTAAAGACTGTCTTCATGATGGGAAATCAGGGACGATGGGGAACGTTTATGGAAAGATTTCCTTTCCATTTATTAAGCTTCTGCAGAGTGCTTGTTGAATACTGTTTTCCATGGAGGTAGAATATATATCTTAGAAGCTTTCAGGGCTTTTGCATATGATCCGTATTTGTTTCAAAGGCTGGTATCTGAGTGGTAGCATGATTCTAGAGAATATATTAAGGGCTGCTTTTTTGTTTGATTGACTCATAGAACAATAATTTGGAGCGTGCGCTGGAATGGATCTTCAGCCGCCCTGAACTTGAGGAAGAGAGTGAGCCTGCTTTGGACGTGATGGATCTGGAGAACCATGCTAACGCGAATATCCTTGCAGAGACAGGATCAGAGGGACCCAGGATCAAAGATGGGCCTGGAAGTAAGTTCTTCAGCTTAGAGTTGGCGATTGTGTTGTTGCATCACACCTACCCAAGTACTTCTTGCAGACAATTTACTTTTAATCCTGCTTCTGGGGCTGAGCCAGATGCTGTGGGGCTAATTTCTGTGGTCTGTGTTTGCTCAGTAAACTTTCTGTGGACTCACTGAATAACCTGAGTCCCAGCTTTTTGTTGCCACGGCATAAAAGTCTCTCCTGGCCTAGTTTTACTTTTTTGTCTGTTGCTGTAAGATAGAAGGACAAAGAAAAGCTAGAATGTCGAAATCTTCAGAGGCTGAGTATCACAAAGATAACACTGCTGTTGCAGACCACCTGAGTTTCTGTCCTTCTGTAGTGTGGGGTGAGGTTGGGTGGGTGGGTTGATAAAATCCCCTCAACCAAATTCCTTATTCTAATGTGGCTGGTATAATTAGCATCCTGTTTGTACTGCTTTGATGTTTTCTTTTGGGCCATGTTTTTTTCTTTGAGATTCTCAGTCATATGACTGCTAAATAAACCACAAGATGGAGCAAATGTACAGCAGTCAAAGTTGTGAAGTAGGCAAAAAAAAACCCACACAGCAACTTAAGTGTAAAAGCACTAGAGTACAATAGCTCAGTGGTTCCAATGTTATGCGATCATATAACATTTTTGAAGGGTCATTTGTGACCTATTCTAATAACTGTTTTATGTTCTAAGCTTGTCCCTCTGGTTTTGACTGTAATAGTCTTAGAAAAAAATATTAACATCCAATTTGATTTTGGTTCTGTGGTTGCCATTATTGTATAAGAACATTAATTTCTTTGTTTCTAACATGATAAAATCCAATCATAAGTCTTGTGGAGATGTGGGAAAGATTGATAATCATTAGATTAAAAAACAACAACAACAACAAAAAGAAAATAAAGATTTGGAATAATTATTTTTTGTGGTACTTAGCCTTTATAGACTGAGACCATTTACTGAGTGCCTGAAATCCTGATAACCAACATGATACTGTAAAATGGCTCCAGAAAGCCCTCTCCACCAAAATCCAGGCCTCTGTCCTTATGCAATATCCTGAAAGAAGGTACCCTTTTACTTTTGGTGGTAATCTGGGTGAATGGCATGAATGGGTGGGGAGCAAGAACCAATGATGTGTTCTCCAGAGGCTCAAAGTACAAAAATTGTCCTTTGTATTAAAGGAAGAAGTTTCTTTCCTGTCCTCCCTTTTATGAGCTGATGAAATTTAGAACTTATGTGTTTTTTTGTTTGACTTATAGGGGATCTGTGATCACGCTCAAACACATAGCTAATCTGTGTGCAGAATGAACTCCATATCTAGCACTTTCTGTGGTGCTCTCTGTGAACTGGGAATGAATCTGCTGTTTTCTCTTTCCAGGGCTGTGATCACAGCCCTGCTGTACATGCACAGATGTATGTGGGTTTTGCTTGGATTGTTTTGATGTTTGACAGTGAATCTGAGTACTAGTTAAACTGAGCATATGCTGCAGTCTTAACAGATACTGTGCTTGGGGATGCAGAGTCTGAGTTAGGAGTGCCCAGGTGCTTCTCAAGGATTAGAAAGAAAAGTTTCCCCTGGATTCATATTGCAATGCTAGCAATAAGATTTATGCTCTCCTTTGTATTTGTTAAACAGGATACGAGCTGTTTGGGTTCATCAGCCACATGGGAACATCCACAATGAGTGGCCACTATGTTTGTCATCTCAAGAAAGAAGGAAGGTGAGCTGATGATGAGTGGAGGGAGACACATGGGTGTACAAATGTTTTCTTTGAAACATGCATCTGTTAAGAGCAGGATGTGTATTCATGGCATGCAAAACACACGTTATAACCGTGTATATATTTCCCACCAAAGAGATGAAGTTTTTGATTGTTATAGATTATAGATGTGATTAGTCAACTCTGATATGGCTGAGATCTAGGTTGAAATGAATCAGTGGGTGTTCTGTCCTTGTTATTTCAAATCTTTGTTCATTTGGGGGCATCAGTTTTGTACCTTACTGTTTATCTGAGCTTCCCTCAACTTCCTCTCCCTTCCCATTAATAGAAACCCATCAGACTATAGGATAGTACTAACACTAGTACTGATAGTACGGCAGACTGATCTTGGCTGTGATTTTGATATGCTTTTTTTTTTTTTTTTTTTTTTAATAATAAATCCATAATTTTCCTTCATTTAAACTGTAACTGCATACTCCTCTACACATCCCTCTTCCTTTTCGGTTCTTGATATTGCCAGTAAAGGTGATTTAGCTGTTTCTCAGGTCATTTTTTCCTGTTGCAATGCCTACATTTAGATTTTAAGTTCTTTGAACTTTGGATTTGATTAGTCCTTGATAAGTGATGACTTCTATACAGACAGAATGTAATCAGTCTTGTTTTCATTTCAGATGGGTGATCTACAATGACCTTAGAGTCTGTGCCTCAGAACGACCTCCGAAAGACCAGGGCTACATTTATTTTTACCACAGGATACCAAGTTAGGCCTCAAATCTATTACCTGGCCTTAAGAAGCCATAAGCCTTTTTAACCTGCCAAAAAAAGCATCCAAGAAAAAAAAAAATCAAAGCCAACAAAAGACCCCTAACCCTTGGACTACCAAAAAGCAAAGGAAAACATGGGATATTTATAGTTTATTTAAAAACAGTTATTTGATGCCTTCTTAAGCATTAGAGGGAAAAATTTCTATCAGGTGATGTATAGTACCTTGTTTTAAATTTATACACCTTAAAGGATACCTTAAGACCATGCAGATTACTGGTGGAGTTTGCAGCTAGTATATGGAGAAAACAGGATTTTCAAAATTGGACAAAACCAGACCAGTTCAGCTCAACTCCTGCGTGTTCAGTCCATGCATCCATTGAAGACCATGAAGAAATATTTGCACCTGTGGTAACTGGGAGTCACTGTTTTCAGCCAGAGTGCAGACCACTTACGGAAATATCACGTGTAAAGTTGGAGGGAGGGTGTGTGTGAGTGTTCTTCAGAGCAAATTGTCTTATTTGAGATTATTGTCATTACAGTGAGAAAAGCCAGCTACAGTTACACCAGTCTTGTAGTGTTTCGTTTTGCATTTTTGATGCTTAAAACTGAGAAACTAACGGAGATGTCAGTGCCCTGTACATTTTCTGCCAAAGAGAAATAATGGATTTTATTTTCACAGAGGTAGGTTTCTTCATCCTCTCTTGAATGTTTGTTTTGAAAGTTCTTCAAACAGATTCAGGATTACAAGTGGCTAAAAGAAGGAATTTTCTTCTGATTATAAAATTAAATAGTGTGCTCTCAGGAAAAGCCTATTATTTTATCTTTTTTTTTTTTTTTTCTCTTATGAAGGAGGTAAAGAAGGAGTTATTGTCCCATTATATTTCTTTCTGGAAATTTGCATCTAGCTCACTCACATTCCAGCTGAAATCATCTCCCTGACAAAGTATTTGCAGTGCCATTCTTCTTTCTGCCAAAGGCTGCTTAAGTATTTAATTCCATCTACAAATGGGGAAAATTGCTTAGTAAAGTTCTGTTATATTTATTTAATGATTCCCCCCCCCCCAAAAAAAAAAAAAAAAGGCAATACTTTCTCATGATTTTTCAGATTTCTTGTAACTTGTGATCACACCAATAATCTGCTCTTTTACAGACACCTTCACAAAAGGGGTTTTATATCTCTGGCAGGAATGAAGGGTGGGTAGGTAGGGGCTGGCCTTTCCTGCCCCTTTTTTGTTTTTGTTTTATTTTTTTTTGGTGTTATTTCAGTTTGCAGCACAGGCAAGATTATATATATATGGGTTTTTAAATTGTCATTGAAAACATTAATTCTAGGAAAAAAATGCAATGGTGAATGTGATACTTTTTGTGATTCCAAAAACTACTAAAAGTTCAAAATGTGTTAGCCACTGCTAAGAGATGGTTGAAGGAGTTGCTTCATGTAATTTTACTGAGCCTTCAAAGTAAATTGGAAAGGTCAAAACAAAGAAAAAAAACAAAGAAAAAACCTTGTAGAATATGAGAGACAGGGAGCTTTAATCTCTGCAGTACCTGCGAGTTTAACAGAAAAATTCAAGCAGCTACAAAAGAGAACTCAAATTAAAAATCTGGTTATGAGCAGGGCAATTTATTTTTTCCAGCATTTGGAGGAAAAAAAACAACATGCAGAGAAAAAAAAAAAAAAAAAGTGTATTTTTTCAGCTTTTGATCTTAAGAGAGGAGAAAAATCCTAGTGCAATAATTCTGTAAATGGTGCCTAATTGCTGGGAAAGCTTCCTCCATTAAGCGCTCTTATTGACACAAAAGCATGGTGCTATAGCGCATTAAGTGGCTCCTGTGAGATTCAGCTGCTTTGTAATTATTGAGCCACCAGTTCTGGACAAAATAAAATCTGCCAGTAATTTTTTTCCTTCCTCAAGGTTTTTGAGTATTTGTGTATCTCACCAGAAAATGCCAAGTTTGAAAATGGGATCAGCAAATGTCACATCTTCAATTTAAAGTGAAAGAACAAAACATTCATATATCTATATTTGTGCTTTATCATTCTGGCAGTGGGGAAAAAAAAAAAGTCTTTTATTTATGTTTTTTTGAATATTTTTTTTTGAATACCTATTTATATCCCAATGGAGTTCAACACATCAGCTTCCCTCTTGCCTCATAATCTTAAAGGGCTATTTATAAACTAACAAGATCTGATGACTGTTACCTTTTTACTTAGAGACTCCGGGTAAGTGGAAGCCAACAGAGCAGTTATCATGTTCATTATTAAACTGGAAACGTGGCTGGTCTCTTAGGATTAAGGGTGGAGCTTGGACTTGTGCAAACCATTTGTCTGGTGCATCCTAAAACAGGAAGAGCTGTGGGACTGATACTGGTTTCAGCTGACACAAGACACTTAAAAAGGTGACAAACTGGAAACAATAAATAAAAGGGGAAGGGCATTATCTGGCTGCAGCAGGTGAGAGGTAGCACCTCGGCTTCTGAAGTTCTTTTCAGTTGAGCACTCTCATGTACTGCCTGCCGAAATGAGAGAGTGGGTCAGAAGTGCAGGGAGCAGTTCAGGGGAAAGGTTTACAGATGTGCTAAAACCTAGCACTTGAAAATATCTGAAGTTCTTCAGGGCTTTCAGGAATTCTTCTCTTCTTTCCCAAAGTAGAGATTTTCCACCTTTTCTAAATGAGCAGTTAAGGCATTTCAGTTTTGTGATGGGATATCATGAGAAACATCATGAATCTCAAGGAGCAGGATGTCCACTCCCGAAAAAGCCATGGTTTAAAAACAAGTCTAGATGGTTCTTGACTCCCATCACTTGTAATTCTGCTGTGCTCAGTGACTTTACTTCTGACTTGCACTGGTGGAACTGAAACCAGGATCAGTTTCTTTGGCTCAGGCAGCCTCCGCTGAGTTGTAGCACACATTCTGAATGCAGATGCAACTGGAGTTATTAGATTGTTTTAGAAGCATCTCCATTCCTTTTGTATTTCATCCTGGCAGCAGCCATTTTTATCTCCATTGCTGTTTTCATGCATTGAAAGACTATGCAAAATACATAACTGGACATCACTTTTCATTTTGTTCCTATCCCTGTCTACCCTAATGGCTGAGATCCGTTTCTGATTTCTGTTCACTCTTCAGAGGTTTTACTGTTGTATCCTTGAAGTGTCTGTACTGGTTTACTTTGCACCATTCAGAGTTGTTTGCTTGGAGCACTGTTAACATTTCGGAGAGTATTTGGGATGAGCAAGGTTGTGAATGACATTGTTGCAACTGTTTTAAATTAAAAAGAAATATTCTCACTTCTTGTGGCTGTGTGGATTCTTTCTTTCTTTCTTTCCTGTCCAAACTCAAGAGGAGTAGACTGAACATGTTCTGATGCTGCCTCTTTTCTTACTTTCTGTGGTCATGTTTGGTGTTTTACCTAAAAAGCTGCATGGGGAAACAAAGAGGTTTGTGACAGACTTAATCTCTTCTGGCAATTCTCTGGATGGCAAGAAACAAAAACCTTAAAATCCCCTCTGCCTCCCAAAACAAACAAAAACCCAAATGCAGAATGGGTATAACGCGGCAAAACTAGAAAATAGGATTTCCATTGCTAATTTTTTTGTTTGCAACTTTTAAGCCAATTGAAGTTCTTTGAATATAAGAGTTGGCAATGTTCACATGGAAGAGTGCTGTCATTTCGCTCCATTTCCTGCTGTTTAATTATAGCTTTATCTTGGTCTGTAAGTCCTCATATTCATTTAGGAATTTGACCTGCTGTTCTGTAAAGGATTGTTTTTCTTCATGCATAAGGGATTCGCATAGCAGCGTGACCACTGGGATCTTTGGTAGATGCAAGAATAGGCCAAAAAAGGAGACTGATGGATGGCAACGCTTTGATCTTTTCACAGGATCATGGGACCATGAACTGGAGGAGATGCAAGAAGTGAACCTACCAGGTTTTGAGTGACATTTTCTGACATGGAAGTAGGGGCCATGTGAAGAGTTGAGTGATGACAGGAAAGGTAAAGATGGTTCAGCCCTCAAAGTCCAAATGTAATGATCTCTTGGTTCTTCTCTATCACAGATGTTCTTTGTGATCACAACAAGTCACTCTGCATCATATTCACACCACTTAAGCAACTGGAGGTGAGGGAATGTGGCTCCTTGTGCAAGCTAAGGGGCAAAACTTAGGGCTCTGCTCAGACTTCATGCGAGAATTTCCTGTGCAGAGTTGTGACCGCTGACTTTTGCGGACTGCTTGGGGAAGGCAGTATTAGATAACTGACAAGTGAATACCACCCCTGGTCTCTGCTCCCCATCACTAGAATGGAAAATAACACCTCTGTCCCTCAGGTGTGCTACCAGCACGACATGGGTAAGCGAGGCACTGACAGCTGTGATGAAAAATGAGTGCTATAAAAATACAGAGGACAGATAATGTATGGCTGACAGCTGTGTGCAGTAGGTGATTATATTTTCAGACTGTTTTGCCAGTGTCCTTCGCACTGATTTTTTGAGCAGTTCTGTATGTAGGATTTCTGCTCAGCCTCTCTCTTGCTTTAACTTCGGGACTGCAGTGCTGTGCTCCTGGTCCGTGTTTGCTACAGAGCACATAACTAATGGACACTCCAGCTTATTCTTTGTTGGTATGCTTGAGCAGCGATTAAAGGGGTCAGGCCTCCAGATCTATCCCAACTTTGTACCCCCTCCTCCCCCCCAGTCCCACATACAGCAAAAGCACCAGGCTGTCACATCTATTCTGTCAGCAAATTGTGTGAAAGCCAAAACTAAAATTACTGCCAACTCCCACGGTGGTTTGTGGGAAGTTGCTTTGACTAATGATGTAACATACCTTTAAGAACACTCAGGATGAGGCTGCGAATCTGACTTTTTACTTTGAAGTCTATGCATTCACCATGCTATGTTGCACTAGGCAGGATATAGTTATATAGAAAAGCTCTTCCTACTATCAGAATAAAGGAAATTATATGTTTTCTGAAGAATTACTTTCATGACATTATGAAGAACAAGATTTGGAAGTTTTTCCATTCAAATTCTACAGCATGTGCTTGATTTCTGCTTATTTTACTTCTATAAAAAGCTCTTTCTTTGCCAGTCTGCCAATCACTGATAGTTGGCTTTTTTTTTGTCTCCTAGAAGATTGTTTTGTAATATTAGTTGTGCTTTAATTTTGAAGTGTGCAGTTGCATGATCTCAGGAAAAATTCTCATATACTTCTTTCCATTTTCCTCATTTGGAGTGTATGTGCAACCTCCTTTGGTCCAGTCCTCAGCTAGTATAAATTCTAGATGTAAGTATAATTGACCAATGTGTTGAAATAAAATAAAATAATTTAAAAAAATAATAATTAAAAATAATATATATATAAGGTTAATCAAACAAACCAAAGCCTCACCTCAGAGTAACTTGATGAGTTTATTAAAAATCTTTTGATAAGGAAAAAAAGCCTTTTCTGGGCTTTATTTTTAACCAGAGAAGCACTACTATGTCATAAACAGTAGGAAAGAAGACCTCATATTAAAAATCCTTTATTTCACTTGGAGAAGTAGGTCCCTCTTTTCATTTCAGGTAATTAAAGTCAAAACCATCATCAAATTGAGAACAGATTTGGAAATATTTGAAGCCACAGACAAAGTTTATTTTTAAAACATATTTAAAAATTGCACAGTTATAAATACAGGTAAATAAATACAATTCAGTATGTGGAAAAGAACCCAAGGAAGGCATGCTTCCATTACAGTACAAAAATACTACATTAAATGTGGTGCTCTGCAAATAGTCATCTATGAGCTTAATAAATTTAACACATCCAATATGCACGTAGTTCATTTCTGAGGAAATAGATTATTTTAAAGAGCAGTGCAAGGAAACATCAACATAAAGCATCAGTAAACTACAGCTCTGTGTTTAATATAATACACAGCTGATAATGCACTAAGTATACAGAGGCGAGTTAGTTGTAAGAAAGGTATTTTTTCTCCTCATGTACTTACAGACCCAGGTGCTCGGTCTGGGTCAGTGTGGACCTTTGTAAGGGAATGTAAACATTCAGGTGTAGGGCTGAGCTCCCACCTCCACGTGCTGCACCCTGCACGTCCACCGACCCATCGACAGAGGCGTTAAGTGAGCAATGTAAGTCTGTGCAGCAGCAGGGCTCCTCTGACAGCCCAGGTGAAAGTATCTGCCAACCCTAGAGTCCCTTCTTTCCTGTATGTTGGCTTAAAAATAAAGCCAAAAAAACTGATGCAAGATAGCAAAGGTTTTTCAAACAGTTTACAGCATATAGAAGAAGCTGCACAGAATGCCTTTCAAAACTATATAGTTTTATTTGAATCTAGATATGTTATACTCTGATATATAAAATATATTTATAAATGTTTTGATTTTTCTGAATTTACAATAATTACTGATATTAAAAAGGCTATTTAAATTAAAGTTTTAGCCAATGTCAATGACATTCTGTAAATGTGGAAGGGGAAAAAAGATCAAAGCACATTAAATCTTGACCATGCAAGCTTGCTGTCACATGTGCAAGCATTTGTAAAGTTACAGCTTATTTTAGGAAACTTTAGGTTCCTTCTGTCTCTCTCCCAGGCATAGTACCTATTGCTCTGTGGGCTGAGGCTCTGAAACTTTCTGTGGGTTCTGCGACATTTTTCATTTTGCCAAGGTTTGTTCAAAGCATCTGTGATCTCTACATGCATGGCGCTCTTGTGTCTGATTTATTTCACCAGTCCAAAAATAGAACCATAATGAAGTAATTTGATTTCTAGCATAGATGAGGTTTGGATAGTAGATAACACTATTGCATATCCACCCGTCAGTTTTTTCACAGCATGCAGTGCATTTTGTCTATCACTTCTGTCTGTGAATACTTGGTATTTTACAAACATAATTACATAAATTCACTGTACAGGCTGCAAAGCTGACAACACTGGTGACCAGAAATCTCCGTTTGTCAACTGCGCAGGTTATTCATGTGAAGAAACTAATATGTCTGATTTTGCAGATGCACGTTCAGGCAAGAGAGATCTACAACCAATTTGTGTTAGTCCAATTCTCACTGGCTGTAACAGGCAATGATTTAGGCCTCGGTCTTTGCTTCTGTGGCTGCTGGTAATGTCAGCAGTCATTATTCCTGTCATGGGGGCCTGTGATCCTATGGATGTTTGTGGAGCACCTGTTGGTGTTGTTAGGGCCCTCCTTTCCACCTGGCAGACAGGCCCAAGTTTTCCAAATTGGCTCATTAGCTCTTCGTGCCTGATGTGCTGAGCTTTCTGCTGAATTGAGCGTCTGCAGCTGAAACCCATGCATACAGCAGGTGCTCAGATCCTGTGAAGTTTTACATGTACATTGCCCAGAGAAGCTGTGGATGCCCCATCCCTGGAAGTGCCCAAGGCCAGGCTGGATGGGGCTTTGGGCAACCTGGGCTAGTGGGAGATGTCCCTGCCCACAGCAGGGGGTTGGAACTGGATGGTCTTTAAGGTCTCTTCCAACCCAAACCAGTCTGTGATTCTCCAACTTTCAAACAGGGTAGTCAGATAGCAGGCAGCCTTCAGAGCTAGTGGGCAAGTTTGAAAAGCCTGGCCGTGTTACGTGTAGAGCAAGACAGTAGTTGTTTGAATGGCTCTGGGAATCTTTTTCTCTGGTTTGGTGCTACCTGGGTTAGGCTAGTAAAGCAAATGAGAAAATCCAAACACACAACTTCCCTGGGAAACCTGCACACATTTGGCTTTCTGATTCTGAAGAGGGTACCAAAATTTGTCTGCAAAAGCAGTTACTGCAGATGTCTGTCATTCATTAAAGACTTCAAGCAAACATGAGATCCACAACACGCAGCAATTTCTAAGGATGGGATTTAAAAAGGGCTCTGTGTTCTGTCTAAACTGTGACAAATATCCTGAACTTGATTTTGAGTTCGGAAGATGCAAAGTGCTTTTAAAACATCCCATAGAAGATACTAATTAATAGCTTTAAAACACCCGATGTGTGTCTTCTGCATGCATTCTCTAAATGCTTACTCAAGTAGCAATGCTGCATGCTTAGTATTAGTATTTCACTACGGTTATTTGTTAGTGTAGTTGCATGCACTATTGTCACATGAGGTTTTGTGTTACAGGAACTTTCCCCTCAGTATTTTTAAAAGTGCTGTTATTTGTCAGGTCTTAATAAAATGCCATTGCATACAGATATGTATGTGTTTACCTGAAGATCAAACCAACATTTTAAACTGGCAAAAAACAGTCTATTGCAACAATGGGTTTAATCATTACAGTTTCAAGAGATCAGCAAGAAATGAGCCTATTGCTTTCATTGTAAAGCTTCACCCCATAAATAATCATTTTTATTTCAGTGACTGTTAAACATGTGCAGTGGTATCAGAGGCCAGCCCTCATCAGGTAGCTGTATCTGAGCTGATCAGGCAAAGACTTTCAGTGTTTAGCAGCTTGATGGATCAGACTTGTTATAAATATTCATAAACTTTTGCAGAGGAGAGGGCAGACAGAAGCTTGGGTTAGGAAAGTGCTTTTTAATTGCATGAAATATGCAAAAGAGGAAAGACTCAAAAATTGGGAGTCAATTACCTGGCAGTGATAAATCACCTCTGGAGAAAGAGGGGAGTAAGAACAAGGGGAAGCAGGAGTGGGAGATGCTGATAAACCATTACAGCACTCTAATTTGGTACCACCCCATAGTTGCTCTACGGTTGTAATCCTGGAATGTCTCAGGGTCTCTTCGCTTCTGAAATTTCTAGCCTTTATGTAAAACTGTTTCCTTACTTAGAGCTGAGCAACCCTGTACTCCTGTGTTGCCTTCTCTGAATTTACATGAGTGACCTCAGGCACACAGCCTGTGGAGACAGCAGCATTCCCCTGCTCTCGTACAGTGCCATCACGTACAGTGCCACACAAGGGCTGTTATTTGCCCTTCCTTTCTTGCACACCTGGGCAAGTTGGGGACTTGGTGGATCTCACAAGGAGCACTGAGAAGAGGATCCAGATTTCCTGTCTCTCACTCTCAGGCTCAATCTGCTACGGTTCAGCAGCCTTGTTATTTATCCTGCTTCGTGCCTGGTTAGAAGTACAAGTAGATGCATTTCCTTTTCAAGGTGTTAATATGCTGCAGGCTCTTTACATTTCCTCTTGCTGTTACAGGCAAATGCACATGCTGGCCACCAGAAATGCAAGAAACTACATGAGGTGGTCAGATCAAAGCTGTCTTGTGTGCTGACAGGGTTTGGCAGTGGGGGCTAAAGGAGGACGATAAAGCCCAGGACACTGAAGCGCACCCAGCACTAAGTAAGGTGAGCTATGTATCAGAGGTCGCTTTCCTGCACAGGCCAGCACAGAAGTGGTGTCTGGCAGTGTGCGAGATGTGCCACTGCCCCCAGGAAGCCTGCTTTGGTCTCCCTTGCACAACATGTTGGTCAGTGGTAGCCTACGGCCAGCTGAGCACCTATCTGAAACAGCAGAGAACTGCTGGGGTAATCTCCAAGAGTGCACACAATCTTTGGGTGGGATTTTGGAGCCCATGTCCTGTACAGCGGGACTGCGTTGCTTGTGGTGAACTGGGGACTTGAGTATCCTCAGGGAGCAGAGTTCAGCCCTTGTGTGTTTTTTGCTAGGTTTATGCAGGCAGCTCTCCTCACATGGGAGTGGACGTGTACTGGCACAGGAATGCAGTTTTGAGCAGTGCATCCTAGGATAAATCAAGTTACCTACTTTTTTGGGGGTGGCTTGGGGCATGTGAACTAGAGTTGCATTAGGTTTTCCTAACAGAATTGCAATGTTACTCGTACACATGCTAGGAAAAAAAAAAAAAAAAAAGGTTTAGCGAACTGTCATCAGTACCAAATACCCCTTGTCATTATGACTCTGAAGTCAAGCATTTAAGTTTGTTGATTTGAAAGGTATAAAAATATAACTCTTGAGCAGCTCATTCCTCTGGATATGCACTAATTATCCTACCACACAGAGGATGTTCAAGAACGTGTGTGATGGCAGGGCATCAAGGAAAATCTAAGCACATATGCCTTTGCTTTACAGCCTCTTCTCAAAGCTGCCTCCCTTCTCTCTTATCACTCTCCAGATTCAATTGCACTGCACCTTCTGCTCTGCCTTATCAATAAAGGGCTGTCATCACACATCGCTGTCAAAGCAAAAGAGCAAACTGTTGTCAGCAGATATGCATACAGCAACCCACTTAGCTAAAATGACATTCCCAGGCAGTCCTTGATAACCAATCCTTAGAGGAAATTGCAGGAATCAGTTGTTATATGCTTGATAGATAAACAGGAATAGATATAAACAACAAATTAATAAAGCACTATTAAAAATTTCCTGTAGCTATTTCAGCAACTCTATTCTGTGGGAGAGAATGAGGAGTAAACCTCCTATTTTTAACAAAACCCGAACAAATTATAGTTGATGTTTAGACGCAGTGATTATGCTGTTTTATGTGAAATGTTACTTTAAGTGGTTGCTCAAAATAACAAATAGCTGCAAGAAAGTTTAGGCTTGTACCAGTGAAACTGCTCAATGCACAAGGAACTTTGTCCATTTTGCTTTTTAAACAGCCGATTGAGCTTTTTTTTTTTTTTTCTCCCCACTGCTGTTTATAGGAAATGTGCTGCTTGTCCCACTTCATCACATTCCAGTGGCTACCCTGCACGTTACATTCCTGACCATGAATCGACACAGTAGCCACCCAATTACATTTCATTCTTCCACTGTTTAAA